>NC_071670.1:54072500-54672500 GCF_028554725.1 Zeugodacus cucurbitae
TTTATTTTTTATTTTTTATTTTCGAAAACATGTTTTTGAGTTCAAAAATTGAGTTTTGAAATTTTTTAGTTTACAGTTTAGCAAAACCGCTGCAGCGTGTAATGTTAATGAAAAAATTGAAGAAATTTTTTGACAATTTTTTTATGATAATTTTTCAGTAAATTTTTAAAATATATTTAAAATTTTTTTATTTTCAATATTTTTTCACAAAATATAATTTTCAATTATTGTATTACACTTTAATAATTTCAAATTGCTTTCGTTACAATTTTTACACGCTAGTTTCTTTGCTTTTATATATGTTTTTTCTGGAGTAAAATTTTCACTTGCGCTGCGCATGCGCACCCGTTCATTTGCCTCGCTCGACTAAAGTCAACATCTTAGCGCAGACAACGCGTTAACTCCAACTTTTTACAACTTTCGTTCAACCAAATTGTTTACAACCTCACGTTGTTATTGTTGCTATGTTCGATAGACGAAGCTTGTCGACAGTCTCTCATTGACGCAACAACCGTTAAAGCATACCGTATAAGACACAACCAACGTACTGCATATGTACGTCGTCTACAGGAAGGCAGGAATAGAGTCAAAACGAAACGGAAATGTGTTCAAACGGCGGTCAAAGTCGCGCTTAAGCGTTGCAGCCAACCGACACGTTCAGGTGGTAAAAGTCAACTGAAAACTGTTGAACGCACCGAGTCGCGTATACGTACTGGTTGAGCTCAACGGTGCGTTGACTATAAACTTGGCTTACAACGTCGAACTTGGTTCAAACCGCGCTCTCACACTATTTTTTCTCTCTCTTGCTCTCTTTTAGAAAACAATCATCTCAATTTCGTTTGCTTCGCTCATTTTTCATCGCTTACGACTTAGCTTGGCGCTCTGCTCACTGTTTCACCTGCTTAAAGCGTTTCTTAAGCTCTGCGCTTTGGCTCTAGCTTGCAGCGTGTGCATTTTCTTTTGCTTGCGGCTTCATCTATTTTTATCCGCTACTTGCCACATTTTGTTTATTTGGTTTTTTTTTTGTGTGCTGCCACTCGGCTATTTCTCTGCTTCTTGCGCGCTGCGCCAATTTCGCATGCAATTCAACCGCAATTTCATTTATTTCGATTTAGTTTTATTGCTGCTTTTGAAATTTTATTTTTTTCGCATTTATTTTTTGTTTATTTTTTTTTTTGTCTGTTTCTTTGCCACAATTGCTTTCTTCAATTTCAACTCTTTCAGCTTAATAGTTTAGCAACAATATTAATTACATTTGCTGGAAATTGTGTTAAGTCGCTAATACAAGTGACGCTGAAATCGTTTTAACCGTTAACGATGAGGCGCTGCGGCAGTCGTTTGCTATTTGTTAGTAGTTTATTCGTATACTTAGTTTTTGAGACTAGTTTAGCGCTGTGTGGACTATTTCTGATTGCATTAATATGGTTGGCTTTTAATTTAGAGTTATTCAAATTTATAAGATTTTGGAAGAGATAAATATAGATTAGAAATTAGCAACAACTATATTTCTAGTATTGCTACATGTTGCTACTCCTATTAGTACATAGCAGTATCTACTTGGCTGTTGTTTATAACATCTTATTCTAATCGAGATAGATATAAGAGATGTATATATCAAAATGACCATGATGAAACGAGTTTATGAGTAGAGTATGAGTTTATGACTTTTTGTTAATGCAAATGATAACTTTAGTAAGAATTTAGATGTCTTGAATTAACTATATACATATGTTCCTTGGTTATTGTTAATTGTTCTATGTACATTATCGAGTTAACAAAATCCAGTAAATCGTATTCAGTAGTAAAATTCAATCAGTAAAATTATATAGAACTGTAATTACCTTAAATTAAATTGAATTATCGGCCGATTTATGCTTGAAAAGCGTCGAAAATTGGATTCAGCGACCGGATTTTTACAAGCTTGTCCGTGGTGGCCATGCAAAAGAAATTGCGTTCCATACATAATGGCATGCACTAGCTATTATAGACCTATTATTAGTACCTCTGTGACTTAGTCTGACTTTATACAAAAAAATATTGCTAAATTTATGAAATAGCTCAGCGAAACTAAGTGGGCATCTTTACTCGACTACAGCGGAGTTTACTACTATAAATTAATAAAATCGGGTTGGAAAATCATATTGACTCAATATTATGATATTGGTTATACTAATATGATTGTATAAATCGTATTGTATTTTAGTGTCATCGATTCATTTATTATCCTAGTTAGCATAAGTTAAGAATTAAATGTAATATTAATGAGGTGTGCCCTTCAGGTTGACCTCTTAGTTTGCACCATACATATTCATTAAGGATGGTTCTTTCCTTGGTGAAAAACTATTTCGAAGTATCTATCTGGCAACTTTTGGTAATCACCGCGAAACCTATTACATCAGACTTTGAAACTGTTGCAACAAAATTGGAACATGCAATGAAAAAGTAGTATAACTTATATAACTATAATACTATGAAACTATCAGGCTGACTTTTGATTATTCAACTAAGATAATTGTGTAGGCGCTCTGACTGATAAAAGAGTTCCCTGACGAACCAAGGTCTTTCCAGTAATCACATTCAATTAACCGTTCATTTTCGACTATCCAGTTAATCGTTTGTTATCGACTATTCGAATAGGATAATAGGATTCATTATTTTTATTGAAAGGTGAAATTCAAGAAAAACGGTGCGGAAATTTTATAAATGTCCACAATGAAAATTTTCACTTATTAAAAACAAACAAAAATCAGAGGCTTCTAACTAATTACTGATCAACTATTAGTTTACTAACACTATGATTTTTTATGGCTCTGATTTCAAAACAGAAATTTATAATTTTCGAGCGCGAGAAAAAAATATAAAGTATTTATTTCTTAATAATAAAGAATTGAAGTTTTTTTATTGTAAATTATCCAACAATGATATCACCATTAACTGAGAATTTCGGGTATTTTCGTATGATTTTGAAATTTTAACCACCCAAATAGTAATTATTTAACTCATTCTATGCTTAAGACACCAGCAATTCACAAAATTTCAGTTAGGAAATTTTTATTTTTTTAACAAAAATAGACAAGCAAACAGTGTCTAATGTTCATGATTTCGATGGAATTGAAAAGTTAAGAGCAGTTTATCATCGACATTTTGTATCTCAATTCTGTGCAATAAACAAGTATGGCATATTTTTAATTTTTCCAGTTTTTCGACTGCAACCAAAACAAAAAAGAAAAAAATTCACCGAAACAACTGTGTTAAATGAAAAGCAATAAAAACAACACACAAAGCTGGTTGGTTGCATGCAGCGCGACAATTGCAACGCCATCGACTACCGCACAGGCATATATGAATGTAAGTATGTATGTATGTATATATCATATGTATGTGTATATTGCTGGCAATAATTTTGACAGCTTTAGCTCGCATACAGTGCGGCCGCAGCGTTAACGGTATTTTGCAAATAAAATTGCAATTTTAATATGCTATGTGTGAAAAAGAGTGTAAGTCGAAAAGCGTTGCGCCAAAAAACCAGTGGCACAGTGGCAACAACGCTAGCAATGCCGTCAAAATTTTGCGATTTGTGTCAAGCGGCAAAGGCGCATTGCACAGGCGCTTAGCGGTGGTTGAAATAAAAATAAAAAAAGCAAAGCAATCGCAATTAACAATTGGCTTCACATACTTCACGTAGAGGAAATAGTTATTTTGGCATTAATTGTGCACTTGCAACACGCCATAAATATAGGCTGCGCCAGCGACATATCGGGGCATGTGAACGTGGACAGGTTGAGCGAGTTGGTTGCTTAAGTCTTTTGCATTGATCATTTACATTTTTTTGTTGACGTTGCCTATGACGACAGTGTGAAATTGCCAGAGGGCACAAACACACAGACAAAGACACAGACACACGCACATTCATATTAAAATGGCAACACCTTTTTAGTTAGAATTCTACATAATTGTTTGCTTTGATTAGTGAGTTGTCATATTATTGATAGTTTTCTAAGTTATTTGTTGTTGTTGTATATTGCAGAATTTTTTATATATTTTTAGGAGACTAAAGCTCAAATCAATGGAGATACCAAAACACTTTTTTCAATTGATTTTTATTTCCATTGAATTTTTGTTGACCAGTGCTGTGGTCGATTTTTAGTTAGATGCGGTTTTTACTCAAAAATATTCTGCTAGGCCATGAGCCCAACCATTTTAGTAAGACTGGCAGGTAATAAAAAAGACAAAATGCTTTACTAATTCTCAAATTTGAATTGATATTATGTCGGAAGGTGACAGCAACAACCAAATTAAAGTACAGACCTTTTCCGGAATTTCAAAGCTCTTTGTTAGAACTGCTAAAAGTAGCCTTCGATATATACTGATAGCCCATATGTAATCTACTTCATATTTTCAAGATCATTGATTTTGTTGAACTCGTCATTTGGTTATGTGAGTACCTCCTTCATAAATCTCACATCTTCAATATTGTCTACAAATTTTGAGGTTAATTTCCTTTTTTTTGTTTTTGAATCATAGAACTCACGAAGTATGATAGCTCTCTTTTAAACCTTTTAAAAATGTTTTCCTGATCCATCTCGTATAAAACCTATGATCTCTTTCGGCAATTTCTATCCTAAGAGGTCCATGTCCAGAGTGGACCACCATCTTTTTCAGAAATATTCATATTGAGAGGTCCAAGTCCAGAGTCGACCACCTTTTTCGGAGACCCAAGAGGTCTGAGTCCAGAGTCAACATTGATCTCTTTCGGAGATTTCCATCCTAAGAGATCCAAATCAACAGGCGAATTTGCATCCTAAGAGCTTCTAGTCGGGGGTTAACCACAATCTTTTTCGAAAACATTCATCCTAAGAATTCCGAATCCAGAGTCGACCATGATCCTTTTCTTTCATCCTAAGAGGTCCCGACTTAACCTTGATTTATATTAGATTTGATAGAAACCTGTAATGCATTTTATATTTAAGAACAACATGAGCCTAAACATTGGTTAAAGGGGTTTACAGAGAATTCACAAGAAAGGGTAAGTTGTTTGTTTTTGTTGTAGGAGCAGAAAATATTCCTTAAATACTTTTGAGGAATTATGTCGAGTTGGCAGTTTATTGCCAAATAAAAATCCGAGTCCATTTCCATTACGACATTCCATTACGTAGAAGCGACTTTAGTAAGAACAAGAGAAGTTCAAGAGTGGAGGTTTTGTTGTAGCTTCTGGGTTCATACGTTGTGTCGTCGTCCTCTCAGCTCTACAAGAAGGAAGCAACCCACTTTTACTGAAATTCTGTGTAATTTTAGTTACGAGCTGCGAAAAGTAAACCAGTACTGGTCCTAAATCAGCTATCAACGGACCAGTTATAAAGTAGAAGCAAAAAAAAAAAACTGGAAAATTATGAAAATTTAGAAAGATTTTTTACCATCCGCAGTGACCATATATCAATGACACACATTTTCTGGAGCATGCCTTATGCAGTCAAGTGTTATAACCACCAAATATAATATTAATTATAATTATAATAATAATAATCGACGCACCTTCCGCGAGATAGAGGCGGGCGTGTGCGCTTTTCCTGTACGTGCTGCCTTAAAAACACCGTAATCTGTTTGAGCATTTATGTAGTAACACATATTCTAGGTGTTGTTACTTTTGTTGTCGCTGATTGCAATTCTGCCGGAAAAACTAGACCGACACGGTCGACGTCGCTGCCGCAAATGCAGGTCAACCAACACCCAATGTAATGTGACAACAACAATAATAAAAAAAGTAGGAATAATAACAACAAAAACAGGGACTACAACAACAACAACAAACACATAAGTGTGTGCAACAAACGCATTATGACGGCAATCAACTTGCACCAGTTTTGCATTGTGCACCAATTGGCTGGTGACTTAGTGCCTCGGTTGGCTGGTGGGTTGGTGTGTTTGTTGGTGTGTCAGTTGGTTAGCAACGCATAACCGGCTAAATTGTTGGCTTGCTTCGCGTCTTGTGATAACAACTAAATCAGGTTATGCAATTGCACTGCGCGACAAACAAGGAAACAAAAAACAGTAACAAATAACAACAACAACTGAAATAACAACAAAATCAGTAACAAACAACAACAACCGCAACAACACCAGCACCCATTGCAAACAAATTGCACTTTTAGTTGCATGCAACAACAACAACAACAACAACAAGAGGTGATACCACTTTTTGTTGCCTGACGTCGTTCTTGCCACGACCATAATCATGTTGACACGCATTTTGCGTTTCACAATCGCTGTGGGGGGGCGCAGAAAAGACTAATGTGGCTGCGGCAGGTTCCCAAGCGACAGAACACACACACACACGCACACACTAGAGCGGCACGCATGAATGGCGCAGCGCTTGAGAGAGTGGAAACTGATACTAGAAATTTGCATGATTGATGATGTGTTTGCATTTGTGTGTGTGTTGCAAGTAAAATCATAACTGTGAAACTGTCTGGCTCGCTCACCTTGCAACATGCATATGTACATATGTTTAACACATTAACCGTTATACTAATTGATGTGAGTAGAATAGACGCAGCAAGCGACAGAAAAACAACAAAAAATAGTTGTTGCTACAAATGTTGCAAGAACAAAAAAATAAGAAAAATAGAATAGAATAAAATAAAAAATATTGTTTATGATTATATGTATATATTCTTAACCTTCACCGATCGTTAGCAGAGCGATCGATGCGTCTCGATTTTATGCTTTTCCAGCAACAATTGGGGCATACAACTGGCGCTGACGCCGAGAAATTGAAGTGAATACATATTGACACACAGTTACATATAAATGTATAAATGTATATATGCTTACAAATTCGTAGCTTCAATTGGTTGAATACGAATGTCAAAGCAGCAATAAGTCACTGAAGAAAAAAAAACTAATAACTGTACCTTGCAACATAGACACGCAGCGATAGTTGCATCGCTTTGTCACTGGCAGCCGCATACTGTCTCCTCCATTAATATTCATATGGATAGTAATAAATTGTGATTCTTATGAAAAATGACAGTTACGTCAAAGCAAATTCGAAGAGACATTTCATTAGAAGCATAGGCGCAGCACGCGTCTGCAACAATGTTGCATGGCGTGTGTTGGGATGACAATTCGAAGCTTGATTAGCATATTAATGTGGCTTTTATTCGTCGAATTCACTTTAGAAAAAGAAAATTAATTTTTGTGAGATTACATAAGTCATATTTATAGTGATAAATAATATTATAACGGTTTTATGAATACAGTTATGTAATGTGAGGTTGTTTGTTAAGGTTGTTGTGAGGTTGGATGATAAATTTGGATTCTGATTGTGTTTATAAACACTAATTTAAACTATTGTACTCGAAAAGAAGCGTAGAAATATTAAATGAGATGACAATCGAAGCCCTTATGACTTTAGAAATTTTTATATAATATTCATTTCTGTAATTCTTATTATCTTGAAGGGTAGTTATGCGCGAGATAGTATAAAATATCAAGTCAGAAACTATTTTCCTACAATATAGTTTATTATGCAGAAGCACACACACAAGGTTTAACAAGAGACACATTCCTATTAAAATTTTCAGTAGTGACGGAAATGGAATCTAACCACAAATGAAGCAGTTAAGGGGTGAATTTCAGGTATTCTGGCAGTATATTAAACAAGTCTTCATCTATATTACCATCTCCAAAAACTCATATTCAAAACATTTTCAAAAGCTCATGGTTTTTCTTTAGTCCTTCGAGTTTGATAGAATTCATTTTAAAGCACATTTTCAAGCAATTTTTATGATCCTCTAAAGCATCTTTTGTTGTTTCATTAGTGGGTGAGTTGAAGGAAGCTCTTTTAAAATATTTTTAGTGTTAATTTAATATTGAGGCTTCAACACTTAACACATCCGGAAGGAAAATGAGCAATTTTTACACTTCTCAAATACATGATTGATCCTTTTTTACATGATTGATGATTTTTTCGCAACAAAATCAAAATGCCTGTTCACATAATTCTACAAATAAGAAATAACTTTCATTAAGGGGTTACATGGGTTTCGTGGGTTCAAAAAAATTCAATTTTGCACGGGTGTTCGAGATACAATTTATTCGTGTTTGGACGAAGGATTTTTTTTCAATTTCAACTATTTAAAAAAAAATATCAAAATGCCAAGCATATTTGATCGAAACTTTTACTTTCTTGGAAAAATGTCTACCAAAATTCCAATTTTTTACTTTTTTGTCTTTCCTTCGTTCAAGCACGAGTTTATGAGCTTAACTAAAACCCTTATTTTTGGTTTTTCATTTTGGATGATCCTGTCAGAAGTTATGCGAATAACGCGGACGCACTTTTTTTCAGAGGGGTCACCGGAAATGACCTCACAATAGAGGAGTTTTAATTTTTTTGAAAATTTCAGAAATATTTCATAAATATGTGTCCATAAGACTGTTTTGAATTAAATAAATAATTTTTTACCTGACAAAACCCATGTAACTACTTAATGCTCCTATTTCCAACATAGATCAATAGATATCGTTCCACAAAAATAATTACATATCCACCTATAAAATATTATTTTATAAGTAAACCAAACGCTGAACTATATTTCTTATCGTTATGTCCCAATAACGATGCGCAAATGCACCAACCCACCTGAAGATACTCTAGTTAGCACAAGTCTGCAATTATTTGCAACGCATATCATTAGTTATAGTTGATAGCTTATCGATTCTTGTAGTCGCTTGGATGACATACTTATTTCCATATCATAGACAACTAACTATGTACATGCATATTACAATAATTCTATATTAACATTTTCTATTTTCTTTGCAGTTGAGTGCAATTGGCACAAGACACAGGCAGTGGTGAGTTCTTTTTTATAATTTTTTCTTATAAACATGTAATCAATTTATTCTATATATACCAATGTCCGATAAAGAAACAATATTTAATTTTTTTATATTAATGAAATGAATAATTATATATACAACTCAACGTCTGTTGTTAGTAGCCATTTTACACCCTAAAAAATGTTAAAACTTGCTTTTAGATTTCAGTCCGTCGACTTATACTATTTATTTTTGTTTTGCTTAAAATTTATCTCAGTTCTCACACCTTTCCTTAATTTATTTAGACTACTCCGTCAATAATCCCATAGAAAATTATGGTAAACACCTTAAGGGGCTATACTAGTGTGAAATTTAAAAAAAATCGAGTTTTTTTATTTTTTGCTTATCCGATAGTTTATACTTTCATAAATATCCTGTGAAGGCAGTAAGATCATATCTTGAATAGTTTTTCAATTGCAGCGTTCTAAAGAGCGACCGCTCGCAGTTATAAATCCCTATACTAACTCAACGAAACATTGACCGAACGACTTCAAATTTAAACTGAACATTCTTGAATATATTTACTATACTGTGATTGTTTGGTTGAAAATTGTCAATTTTACATTAAAACAAGAAGACACGTTAACTTCGGCTGTACCGAAGCTAATATACCCTTCACAGGTGCATTTCTTTTAGTAACTTTGTGTTTAAGCAAATCTAAAGACGTAAGAAAAATTAAGTAAAAAAAAGAAAACATTTTACTAACCGTTCAGAGCAATTTTTTTGGAGATTATATTATTACCTTAAGCAGTAATCCATGTCAAATTTCGTGAAGATACCACGACAAATGCGGAAGTTTTCCATACAAGCCCTTGATTCCGATCGTTCAGTTTGTATGGCAGCAATATGATATAGTGGTCCGATATCGGCAGTTCCGACAGCAGCTTCTTGAAGAGAAAATAACACCTGCAAAATTTCAAAACGATATCTTAAAAACTGAAGGACTAGTTCGTATATATACAGACGGACAGACAGACGGACATGGCTAAATCGACTCAGTTCAACATACTGATCATTTATATATATACTTTATAGGGCTTCCGACGCTTCCTTCTGGGTGTTACAAACTTCATGACAAACTTAATATACCCTGTTCAGGGTATAATAATGACCATTTATTAACCTAAAAAACCAATTAAGAACTACGCCACTTTGTTATTTTTTGATAATTTTCAAAAATCGTTGGTCATTGTATAGGAAATACCTTCAGCTTTAATAAACTTTTTGAATTTTTTTGTTTCAGCTACTCATTCTGCCGAAATCATGTCAGCAGTTAGGTAACTTTGTTTTTGGACACCTCCGAAGACAGCACATAACTCAGTTATTTTCCAATATCTTTGTAAAAAATCTTAAAATATAGCTGAAAATATACCATATTATGTGCAAAAAACTTTACACTAGTATAGCCCCTTAAGATGTCCGGAATCATACTCTTAGAGCCATTTACTTTCATATTCTAGTAATATGTCCAAAGTACTTTTCCCTAATGATTGAATCCATGTTCTATGGGCTAAGGGCTCAATAAGTTAGGTCAGTGCCTTATATTCAGCTTTTCATGAACAGTCTTAATATCATAACGGAGAATTCTTCGAAAGTTTATTCCACCGTCTTTGAAGAAATGAAACGACTCTTTAAATCAAATATATTTATTTAAATTTATTTAAAGACTTGTATAGATGCTCGACCTTTAATCGATACAATCAGCGGATGATTTTGAAGGTTGCCACGTATTTAAACTTGTAGAGAAAATTTTATAAATAGAAAAAACAACCTCAAACTGAGGGTACTTAAAAAAAATTCCAAAAGAAAAATTTTTATCGCAAAGAGTTGCCACCTGTTGAAAATATTATTTTTTTTTTACCACTTTTCACTAAATTACAAAAACCATTTAATAATTAATAATTTTGTGCCATAATTAAAAATAATAAAGCAGATTATTATAATCATAGGCCAACTAATTGTATGCATGAATTAGTCAAATCATTGATTAACTCATCGACTATGAACAGTTATTTACTTTTGCCGAAGACGCTCATCGCAGCGTGAAGCGTAACTGAGAAAACAGTTAGTCGCTGAGAAATATAATAATATTAATTTACAGCTTGCAGGTGTGAAACGGTGAATGACAACTCGTTATATATGAGTGCAATGGTATATATTGAGAAAAATAATTGCAGCTATTGACTAAATTAGTGTGTAGTAATTGAGTAATAAATTAGCCAATTACTTTTTATTTTAGTAAAAGAATAAAATTCCTGAAATGAATAATTACTAGATAATATATATAAATACATACCTTTTGAGAGTCAAAAATAAAATAAAATTTTATTTTATTGAATATCAAGCTCGAGCGCCATCTACCAAGTACATTTTTGTAGGAATATTTTTCTTCATAGCGCCTGATAGTTCCTCGTCCAAATCGATAGCCGTTCAGCGTATATATTTATACCATTTGGTACATTTAACACACATATAAAGTTTTTTCTTTTCTTCTTTTCAAGTTGTTAACTTTCCAGACACCCCGTTACACAAAAGCATTTCTCAAGAAATTTTGTTGCGTATACGCCCTGATCGCCTTTACAAAACCCAACACAAAATGGCAAAGAAAGTGTATGTAAACAAAAAATGAAACCAAACAGTTACATAATATATTACATTTCTCCGCACATTTCAGTTAAGTTAAGTTTTCAAAAATATTGTATGTTTTCTTTTATTTTTTAATTTTGCAACGCAGTGAAATTGTTATGAGAAAATCTATTAGTGTGTATTGTACAATACATATGTTTGCACAATTCCCCATTGTTACAGTGCTAAATTAAACGCAACTTAATAATGTATGAGCAATTATTTATTGCCGCTAATGGCTGATGGCGGTGCAGACATATGTACATACATGTAAGTGAGTATATATGTAGGAAACACTAGAGTCACATACACCAAAGACAGCGTAGGTAACGGCTTTTAAGCTACATTTAACTCGAAATTATTTTGAATGGCAATTTTGTAAGGTGCACATATGTGTATGTGTGTGAGTTGTGGCACGAAAGTGGTGTGATGAAAGAAAAATTGTTATCACTTGACTGTTATATATTACAAGCAGCTGTTGAATTTTGGTCTGTAGTGTATTAAATGTATATTAATTGAGTTAGGGAGACGGGACTCTTGCTTGTACTAATATAAGTAATCGGGTATCAAATAGATTGAGCCCAAGAGAAGTAAATGTAACTATATTATTGTCTAGATATGACATCTATTATTATTAGTCTCTCTCATTTATGCAAAGTTTTAAGCATTTTTCTTGTTACCACAAACCAGATAATATCTAAATAATAGTCATCATATAGGAGATAACAGTTAATAAATTGTAGAAGACATGTTATAGATATATATATATAGTAGCTGATAGGCAATGGATTACAGTAAATAGATAATATACAACAAACAGTATATAAAAGTCCTAACTTAAGTAAGGATAGTTTATAAATAGTAGATAATAGGTAATAGATAACAGATAATATATGTAGATAATATTTAACACTCAATAGATTAGGGATTATAGATAATAGTCAATAGCTAACAGATAATATACCACAAAATATAGATAACAGGTAATAAATTGTAGATAACATTTAACAGATAATAGATAATGAGAGTATAAACGAAAAATCTAATTTGGGCTATAGATAATAGACGGATAATAGATACTAGATAATATATAGTTTATAACACGTCATAGCTAATTTATAGCAGATAGATGGTAGATAATAGATAACAGAACAGGTAATAGCTAACAGATAATATACCACAAAATACAGATAACAGGTAATAAATTGTTGATAACATGTAACAGATAATATATAGCATAAATAAATAATGAGAGGAGAAACGAAAAAGCAAATTTGGACTATAGATAATATATAACAAGTGTGAGGTAAGCTTTGATTATAAATAACAGACAACAGATAATATATAACAAGCAATGGATAACATTGTATAGATAATAAACAATATATAGCAGATATTAAAAGGTAGATAACACATAATAAAAAATACATAGGGCATGGTAGATAACAGATAATAGATAATGTAATGGATAAATGAAAATAGATAATTTAGACAATAAATAATAAATAACACGTCATAGCTAATTTATAGCAGATAGATAGTAGATAATAGATAACAGAACCGATAATAGATAACAAATGATATATGTGGACAATATATAATGTTAAAGAGATAGCTTGGCATAGATAATATACAATGGATAATAGATAAATTAGTATTGGAGAGTGCTGGTAGGTTGGCAAATAACTCCCTTCCGCTTTTTTTGCACGTTATTCAATGCTTTATAAAAAGTGTTACACTGATCGGATTTAGTTCAAATATGCGCCGTTTCATTCGATAATCTGTTTCCATCTAGACGGAAACTTCATAATACTCCGCTCGCAGATGCCACATACCGGTCTAACTCGATGTTTTCCATAATTTGATCGGTCGTCACAGGTGGCTTATCCATGGTGTCGTTTTCACCCGTTCTGAATCGTCGAAATCATTCCTCCGCAGTTCGAAGTGATAGAGTACCATCCCCCAAAACACCATTAATCTCACGGAACGTTTCTCCGGCGGATTTGCCTTTAATGAAGAAAAACTTTAAAATAGCGCGAATTTCGACGTGAGTGAACTCCATGTTTACAAGGCTATAACTGTTGAATACAATATCCAAACTAATCATGCATAGCGTCGTTTTGTACGTTATGTCAAGACCGTTCAAAGATGTATAGTATTGCCGGATGCGAAGCGCTACAAAGCTCGTAATACATAACCGCGAAATTCAAAAGACAAAAAGGCGGATGGGAGATATTTGACAACCTCATATTTGTGATAAGAATGAATCTTAAAAATTAAAGGTCCTTTTTAGAGATCAGCTGTATTCCGAAAGCGTTTGAATTTTTTTTTATTTTTTTTTAAATAGGGATTAATCAATGGTATTAACAGAAAATAAGTCAGAATCACATGAAAATATTACAATACCTCCGGTGAACATCTTAAAAATGACCCAGATAAATCCCGTACCACAACAAGTGGAGAAAATGTACTGTGAGAGCCAAGTAAAAAATAAGAGTGTTACTTATCTTCCTCTCTTTGTCTCTTTAACACTCTCATATACTGAAGTACTTAGCCTTAAACCACATTAAGCTCAGCTTAAATTCAATTAAACCTAAAACAACAACAAATTGATTAGAAAACTTTCGGAAATTGATTTCTATTGAGGTTAAACACACTCATTTGCCCTACAATATCGACTATGAGTTTCTACTCCGAAAACCATAAAGAACTCCATGTGCACATATATTACTTATACTATATATAGAAAAGGCAACGCTACCGTTAGTTGTGCTTGCAAAGCATTCAAGCGCAACAAATCGAAATCGAGCGCCTAAAAATCAAGTGTACAACAACAACAATAACTAGAAATAAATACAAAATATTTATTAAGCATAAACATAAGTCATAAATGAAAGTTTGGCCTTCATTACACGACGCCTAAGACCAACACCACCAAGAACAACAACGACAACTAGACGCTTTTCGTTTAAGTTTCTTCAAATTACTACTATTATTTATTTTGGGCCGCCTAAGAGTGAGTGCAGCGCAAGTAAGTGTAATATTTGAACTGAAATAACAACAAAAACAACAACAAAGGAGTTAAATGTGCGCCAATAAAGCGGAAGAAGCAAGTGCAGTTCAGCATATACATATATGTATGTGTGTGTGTGTCTCTATTCTTGTGTATATTCACACGTTCAATTTCAATTTCAAGCGCTTTGCTCAGCAGCTGGTATCGCACTTCATGCCTCAACGCAACCGAATTCGGCAACCTGCTATATATATAGTATATAGCTACCATAAGTTCTTTTCACTTTACTTTGGCTTCTAGCACACATACAACATATATATATATATATCTGTAAGTGTGTGTGTGTCTGTTTGTAAGCACAGTAGTTACGCTTAATTTCTCTTTTCACTTTATAATAAGCCCTCGTAGTTGCTACTGTTGCTGCCGCTTCTACTCTATATGGTTGTTGAAGTGTTGTTGCATTGCTAGTTAGTTGGTACAACAATTGCCGGTGTACGAGTATTTGTGGGCATGCAAGTGCACGCATATTAATTTGAACATTTTCGACGACGGCCAAAAGGGCAATTGGCACTTATGCATAAGCGAGCAACCGAGCTTGTTGAACGAACGAAAGCGTGAGCTTGTGAGTTTACAAGTAGTACTTGTGCTGTGGTAATGTAAGTGGCCGGTAGGAAATTCAAAGTTAACTGAGATTTAAATGAAATGAGTCACTTTCTGATAACAAAATTCTATGCGGAATATATTCCCCTCATAAAGTGTAAAATCGTTAGATTTGGGAGAGGGTTATAGTAGATTGGTACAGGTTGAGATATTAGACAGAAAACTTTAAAATTTAATCATTTTTTAGAACAGATAGATCATGCAATATTTTAATAGTTCTTATGTAAAATATTTTCTCATATTAGAGAGGTTAGGGTTTTAAAAAGTACATAAGCCAACAAAAAATATGATTCCTGAAATGGATACAGAGATCTAAGCTCTCATATAACAAAGCTCCTTGAAATAATCGCAAATACTCTAAGACGATTGGAGTCAATATGAGCTAGTTCGTTCAAAGTTTTCTGCTATAGGTTTCTGTTTTAGGCTAGAAAGTAAATAACAGTCATGAAAAAGATAACGAGATAACTTCTCTGAAATAACTACAACAATGGACATCCAAAAAGATTTTCAGTCTCACCATATTGATGGCCTTTGGAGACCAGTTTAAACCCCTACCACTAGTGAAAGATGAATCTCTCTGTGGCAAAGAGGCATTCACTGGACTTCAAGTGATTCAGTACGGCTCAGAAGAACCTTGAGATGCTTTAGTTACAGACAGTTAAACATAGGGGCCCTGGAATTTTCCCTTGGGCTAGCACAACTTCAAATACGACTATAAAAGATCTTGTTGATACGATTTTTTAGAGGTTTCCAGAAGAAAATAGGATTAAGTGTTCCTGTATGTTATATTATAATGGCTTGAATGATTTTTCCGACTTGAGAGACATCAGAAGAATGGCGGTTTCTTAAATAATTCTCAAGAATTTAAAATTTGTTTTATTTAAAATTCAATTCGTAATCTTCGATCGACTATCCTTAATATTCAGACGATCTTAATGAAGGATCGCCGATCTTAATTTTTTATTTAATAGACGTAAGTGGTTCTAAAAGATTTCTCATATTTATAGACTCAGCATAAACCGATTGATCTTTTGGGTTCAATTAGTCGTCAAAAGGTTCTAATTTATACTACTATTATAAAGAGAAAAGATTTGTGTGTATGTTTGTAATGAATAAACTCAAAAACTACTGAGGCGATTTCAAAAATTCTTTCACCATTGGAAAGCTACATTCACCCCGAGTAACATAGGCTATATTTATTGCTAGAATCTCAACTTTCTGGCAATAGTTCCCAGGTGAGGGTAACAAAAAGACTCCGTGATGGACGATCTTAATCGGAAACTGAAAATTGTAATTCGTCCGAAGCCAGAGCGGTCTGCTAGTAACTGTATAAAATAGCTGTATTTGTGCGAAGAGGACATAGAGTAGATATCTTCAAACAATTTATTGCCCGCAAAGTACCCGTTTATCCCGTTGTTCGAATATAAGTTCTACGGAACTCGGTTAAAAAAAATCGCCGAACCATATACAAAAAAATAACAAGTTAACAGAAAATCTGAAAGTTTGTGAAATGAGTTGAGGTAAAACCTGAGACGGAAATTAAACTCAATATTCTAGCTTCTTCCTCCCAAGTGGGTGTTTTTTTTTAGGAGTATGGTATGGTAAATATGAACTCACGCCTTCAAGCGCTGTGGCTTCAATGTTTAGATTTTTCATTAGCTGCCGTATTTTCGTCAGCATTTTTCAAGCTGATTGCTAACAACAACAATGCCATACATATATGAGTTGTTGTCCGCTTGTTGTTGTTGGTGGTGGGCTATAACGCGTGCCAAATATTAAAATCATTTGCTTACGCTCGCCAACGCCAGCTTTCCACCGGCGGCAAACTGACATTACAAACCCACGGCGAGAACATTACAATGTAAGTTTAGTATTGGAGAAAGAAATTGTCCGAAAAGTGAATCGCTTATGGCAGTAGCCGCCGTTGTACATATGTATGTGTATGAGTGTTGAATGCTTGGCATGTAAATGGCAGCAGTTCAAGTTGAATACCCCAAACAGTTCATCAACCGTGGCAGCGTGATTAGTGGTAAGCACGTACCCACTGCCCAATCATATTTACCAAAACACACACACACACACACATAGAAGAGTAGATACTTTGTCACGACTTAATGAGTGGATTTAAATGATTCTGCTCGGCCGTAAACGCGTCAAAATGTATACTGATGTGCGGCTTATTAAGAGCGCCGGCGCGCAGACATGCAAAACGCCAACACACTCTCATGCGCATATTCAAAGAATTTTTATTCGTCTCGCTAAGCATTTATGACAATTCGTATGCGTTATGAATTTTTATATGCAATTCTATTGTTTTTTCGCGCTTTTGTTTTCCATAATTTTTCATTAAATATTCATTGGCGGTTGGCAATTAAATTTAACCGCCGCGCCGCTTGGGCCTTAAGGAATTGCCGCGTAGTTGTATGGCAGCGTAGTTTGATTTGAGGAGTACCGGGAGGGGGGCGTCATATGTATGTTCATTAGCATATTCATAGCGTTTGCCAGAATTTCTCTTGGCACACTTGACCATCCATTGCGGACGGACGTTGCGAAGAAAGTGAATACCTTGCCTCTAATTGGTGATGTGCGAAATTCCATTGAACCACAGCGAAAAGCAAGCCAAAACTTGAGCTTTTAATTTAGTGAGGAACTTGACATTTTTACTTTCGAAATAGTGAATTTATGATTTAGATCACAGATAGTTTGATATGTGATTGTTTTTGTATTAAAAAAAAAAATTAAAAATTAAATTTTTTAAATTAAATCATTAATTTTTTTTTTCAAGGATAGAAATAGTTCGGAAGATCTTGAAAATATCATCAACCGAATACCACTGGACCAGTCTTTATATATATGGTTCCATAATGATAGAGTTCATGGTATCCGGATCCAAAAAATTATATTGAACTTGATAATAAATTATAATAAGATCAGTCAGATTCTTTGAACCAAAAATTATACGTATATATGGCTTTATATGGATTGTGTCCTGAAGGGTTCTAATGTCCCAGGCACCGAATATGTTTGGAGAGTTATGAGTGTTTAGAATGGTTGCCCTTGATATAGGGTTGGTTATCCTTCTTAATAATGTTCATCGCAATTAAAGAGTAGTTCAAATGAATTTTATTTCTAAACCCCCTTAAATAATCTAGATAAAAGACATAATGAACCGAGGTAATGGTGTTCCAAAGAGACGTCTAGTAATAGAACAAATAAAGATATTTTGTCAAGTCTAGAAATTTTTTACATTATCAGAGGTCTGATATTTCCTATAGCTTAGACTGAATCAGTGTAGTTTACTGAGACCGTTCGACTATTATACGAGTATATAGATCTGTCGGATTGGATCTTCACGACTTTATTTCTGGTGGTGAGCCGTGACCCTCGACAGTTAACTCGAATCTGACAGTTTTAAATGTTGATGTTGATATTGCAGTGATATATTTGATAACTGCGTTTGGGTGTGTAATATTATTCACAAATTCATAGGAAGAAGTATCGTATTTCCTATCTCAACGCGTCTTTTCATACATTCTTGGTTCCTGGCATCTTGGTAAAAGCTGGCAGCTGTAACTACTATATGTTATATTTCAATATTTAATGAATGTTCAAACAATATCAGCTGATTTGGTTTAGTAGGAAGCTAAAGTCTCAGGTCTCAGATAGATAAATATAGGAGACAAAGAGTTCACTGAAGAAGAAGAAGTAAGATCTTCAGTATTACTTTTAGGTTATGGTCATTATTATTTAAGTGTACTGAATGTAACAATGAGAGCACTGTCAAGGTCAAACTCAAAACATTCTGTTGATTTCAACAATACAAGTTCTCATGACAGATATCTATTAAAATCAGGTTAAACAATGTTTTAACATCAGGAAACAACCAACTGACTAAATGACGAAAAAACAATGATCACTTTAGCCGCTAATGTATTGTCACTGGCCTATCGCATCACTTCATTACTAAATACCACAATGTGTGCTGTCACTTACATCACTCCCCCCATCGATGACAGCAGCAAATCGAAATTTAATTACACGACAAGTAATTTGTCTGAGTTAACAACTAAAGGCAGACCATTTTGTATTTAACTAACCACCTTTTTTGTGTTACAAATATCTCCCGCCATTCAAATGTTTCACCTCAAATTGTTTGTGATTTTTTGCTGATAACAATTAACAACAGTTTAACTTCCGGATCTAAAAAACACACTTGTTTCTCCAAATTGCAAGAGTTATACAATATTCATTCAACCACAAAAAGCCGAACAAAGCAATTCGCTAATTTTTCAGCGAGACATTAATTGCGATTTCAAACAGCCGCCAACAATTTGGATGGATAAATGATGCACCAAATGACATAATGACACGAAATACTTAAAATCATATTTGTGCTTACATACATACAAATATCGAACAATAAATGTGATCATGGATATTTATTAAGCGGAAAAGTAAGGTACTAAACTTGTAGAATAATGAATATTACTTAATGCTTTGGAAAAAAATTAAATTTTGTATAATTTTATGGTCGATGTGATTTGTTCTTAATATATGTATTGATGTGATGTGATATGTTTAAGATGTGACTTGCCAAATATAGCTTGACTAGGTGTGCAGATCAGCATTTTTAATATTTTGCAAATAAAATCATTACATTAGTTTTATCTATTACCCATAAATATACGAGTTAATGAGTTGATGTAAGTTGAGTTGATGTGATATTGATAAGTTCAATAAAACGGTTTGTGATAAGTTGTTTGATAAGTAGCTTGATTCGACACTTCTCTGCTCACTATATATGATCTCTGCCCTCTGCTAAAAAATTATTTATTTATTATTATTTAAAAGCAACAACAAATCATAAAGTATGATGTGATGTGATATTCCGAAAATTTATCTGATTTGATAACATGTGGTGTTCTAATTTGATTTAATGACGAGGCTGTTGAAAGATTTATAAAAAAATGTTTCGTTTTAGTGAGGTGATATTACGCAATGAGTAGTGATATCATGATGTGATGTTATGCGAGTGATGTGATATGAACTTATTTGAATAACTCAACTTTAAAAAATATTTGCAGATATTGAATGATCTGAATATTGATTTGAAGTTCAAAAATATAGATAAAATGCATTGATGATACATATTTGATAATATACGATGTGATGTGATTCTGATATGATGCTAAAAATGTCATATGATGTGAGTAATTTGATGTAATGAAAACTTGCAAATTTCATTGTAATTGAAAAATAATAAGAATATGAGATAGCAATTAATATGATGATGTGATGTAAAATTACATCATGTGATACGATTTTTTGTAATTTTATTATATTTCAGCTAAGATGTGATGTGACGTTGCATGAAGATGTCATATGATGATTTTTTTTAAAGAGATATGATGCAACGTTATGAAGTAAGTTGTGATGTGGTAGAATAAAGATAATATACGGCCTCACTGTGTGGATTTGATTACAATTAGGGTCATTTGTATGGAAGAAGTATAAGTAGTAAAAATCTGCCAAAAGGGTACTCTCTGAAACTGAACTGTACTAAACTTATTTCAAATACCAGAAAGACTTTGTACCAATTGTAATTTATTTCAACTTTAACAAGCAACTTTAAAAATATTCCACTAACAGTACTCCCGAAATAATTGACCCACCACACAAAGGCACAACAATTATCTAATAAATCTAAACATATTCTCTCCTCGTCAACCGAAAATTACCTCAACAATAACAATAACAACAACCTCCACAAACAGCACAAAAATTTAGTCAACAAGCATTTGCAGTTAACTAAAGTAGACGAGCAAATTAATAGTCAACGCTTAATGGCCAAGAGTGGACAGGCAAATTAAACAAACGCTACTTTCTCCAGCTGTAAGCCAGTGAGTGCTGGCGCTGATGACCATGCCAATGGCCAAATAGTTAGACGCATAAGCTTACATGACTGTCGCTGCGTCTATCTATGTTAGTACACAAGTGTATGGAAGTGTGTTTGCGTGTGTGTTTAAGCATTGGTTTGGTGAGCAAATCTTTTAAATATTTGCTAAATGCGTATTTACATAATTAGCCACTAACGATTGGCCGCGCACTAACAAGTATGACCTCAATTCTTAAGACAAAAATATGAACGATCAGAAAAAATGTGCGTGGAAGCTGGAAGGTAGAAATGAAATGAAGAAGATGACAATTGAATATTTATGTGGAGGTATGTTTGGGTTCTCTGATGTAGCTTGAATGGATAGGTAGAAGCAATCATTTAGAACTCAAATTAGGGAATGTTGAGTGGATGTAGAATAAGAAGAAGTGAATTTTAACTCCAACTTTGGTATATCGAGTATTTTGTACTTATTAGAAGAGGATGTAGATATCAACTAGCTATCTTAAAATTATATTTTGCCTCTATGACTCAAATTCGGAACAGACTATGCTCCAGCCATAAATGGAAAAATAGTGATTGAACTGAAGAACATTAGGTTTATTTACTGATGTAAGAGATTTTACTGTAAAAATTTGAGCGATTTAGATAAAGTCTTGACTGAGTCCAAAGTGTAAGCTTATCTTATTTTTGTTTCAAAACGTTTTTTTAACGATGTTAAGGGCTATACCCTCTTCTATTATCACTCTCTGGAACTAATTTCAATAAGAGAGAGAGGACTTTATTCTTTCATTGTCGACTTATATTCAGTATACCAGTACATTCGTTGACAAAACTGATTCGAAACTACCATTATTTTCGATACTGAATCCAAATTGACTACTAATTCGAAGTGGTGATTGTCAATATTCAGAAATTATCCACTGTAATTACACTGCACATTAATTAGTATTACCTATTATCAATTCGATTACTATTGATTACCTATATCTACAATAGTTTTGGAGTTACTGCTTAAAGACTCATTTGACTACTTCTTAATCGAACTGGTAGATGAAGCCTGAACTGGTCGTAGTACCGGATTTCATGATTTAATTACTCAGCACTAGTAATCAATAATCATGCAGTAATCTTACCGTAATCCTGCAGCCGTAGAAGTGTAGGTGTTAAATACTAGCAAGAAGCAGAAATTATCCACTGTAATTATACTGTCTGATTGATATTATCTATTGATTACCAATTCCATTACTATTGATTACCTATATATTTGATATTTTTGGAGTTTATTTCATTTTCATACTTCTCAATCAAACTGGTAGATGAAGTCTCAACTAGTCGTAGAACAGGATTTCACATTTTAATTATTGAGCGAGAGTAATCAGTAATCAAGCAGTAATTTTAGAGTAATCCAAAGGCCATAGAAGAGTTTGGAGTTAGCTACTAGCAATAATTAAAAAATATCCACTGTAATTACACTGGCTGGTTAATGTTACATATTCATTACCAATACGATTACTATTGATTACTTATATCTATGATATTTTATTTTAAAGTAGAACTGGTAGATGAAGCCTCAACAAGTTGTAGTACAAGATTTCATGAGTTAATTACTGAGCGCGAATGAATCAGTAATCATGAAGTAATCTTACAGTAATCCAACACTTTATAGAAATGTTTGGAGTTAAATACTAGTAAGAATCAAGCAATACAAATCAAGATTCGGAATATTAACAACAAATCAAACAAAATCTTTGATCTAAAATTTTTATGCTCCACATTCACTTAAGTATTTAAAAGTAATTAAGTGGGTAATCAATAAAAAATATAACTCTTCATATAAAATAACCGTAATCCACTTAATATTTTTTTCCAACCACCAACATTTCTCCCAGAAAACGATTACCATAAATGCAAAGTGCATAAGTACCGCTAATCTGGCTGCTCACATTCCAGCGCTTAGTTTATGACTTTAGTTGTTGATTGTTGGTGTTATTTTTTCCATTTTTTGCCTTTTTGCAGTGCCATTTCTCCGCGTTAATATTTCAGCTGTCCAACAAGCGCAACTAAACGCTTTTAATGTTCTCTGAAAGCAAAGCATTTATGGGTTTGTTTGGTCGGCGCGCTGTGCTTGAGTGCAGATGACGCCATGGCGCTACACACCACACGTGACCAACTTTGTTGTTGTAGCAGTTGTTGTGGCTGTGGCCGCGGGCCTTATTTGCATCTGCATAATGTTCGCGGTCAATATGCTACGCTTATGCGCCGCGCCGACGATGAAGAGGATCTATCATAACGGAAATATGCTTTTACAACTTGGCAGGTGTTGAATATTCCTTTTCGGTTGCTCTTTTTGCTCTTTTTGTTATTATTGTTTTTCGTTTTTTTTTTTAATAAACATTTTTGATTTGTGTGCTTTGGTGGCGGATGTGTGCTTACACCGAAATGATTTTTATAGTCTTTGGCTGAATGAATTCAAAGAATGTGCACTTTCTACGCTCAGACTGCTGAGACGTCGCGCTCAGCTTGAGTTATGAGATTTGCTCGAGAATTACTGCATTAGCTTAATTAATGATTAAACTTTGTATACTTTTTTATAGTTTTTTTTTGTGATTTACTGTTGTGTGTGTGCAAACGGAGGTATGTAAATACTCATAAAACTCAGCCTTGATTATTATAATCTTCTCGTCATAAAAATTCTTTAAATTTCGGAATATGTAAAAATTATAAGGTTAATATTTTTTAATATTTTGCAATTGCAACATTACTTTCGAAAAAAATATTTTTATACATTCCGGGATCCGTGGAATTTGGGGATAAAATATTTTTTAATTAATGTTTTAGAGTTTTAGCAGATTTTCGAAAAAAATGTAAGCTGTTAGGTATATTATACTTTTAATTATTATTTAAGAAAAATATTTCGGATAGATTCAATAAAGTCTAATTTTTACGGACCACTTTCAAAAACTAAATTTTGAGATCCCGAAAATATAATCCCGTAATTTCGGGACTGAGTTTTATTTAAAAAATTTTGAAATAATTAGTTTATTAAATTAGGTTAATTTAATCACAAAATAAATATTCGAAACGATTTTAGAGCTTTTTAAGGCAAATGTTAATTATAGTATACTATTTTTAATAATTATTTATATAGAAATTTTACAAATTCAGACATATCAAAATCCAAATTTTTGTGGTCTACTCTCAAAAACTAGATTTCGGAATCTGAAATCATTATTCCGAAATTATGGGACTCAGATTTTTTGCAATATTTTACAGACTTTCAAAAATAAAAAATCAAACTATTAGATACAATTCACGAATAAATTCAATAAAACCCATTTCTAAAAAACATACGACAAAATCAAGAAAAAACGGTCGTTTTCGAAGGTCGGTGAATCGTCCCACACAGTGGCCAAGCCGGGATTGACGACGAGGAAGGTTTTGTTGTGTGTTTGGTGGGATTGGAAGGGAATCATCCACTATGCGCTGCTCCCATATGGCCAGACGCTTAATTCTACCATCTACTACGAACAACTGGGCCGCTTGAAGCAGGCGATCGACCAGAAGCGCCCAGAATTGGCCAACAAGAAGGGTATGGTGTTCCGCCAGCACAACGTCAGATCACACACTTCTTTAATGACTCGTCAGATGAGAGGTTTTATCGCATCCACCATATAGCCCGGACATAGCCTCAGCGGATTACCACCTGTTCCTATCCATGGCAAACGCCCTTGGCAGTGTAAAGTTGAACTCAAAAGAGGCTTGTGAAAAGTGGCTGTTCGAGTTCTTGGCAAATAAGGAAGGGAGGGGTAGGGGGGCTTCTACGACGGGGGTATTATGAAGTTGCCGTCTAGATGGAAACAGATCATCGAACGAAACGGCGAATATTTGAACTAAATCCGATCACTGTAACACTTTTTATAAAACATATAGTGGCAATAAGCGGAAGGCAGATATTTGCCAACCTAATACAAAAACTAGATTTCGTGATATACATATACTAGTCCATTATATAAAAAATAATAAAATTCTATTAAATATTTAAATAAAAACAAATATAATCAAGTTTTATGGAAGACTGTCAAGACCTATATAGATTTCGGGATACCGAAATTTCGGGATTCAAATTTTTAACACTTTACAATTCAGCAAGAAAAAAATAACTTATTAGATTTGTGTTTTAATAACTATTTTCGGAAAATAATAAAGGAGTACAGTAAAACCCGTTTTTTTTTTTGAAAGACTAGAAATTTTTATATTTTGGGATCCCGAAATTTCGGGACTGTTTCAAAAGTCTTTGCTGTTTCAAAATCTTAAAAAAAAAATAGAATCTATTAGATCTCCAAAAAATATTGGCGTTAAACATTAGAAACGAACCCAATAAATGCAAATTTTAGTACCAGTGCGAAAAATGGTATTTCGGTATCTCTGCTCTAAATATAATTATAATTAATTAGGAGTTAAAATTTCCCATATTATACATATTTTTTTACAGTGAATCTAAGTCACCTGCAATATATGTACGTCAGTACATAAAAATAGTGTAAATCTAAGAAGAATCCCCTGAAGACTTAAATTTCATCAAAAAGCTCCGAAATAATTAGCTTTAATCTCAAATACCACCTAAATACGATAGAAGAAATCGACCTACGTAGAAAAATTATTAAAAATATTTACTTCAAAATTTTATACAAACATACATATATATGTACCCAAAAGGTATGTGGAAGTGCTCAATATAAAATTCATATAGCATGCGTCAAGTGAAAGTTCTGCTACTTAAGCTGACAAGCCCATTGGCAGCGCTACCTACGAACACCAAAACAACTATATAAGCATGCATGATTATATATGTATATAGATAACTAAATAAATATGTACGCTTGTGCGCATCACGCCAGCCAGTCAGTCAGTCGAGAAGTGTCGTCGATGACACATATTAACGCTGACAGTCAACAATTTGGTGCACAGTAATTGTATAGCAACAACAACAATAACTATAAATATATTTATATAGCTACGGTTGTGCTTTTTTAACTTGACAATAACGCGCAATATGCGGCGTTTCATTCACAAAGCACCCCCAAAACCAACTAAACACTTTGCTTCAATATTCTCGCTGGTTTTCTTTTTCTTTTCTTCATTTGTCGCTTTTACTACTTAAATACATAATTGCTGGCGTTAATTAAACGAAATGTTTACACAAAATCAATACACGCACAGGGAGTGTGATTAAGCGGTTTAAAGCGACCAGGTTGTGCTTGTGGAAGTTAGTAGTGGTTGAAGTGGTGAAGCGTTCAATATTTTACATTTTTGGAAAGTAAAAGTTTAGTTCTACTTTCTTGCGTGACACACATTCATTCACATATGCGTACGTATACCCACGTGAATACGTGATTTTGCGTTTACGGTGAGCACGTTTAACGCATTTTGATTGAAAAAATTTAAATCGAGTTCGTTGCTTAAGTCTTTTGTGTCAATGCATGAAATTATGACTATTGTTGGGTTAGAGAATTTTTAGTTTGTCTGGAGTTTTTAGGCAACAGTGACCTTATTACATGCTCAAAATCAAACAAATATGCCTCTATGAGGTATGAAATATCTATATTTAGATATATTTGTATGTATATATAGGAATGTATATATGTATTTGATTGCGAAACCAACCTCCTCGCTTTACAATACACAATTGTTAGTGGTTATTTAACCTTTTAATGACCGCTTGTTCGCTCTACTACAACAACAACATGAAAAATGAAAAAAAATTACAATAACAATGCTTGCCGCCAAGCCAAACCTGCAAAAATGCTGCTCAGAAATTTCACCGGCCAAAAAATTCCAACCGCCAATTTCTGTCATTTCTCTTCCAGCACTTTTTTGTATGCTCACGCACATATACACTCTCATATATATACATGGAAACCCGAATATGTGCTAAGCGCGTCGCTGAAGAAAGGTGTCCAATAACAAGCGTGCAGCGTAAAACAGAAAGGGCGCGTCGCAAGCCCACAAAGACTGGCATACGAAAGAATGCAAAACAACAATAACAACAAAGAAAGTAGCCTCACCGAGTCTACAAACAAGTTTGACATTTGACATTGCCGCCGCTGGTGAGCAACGGGGCTTTTGCTGGCTCAACGCCGCGAGATGCGCTGTCTGCGCTTGTATGCATGTGTGTGTCTACTGGTGCGCCACAATCCACTTGTGCTTGTGAACCAATACAGGTTTCGGCTGTCTTGCACAGCGCGCAGAGGGCTGTTGGCCTTTCGCCGTCTACGTAATTCTTTCTTCGCATATTTTCATTGATAGGCAACTGCTTCGATTTTTGATTTTTTTTCTTATTTTTATTTTTCTTTTTTTTTCATTGTTTTTCTTATTTTAATGTATTATTTTTTTTTTAATTTTTATTTATTGGTTCATTGTGGTCTTCACTTTGATTGCGCTTATTAAATTGTCACTATTTATTGTTGTTATAAAATTGATGAAGCATGTGATTGTATTACGTGCGGTCGGTCATCAATATCAATGGGTGCGCCGGCAGCTGAATGTGCCTTCATTAGTGTACTTAGTTGTATATTATATTTTTCGTAACGAGCTCGCATGTTAAACTTTCTCGAGCTTTTTCTTAATGAATTTTAGCAGTTAGTTGCTTTAATAATATCGATCAGTAATATTAGTATGTTATTACAAGTTGGTATGTACTATGGAGAAGCTGAGTTTCTGGAAGAATTGCAGAGAAACTAGAATTGTCGCACTACTGGTGACGCTAAGATGGCTACTAATGGCTGTAATAGTAGTCAATGGAATCTTAAAAGTGGCCCAAAGCATTTGAGCCATCTCCCGGACGCACCCGATCCTCTCCAGTGCGTCAAAATGAAAAAATTGGTATATGGAGTTTGTCGCGCTCCCGGTAATCATGGAGTGATGGTGGATGCGTCATATGTTAGTGCTAGCGAGGGAGACCATTAATAAAAACAATTAATTAAGTCAATAATTTAATATGAACAAGTAAGGAAGGGCTAAGTTCGGGTGAAACCGAACATTTTATACTCTCGCAATTTATTTATTTAACTTTATTTATATTATATAATACACAATTTGACCCACATATTCGTCATATATATTGTATAAAGTCCATTGAAAGTTGGAAACCATAATATTAGGTTAGAAGCACCGAGGTCCTCGTGTTCGATATATGGGGCCTAAAAACCTATGGTCCGATTTCGGCGATGTTTAGAATGGGGCTGCCACACTATTAACATAGTAATTGTGCAAAGTTCTGCATCGATATCTTCACTAGTGCTTACTTTATATATTGTAAAGTAAACGATTCAGAATGTCTTCAAAGTTCTGGTATATAGGAAGTAGGTGTGGTTGTGAAGCGATTTGGCCTATTTTCACAACATATCATTGGGATGTAAGGAAACTATTACAAACCAAGTTTCATTGAAATCGGTCGAGTAGTTCCTGAGATATGGTTTTTGACCCATAAGTGGGCGACGCCACGCACATTTTCCATTTTGTAAAAAAATCTGAGTGCAGCTTTCATCTGCCATTTCTTATGTGAAATTTAGTGTTTCTGACGTTTTTCGTTAGTGAGTTAACCCACTTTTAGAAATTTTCAACCTAACTTTTGTATGGGAGGTGGGCGTGGTTACGATCCGATTTCTTTCATTTTTGGACTGTATTAGGAAGTGGCTAAAAAAAACGACTGCAGAAAGTTTGGTTTATATAGCTCTATTGGTTTGCGAGATATGTACAAAAAACATAGTATGGGGCGGGGCCACGCCCACTTCTCCAAAAAAATTACATCCAAATATGTCCCTTCATGTGCGATTCTTCAAACCAAATTTTATTTCCTTAGCTTTATTTATGGCTTAGTTATGGCACTTTATGTGTTTTCGGTTTTAGCCATTTTGTGGGCGTGGCAGTGGTCCGATTTTGCTCATTTTCGAAAGCAACCTTCCTATTGTGCCAAGAAATAAGTGTGCCAAGTTTCATCAAGATATCTTAATTTTTACTCAAGTTACAGCTTGCACAGACGGACGGACGGACAGACAGACATTCGGATTTAAACTCCACTCTTCACCCTGATCACTTTGGTATATATAACCCTATATCTAACTCGTTTAGTTTTGGGTGTTACAAACAACCGTTATGTGAACAAAACTATAATACTCTCTTTAGCAACTTTTGTTGGGAGAGTATACAAATTACAGAAAGTGCGGTAACTCACTAACGGAAAACACCAGAAACATAAAATTTTACGGAAGAAATGACAGAAGGAAGCTGCACTTAGATTTTTTAATGGAAAATGGGCGTGGTGTCGCCCACTTATGGGTCAAAAATCATATCTCAGAAACTGCTCGAGCAATTTCAATGAAATTCGGGACATCATACTCTCTAGACACCCTGATGACACGGGTGGAAAATCGGCGAAATCGGTTCACAACCACGCCTACTTCAACTACAACTCAATTTTGAATTCCATCTGATTTCTTCACTTTATAATGTATACATTAGGAACCAATGAAGATGGAGGAATAAAACTTTATACAATTACTGCAATCTGTGGCTTCACTTGTGGATAAATTGTCGAAATCGGACTATAACTTTTCAAGACCCTGAATCTCGAACATAAAGAACTCAGTGCTTAAGGGTAATTTTTAACCGAAAATATGGATAAATCTCTCAGATATTTTAATTTAATTCAGAGGGAATCTTTTTCTGCTAATAATATGTCTCTGTACCAAAAATGGTTAAAATTGGGTCATAACTTCCCCGAGCTCCCATAAACATAGTATATATCTGTTAGATATACATATCTCAGTAAAAATGTGTAAGACATATTTTACAATTTTTTCTTAGAAATCAATACTTCAAATCAATCTTAGAAATATACAATATTTGGCAGCATTCAAGCAAACAACATTTCTTGCTGTTTTTTGTTTAAAAACGAAATTCACAAGAGTAAATATGTAAATTATTTCACTTGTAATTTTTTTTAGCAAATTCACAACAACTGAATGCAAAGAGTTGTTATTTGTTTATATTAACGATTTACTTTGTCAATTTATTTATTTATTTTAATTGTTTACTATGATGTTTGTGGCTTATTTTCGCACACCTTTCTTATTTATTCTTTTGCCTGCAACAGACTTTCGATGACTCTTCTGCTAACTTACAAGGAAACCATGACTAATAGCAAATTAGCTGAAAGCCCGACACCACGCACACACACACGCACAAACACATGTCAAATATGGTATATGAGTATGTTAAAAACTGTGAACAATAAATTTTGCTGCGAAATCTCATAACAAATATTCAAGTGTAAACAACTTTTTCCTGTCTGACATCTTCTACACGAATACACATATATGCGTTTCTGTAGACTAGGTACACACGTACTACCCCAAACGCCCTGCAGCTGCAGCGGCAACAACAGCGCATGGCCCCTTTCACTTTCTACAAAGTGTGTGCGGCCAAGAAAAAATAAAAGCAACAACTTTTTTCTCAATAAACAGCACGCATGCGCGGGCGATGAGCCATCGATAGTTGAACTTACACATGTAGTGTTATTGTTGTTGTTGGCAGTCGTCAGAAATAAGCATCTTCATTGCACCTTTGCACTTTTTATTGGTTTTCCTTGAATTTGTTGTTGTTGTTTTTCACTTTTTATTGATGTCAAATTTCGATTTCGTCGCTACATACATATGTGCTGACTGCGCAGCGGGCTTGCGTGCCAACGTGAATTTTGTGGCCGGCAATAAAATGTTCGAACAACTACTTCAACGCTGAGTGGCGCTTGTTGTTGTTGTTGTCGATACGCACGCGCAGAAAAGGTAATTGGTTTTGGTCGTTTTCATTGATTTGTGAGATTCGAGAAGCGAGTTGTAGGGACTAGATCAATGAATGGGCGGTCGAGAGAAAGAGGCAAAGAAAAAGTTGATGAATGGTTGAAGATAATCAGTAGCAAACTGTTGTATGCGTGTTGAGATTTTATCAGCATCTCATTTTTGCTATACTATTACAGACCAGGCCAGGTAGCTTTTCATAACCATACCATGGTGGAGCTTAGGCATACGGTCAAAATTTTTTAGTATGGAACAGGAAATAATTAGATTTAGAAAAAAGATTTTCATAACTTTACTTGTTAGGAGGTAGCCTGAGCTATATTTCTGTCTCCGCATCTAACTTCACGACATAAGCAGCCGACATAGTTCCTTTGGAATGTGAGCATTCGACTCCTTTAATTGAAATAAATATTCCCAAGTTTATCCCTTGAAGAGTCTCTAATAACTAACTTCCGATAAATATCTTCGTCCGCTCTAAGACATTTAGTGGTCACTATGCTTTAAATGGTTTCATTCCTCGAAAAAGTAAAGTTCCCTACTCCCATTTGTTTTAACTCTCCGCCTTTCAAATCCGATTGAATTCAGCAAACAAGAGAACCCATAAAAAAGCCGTCTTATTTGATCGGAATAAACACAGAATTAGTTCCTTAGACATAGTCCAGCGAATAAAAAGACAGCGGCTACGCTGGCTAGGTCATGTTGTTCGAATGGACGAAAGTGCCTCAGCTCTGAAAGTTTTTGATGCAGTACCCGCTGGTGGAAGCCGAGGAAGAGGGAGACCTCCACTCCGATGGAAGGACCAGGACCTGTCTTCACTTGGTATAACCGCGTAAGCGGTGTCTACGTCAGTCAAGAAGAAGAAGTTCCATGAGACCTCCACTCCGATGGAAGGACCAGGTCCTGTCTTCACTTGGTATAACCGCGTAAGCGGTGTCTACGCCAGTCAAGAAGAAGAAGTTCCATGATTATTCTCCAAATTCGTTACTCTCTCTTATCTATAAAATTTCCATTTGCTAAGCTCCTTTTGTAAGTCTATGAGCCACTGTCCCAAGTCTTCAAAATATTAATTTTTAAACTCAGTCAATCCCGCATCTATCCCCTCAAAAAGTAAAAATTTGAGAACATCTCGAGATCATTTTTGGATCTCATTCAAAACTTATGGAGATCTTTTCTAGTAACCCAAATGATTAGTCACGATATTGTCATATTTCTTGTCGCAATCGTATGTCTTTGTCAGCATTGGATCTCCCCTGTACCATAGTGACTTCATTTACTTCAAATCTTGATCGACCATCAAAGTTCTCGTCTTTTGTATCAATCTATAATCTTCAAACCCCGTAGTAAAAGCTATTGATTCATCACTCGATTACTTTTGTTTTTCATTGTTATAAGACGAATTTTGATAACTTATTATTAAAAAATATCGATAACTTAATCCATTCTTATTGATAAATTTCGATTATATAGTCGATTCTCATGGCTAAGGATACTGCATTGAGTTCTTTTTCTTCTGGAAATTTATTAGAAAATAATTCGACAATTTAGTCGATTCTTATCGATAACTCAATCGATTCTTATTGATGATTTTATCGATTTTTTTTATAATTTAATCGATTCTCATTGATAAGGTACAATACTAACTGTGGATTTTTTGCTTCATTTTTATTATAATTTTCTTCTGGCAATTTATTAAAAAAAAAATAATTCAACAATTTAGTCGATTCTTATCGATAACTCAATCGATTCTTATTGATAATTTTATCGATTATTTTACATAATTTAATCGATTCTCATTGATAAGGATATAACACTAGCTGTGTATTCTCTGCTTAATTTTTATTATAATTTTCTTCTGGTAATTCAATTACTACTACCAAAAGCCTCCGATTACCTCCTCGATTCCTACTGAATATTTTTCACAGCTGGTATTTCAATATTTTATTGCTTCAATGAAGAAAGTCGCAGCAAACGAAGCTGCTGTCAACTCGTGTGATATATTGCGAATTTCGTAATATGCTGGTGGCTCGACAGGCGGCGGATGACAAAGCAAAATTAAAGAGATTCTTCATTTAAGCGCGCTACAAGACTGCCTGCCTACTCTACGCGTCTCTTTAATAATTTGTGTATAATTTTTCTTTCTTCCAACACTTTTTGTTTTTGTATTTCTTTGCTGACGCATTGCAATTCGTAAATTTCACTTTCTTTTGAGTCATGGCGGCGCTCACAAAATTACAATAACAAAACAACCACAAAAAAGCATGTCCACAAGCGTTTGCTGGCATTTTACGCATTTTTGCTGCAAGCGGTGGCTACGTATATTTTTTTTTATGTATTTATTAGCACATTTTTATTAACTTCTTGTTGTTGTTGCTGTTTTATTTTTTTTTATTTTCGCCGCCAAACCAACGCCGGACAACAGAGATTTACTCGACTCGATTTCGGCGTGGAAACCGCGAATGCAGCATCTTTCTTCAGCAAGTTTGTTGTTGTTGTTGTTGTTATGCGGTTACAACAACAAAAAAACTTGTTTCGGTTAAATTAATGAATTTATTAAAAATTAAAAAAGTGAAAAAAAAATAATTTTGAAGCGAAGAAAGTGAAAGAATGCGTAGAAGCGGCGGCAAATAATCAGGTAGCAAATAAGTCAGACAAAAGTGGGGAAGTGTGTGTGGTGGAAGCGTCAACAACAACAACAACACCGCTCATTCAGTACTTTGTTGTGAATGCATGTTGTTGTTAAGTGACCACAGTTAATTGCTAATTGTCGCGGAATACTTCAAAAAAAGAAGACTATGTAAATATGTAGATATGTCTGCATGAGCATGCGCGTAATAGCTCGATCAAAATTACCTAACACACACACAGAGGCGTACAGAGGCAGTTCACATGTATTTTGTTCCATATTTCATTATGCGCATATTTATCGTTTTTCACTTCCACTTCCTTTGTGCTTTGTGCGTCGCTGAAATGAAATGAAAAGTGTAAAAAATTTGGAAGAAAAAAAATTAAAAAAATATGTGAAAGAGGCAAATTTAATTTAATAATGCAATAAATTACATTTAATGAGCTCGTCTTTCGGCCTTTCGGCCTTTCAGTCTTTTGGCTGTTTGTCCCCTACAGTATTTATTATCATATTTTTCATTTAATTTTCTTTTACTGCATTTTTATATTTCCTCACTTTTCACATATTTCATTTGCTCGACAAATTTTCGGTGCATTTTTTAAAACATTTTTGAAATTCACTTTTATTTTCATTTTAACTTTTAATTAATTTTCATATTCATTAATATATTTTTTATTTTTAATTTTTCTCTTTTCATTTTTTATTTTTTTTTTAATTTTTCATTTATTTTTTATTTTTTGTAAATATAATTTATCAAATTTTATATTTTTTTTTGTCAGCTAACCACTTGTATGCGCCACCAACCAATTAAGCGCATTTTTCGTAGACGCCTGAGAATTTACATTTATTTTCGTAGATATTTTATTGCCGTGAAATTTTTTACGCTCACAATTAGTTACGTAAAAGCCATTTTTTTTGGGCGTTTTATCATTTGCGCGACTTTTAGCATCAATAAAAATACTTGAATGGGTGGTGAGAAAGCTTTTTTGTTATTATTGTAAATGCATTTTTTGTTTAATTGGTATCTAAAAGGTTGTAAATAGTTTTTAGATTTCATTTTCGAAATATATTCGTATTATGTAATGACTCTTATATTTATATATGCTATAAATAACCCTAAAAAAGGAGAAATGTTAGAAAAAGTGCTAAAAAGGTATTTATTTATAATATTTTTAACAATTTTTCGCTCAAAGCTTATTTTGTTTATTTTATGTTTACAAGTATTATGAATTAATTGAATATCCAGTTAATGAATTTTGGTATACTTGGACAATTGTCCGATTAGTCCATATCCATTTAAAAAGTTTACATTAGGCGATGAGTATAGGTATATGAAAGCAACATGATGAAAGATTTAGTCCTCTTAATTTTCAATTTCTAGAATATCCTATATCGAAACCGACAAAAAAAGTAATTATTCTGCTCCCTCCTTTGAGACCTCTTTCTTTTCCTAAATGTGGCATTTTTCCCTGGAATTCGGCAATTAATCTGTCAATAATTCAACATAGTAGAGTTTTGTTACCAGATAATCGTTGCAGATCGCATTTTGTAAATCACAAAGAATGGTGCCCATCACCTGTTCCTTGGCCTCTTGAGTTCACTATTGGATCCATACTTCGTCGACGGACACGACAACGACGAAGAACTACTTCGGATTGCTTTTAACTTCGTTCAATATTGCTGAGTGGTCTCACGATAATGATCGCGCTGTTTTAGTTATTTCACCCACCTTCACTCGGCGGTCTGTCATTCGAGGTCGTGGATTTTTGTTTCTCCGTAGTAGCTGTTTTCGGGGCAGATGAAGAATTGGGGCTAACTTAAAATTATGAACCTCAGCTTACGTTGACAAACACAAGTCTTTAATTAATGTGTCGATATGTATAGGTGACGCAGAACTTTCTTAAATTGTATTTTTATATCATAAAATCTTGAATATTCGATTTTATTGGAGTTATATTAATTAACTCTTTTCTTTTTCTCATAATGTATATAAAGTCATTATCTATTTGAGTTAATATAATAGTTCAAAGGTTCCATCTCTCTTTTTCTCTGTTTTTCATATCATTTATCATTTCATGAATATCATTTATTTAGAGAACCGAATGAATAATTTTTCTCATGAACTCTTCTGGAATATTTTGTATCATCATAACTAAAAAATCTCCACCAATTTCCTTGGGGGGCCTTATTGATTAGATGTAACTCCGACGTTGTACAAGGACAAGCTATGAAAACTCCAACTAGGTCATATCCTTCATAAAAAAAATATTTTTTCGATCATCCATTAATACTTCTCCAAAGCAATTCTGAAATACAGGTTAGCTGATGTTGTTCTAAAGACTGATCTCAACGGCGGCTGCAATTCGAGTTTGTCTTTTCGTTGCCCTCTATAGATATTTACTTCACCATTCAACAGGTTCTCATTATTAGTAATGAATTAAATTATCCGTATATAGTGTCTCTTATTTCATTACAGTGTTTATAAGAATGTAAATAAGAAGTTGTAGATCCAGAAAATTCCAGATTTACTGCTGCATTCAGACGATATACCACATAGTACCTCACATTGAGACAAGTGGCAGGTTATTTCAAAAAATTATTTTACATATAATCGGGTTAGTTTTAATATCGTCTAAACCGTCTTCCACTGACTCTACTAATTTAACATATATTTTTAACAATTAACAACTATTGAAGAAATAGAAAAGGCTCTACCTCCTCTTCAAAATATCAGAATACTGTATATAATAGTAACTGACTGAAAATACATAATTTTAGAAGTCGGAGGAATATTGAAAATTTCATTGGTAGGAAGAGATATCATTCATATCGATCTCAAATTGACAGTAGCGTTCTCCTCAATTATAAATACCCGACATTTAAACATATGACAACATTCACCGTAAAAAATAACTTTCATTTTCCAAGCGAACAACCAGCGCAAAGCGAGGCATACGCCCACAAAAGCGTTAAAAATTAAATTAAAGTACATAAGTGTATGCGCATATGTATATCAACATAATTATAATTATTATGTATTTACACACTTGAGCATTGATAGCCGCAATTATGGCATTACAAACAATATTTTCACTTTTATTGAGTCATTTAACAGTCAACTTTTGACACAAAATACCCGCATTAACAACAACAAAGCACAGAGAAGAAAAGAACCACAAACACATACACCTGAGTTGGAGACGTGCTTATAAGCACATAAGTGCGTGTACTTAAGTAAACGCAATGGCATTTCACTTTGATTGGCTCATTTGACGCTTCGTTGCGGCCGAGCAGATGAGCGTGTAGAAAGAAGCTCAAAAGAATTAGTGTGTGAGGGCAACCTCATGTGACAAATGACAATTGTTATTGTTGTAAATAAGCGATTTAAAATAATTATGATATTTTTCTTTTCTTTGACATGTGGTGGGTAATTAGAGCAATCAGTATGTAGAATCAAGGGTATAAGTGAATTAGAAAGAATTAAAAAAAAATTGGAAAAAAGTAAAAAACCACAATGAAGTTTAACTTTTGCTTTCTTTGTTGGTTCGACAAAAAAAAAACACAAAAATACTTTCTTTCATTTTCCATAAATACCCATGGAGACTTAGTGTTTTTATTTTTTGTGCTGTATGCTCTATATGTCTGTATGACCAGGTGTGTTCAAAAAATAACGGGAATTTAAAAATTTCCAAATACAATTGGAGCTTGGCGATTTTTTCCAATAATAAAGAGAACTTTAAAGAGTCCTCCTTTTACAAGCACACGAGAAATCGTTGAAGAAACTGGAATCTCTCCCAAAAAATTCGGGGTTGAGAAGTCTTTTGACGATTGAAAGATCCGCTGGCATTAGTAGATAACATCGAAAGAATACTATTTTCAAGGCGACAACATAAATTTAGACGAATGAATAAATAGTTTTTTCAAAAATCGAAAATTCCCGTTATTTTTTTAACACACCTCATATGTATATATTACTGTAGTAATAGTAGTATGTGCACTCATTGTTCTGATTTCAACAATTGCTACTATCCACTTTTGTGGCAATTGCCGCTTAGAGTTGTCATTGTTGCAACATGGTATATATGTATGTATGTGGTTGCTGTCAGCTGTCACGTCAATTGTCGTCACAACTTCGCAACACACACACAGATACATTAACTATTTTACCGTTCTCCGCCTCCCTCTCTCCCCTCCATAAACTCTTCTTAGTTTCTTCTTCCATCTTCTTGCACTGCGATTTCTATTTCGCTTCTTCCTTCTTCTTCTTTGTTTGTCATTCATTTAAAGCGTCGCGTCGCGTCGCTTTTTGCTTGCGCGCTTTTCACAATTGGCTCTTTATCTTTGTGACCGAATCGCGCGGCAGCCGCACAAGTGGAAACGTAAAGTCAACAGTAAATAATGTGCACAACAAGTGAAAGTCGTTGTTGTTATTATTATTTGTTTTTTTTTTTCACTGCTCCGCTGCAGGCCGCATTGTTATGAATTTCAGTTAGCGTCGCTCCCCTCTCTTTCGCTAGTCACTAGTTAGCTTCGAGCCACCTGTGCTCTGCATCTTTAAACCATTTTTTTCTGTTGAAATATTCGTCACTCATAATTTTTGTCATCAAACTCCTCATCATAATTGTTATATTCTTCTTCTTCCTCTTTTTGTGCTGTTTAAAAAGTCAACTCTGCGCTATTTTGCAACATTTTTTGTTTTTTGTGCCTTTGACTCATCTCCAGTTAGTTTGCATACTTTGCATATGAGTTATTACCATTTGTATTGGCGTATTGCCAAATTCGGTTTCGGCGGTATTTTTCTTTGCTCCAAATTTCAACAGTGGCGGCATTGTTTCATTGTTGTTGCTGTTGTTGTGTTGGTTTTTGTCACAGCGTTGCAAATCGCATCGCATCTTGCATTGCTAAGTGTTTATGTGTCGTAATATTTTGAGGAGTCTGTGCAATGCTGGTGTTCAGTGTACTCCTCTGCTTCAACTTCATCTTCATTGACATTATCACCTCTTCAACGATTTTGGAAAAACCTGAAGGCATATGGTGATAATTTTTTTATTTCTCAAGTCGAGTTCCAAACACCAAGTGAAGCCAACCTTTTTTAGCCCAGTCCCCTTCCCTACTTCTGATAGCATCCCTAGTACAACTTGATCGATCGAGGACACAGTCCAGAGAGTCAGCAAACCGATATGATGATGATTTGTGATAATACCTTGCTACTCTCCATGTGATATATTAAGATGTTTCAACGGTTCACTAGGCTAGCTACCATTCTTTAGTAGCACATCTGAGAAGACCAAGCTCTACCCTCAAATATGGAAGTAATGTGAATAAAATGGGTCCAGGATCTGCATAGGAATTAAAGATCGTTCCTTCTATCAGAGTCCGTTGTTTTTTCTCAAGCTTATTTATTATTTTATGGCCAAGCTTTATGAAAACTTTGCTTAGGAGCCGTCACAAGAAGTCAATAACTAAAGGTTGCAATGATCTTAAACTCAAGTACTGACAGAGATGTAGTATATAGGTTTAAGAAAAACCCTTTCTAATCGTTCGTTTAGGTTTGGTTGAGTTCCATGGCTTAACCTCGAGATGGGGATCACGCTTAGACTGTTAAAGGCATTAAAACCAATATCTTTAAACTTTGACTTCTTGACCTCAAGAATGCGTGTTAATAGAAGATTGAAATGTTTTTTCCAAACAAATTGTCCAACGGGCAAAAAATCTACCGGAATCTTTAAACCAACCTCATGAATGCCGCTCAGACCAATTACAATTATGCCCTTTTCATAAGAGCTAATGCCGAAGAGCTAAACTATTGCCATTTTCCTCAGTTCATAATGACATTGCGACTGGTCAAATCCTAGTAGTTGATCAGCGCTCGAAAAAAGAGTGGATCTCCGACCTGATCCTATTCTACTATACTGCTGTGGGCAGGTATCCATACTAGAACTGCCATGAAGAAGGTAAAAGTCATTGCGGAGGCTAGACAATCCTTAACCAATCTCAAATACAGTCAGTAAACTCAAGTCTTGTTTTGGCCCTTGCTATCGGAGTGAATGATCATTTTTTTGAAGGGTAGGGACTCTCTGGATCAGTATATCCACTGCTACCTTATTACCAGTCATTTCTGGTCAGAAGACCGAACTGAAGACTAGATTGACAGTTTTCGATAATAGACTTATCTAACAAAGGCTTTGTCTCATTCGTAAAAAGATCTCTGTCCTCTCCTTCTGAGACCTTTTCATAGTACTAAGTTAGTACTACTAACCAGACATTTTCAGATCTCTTTATAAACTCGGTAAAAATCTTAAATTCATGTCTTAACACAAGTTTTGATAGATAGTTCCTGCTTCGTAGGGATATTTCTGAGAAAAACAAATCTAAACAATTATTTTCTCACCCTATGCTAGGCAGGCTAGTCCGAAAGCCTGCATATAAATACCTTCCGTCATTCATTACGGTAATCAGCCAAAGATTGGCCTTTCAAACACACTGATATTGATTACGAGGCATGAGAACGTGGCCACTTGTGAATTTGGCACACTGCCAATGGCAAAATTACAAAGAAATTAAATTTCTTAAAACAAAAACTGTGGGGAAAAATAAAATAAAAATATTTGAAAAACGGTAAGTGACAGTTACAGTTAAGCGCTATAACCTCAGCCATGAAAATACACCGTAAAAACGCTCTGTAGACGCGCTGATGAATGCCAATAAAATATGCATTTATTCAAATGGCAACACGAAGGCAATCGAAAAGATGAACGTTTTGCGGATTGGCGCACAGAGCCGATAGCAGCATTTCGGTATTCTCTATGGGTATTTATTGCCTTTCCATTTTATCAAATGCGTCGATGACACGCACGAGTGACGTTGCCACAGCAGAAGCCTCAACCGTGCCAAGTGCCAAGTCGAGTTATTATTTGCAGTTGGCAGTTGACAAGTGTACAAGTTGCATGCAACACGGACGCAGCTGCGCATACGCATCGACTACGAGCGATTGACGGCCTGCCAGTCTGCTGACTGGCGCGTCTTCAGCTGCCGATGGCGTGTTGCCAAAGCGAAAAATCAACGTCAAATGGCAAAAAGCCATATTCAAGCCGAGCTGCGCCGCGTTGAGCGATTCACATGCGAAGAAGAAGAAGCGCTAGCAGCAGCGTATAACTGCGACTTTTCCAGCACAGTTACTGGAGCGTGTTGCGCTTTTTAATTTTATTACGTGAGGGAAATGCTTTATTTGCACATTTTACTGCTCAAAGATGATATGTCTGTCGCTGCCGCTGCTGCATTTGCTGTTGTTGTTATTAGTATCTCTTCTAGTTTAGAAACTTAATGTTGCTATTATTATTGTTGCAGCCGCTTGCAATATGCGTTTGTTTACAATTAAGCCAATGTGTGTTTTCATAAAAATATTAACCCCCCACACGCCTTTACCCATACTTTCAATAGAGTATGTGTATGTATTCTCCTTTGCGGCGGCATAATGCGTCGCTGCACTTACTGCACTATGCAATTAGTAGAAATCATATCTATAGTCTGTGTGCGCTGCATACCCACTCGTATTTTGCAGATCGAAATCAACTGATATGGTTTATGGCGCGCATACTTGAACGGCGGTGTCAGTCATTTCCTTGATTCATAACGTTACGCCAACGCAGGCAGCAAATGCAGGTGTTATGCGGCAGATAGTGTCGATAAAGGTACTCGCATGCCAGCAGACGTGACTGAGGAAAAGGAAAAATTCCACTAACTTAGTAGTAATGGTGAATATCTTGATAGACCTTCAAATGTGAGGGCTTTCATAAAATTCCGGGAGCTCGTTCTCATACTTAGTCGATCTAGTATCTGCAGAGACCTCAAGTATTACTAAGTAATGGGAATGCTGATTTTAATAACATTAGAAAATAAATCTGAAACAAGCCGAAAGTGAGATCAATCTTCATTTTAGGCAATAAATAATATATTATCTCACATACTTCTCGATAAGTTAGATCTCAGATCCTGAAACACCTTCAAAAATATTTAGGAGCATTGGAGGAATATCCATCTAACTCAAACAAAGCAGCATTATTCTCGCGAGGCCGATTCAGATAACTACGTTAGTTAGATACGTTAGCTTTGGAAGAAGCTTTTGTGAGAATGACAAAAACTTCACAATTTTAACGAGATCATTCCAGATAAAGAGATGGATTGGTCAATGTAATACAGAAAAAAAAGTAATTTTTAATAATTTTTATCAGAAATCAATGACCCCACATATAGAAATTTAAGCCGGTCAATATTTTTTCCTCATTGGCACCTTACTAAAAAGTTCGCTTTTGCAAGTTCGAAGTTTGATTGGTTATCTTGCGTAATGAAATTGGGTTCCTCTAACCAATATACCAAGATAACCGATATGTGATCCAAGCTACATATCATCTACTCCCTCATAATTAGAATAGAGAAGAATACTACTTGTCTTGTCTAACGAATATAATATTGAATCAGAGCTTTGTGATTAAGAGATTCATCTGGTTTCCCATCTTTTTCAGAAACTCCTTAGAGAGTAGGTAAAGATACGCCACATAACGTCTTTTATCGGAAAAAGTTTTGTTGAATATAATAGAAATAGATATTATTAGACAAAATGTTGAGGATATTAAGCATTTTAGAGGCTTACTTAAAGAAAAAGTTCAAGTTAAGTTTAAGAATCTAACCTCTTTTAGTGATCTAGTGATCGTGTGAATTTTGGAATCACAGATCAAATGGCTTCTTTATTATACGTTCCGAGGAAGTATGATTTTTTCTACCGTTTCAAATATCGAATATCTAATAAGAATAGCGTATAGTAACTTCATGGTTTTAAATATGAGGTGAAATGAGGCCGCAGACAATCGAATGACAATCTTCATTATCAGTGAGATTAGGAAACGTACGGATCTCTGTCAGAATATTATGTGATGGATGATCCTACAAAACGCTTATCTTGGATTCTTCTCTTCTCCAAGATATATGAACTTTATTGATCTGTGGACAAAGCAACACAGAAGATAACTCTATTTTAGTAAGATTTAATATCATCACCAGGGATACACAACGACTACAAACCTTCGTCAACCGTTGCCTTCGAAGAATACTATGCATTTACTGGCCGGATATAATCTCCAATGAAACGCTATGGAGACGCACGCAACAAACCCCACTGCGTTTCGAAATTATCTAACGTAAGTGGGCGTGGATTGGGCACACTTTGCGCAAACCTGTAAACAATATAGCAAGAAATGCTATTGATTGGAACCCGTCTGGACAGAGACGAGTTGGCAGACCTGCTCATACGTGGAGAAGACAGTTGGAGACGGACTTCAGACCTACAGGAAAAAGTTGGGGCAAAACAAAGCGTATGGCATGTGACAGAAATGGTTGGAACTGTTTTACTGTGGCCAAATGCTCCTTGCCGGTGTAACAGGAACTATATATATATATATACAATATCTACGGTATGTAACATTGGCAATCGCGCATTTATAGAAGTGACGAAAATTATATAAAATCTTCTTCTGAAGTTCCCAGGGTATGAGAACTCCAATGACTAAGCCTATGGAAGTCTATCCCAAATATGTGGGATTATTCTTAACTAATGCGAGGAGCTCCTCTTACACTAGCTCTAGTTTCTATCCACTCTCTCACTTTCCATTATGATATCGCACTGAATATCGAACTTATAGGAAGTTAACGAAAGTTTATTTCGAAGCCCTATGTGGAAATATAATTTTTGGAACTCACCCATAATTCAACGGTGACAATTATCCAGCATAATTGTCGAATTGGGCTATCCATATTTTAGTGTTGCTAAAAACAATTCCTTTCCATTTCTTACATGCAATTGTTTGCAAACATTTCAATCATTTCTAGGTTACACCAAACGGTAACCATTAATCGCCTAACACCTACAAGTATTGACACAAATCCATTTTTGGGCATCCACACATGCGAAAAATTTCACTCACGACCACAAAACTCGCATGCATGCAATCGAAAAACCGAAAATTTGATTTCAACTAAAAACCGTTAAACCCAAATAAATGACCTGAAATCCGCATTGTTTTCGAACATTTTCGCACACCCGCTCAGCCATTCAATTAAACGGTGCGTAGCACTTATGGCAGAGCCAAATTGAAGAATTTAAATCAAAAGGCCGCAAAACTTGACAGTGTCTGAGAGGTGGGGAGAGAAGAGAGGCTACCTTATAACAAATATTACCGTGAAAGTGACAGCAATAACAACAACAGTAGCTAAGCAAAATAATAAACAAGCGCGAAAATCAAAACAAAGTGACGGTTGTTGTTGTATTTATAAGAAGTTAATTGATAGATAAAAGCAAAATTAAGTTGTGGGCGATTTGAATGGCAAAGAGAGTGAAGCGAAGAGCTAAAAATTTTAGCAAAAAAAAAATAAAAAAATAATATAAAATTTAAAATAAAAATCAGTTTATAGCCTCACCACCTCTCTTTTTCTCACTCCTCACTCTTCATTTTCATTTTCACCTCAGTTTTGACTCATTCATTAAAATCGCAATTGATTTGTTGGCAATTTGACACTCCACAAAAACGCCCGCAGACTCACCATCAGCGCTTGGTGCGCCCATTCAAGCGGTGTCAAACACTTAATTACTACATACACTTATGAATGTTGTTGTTTGTGTTTTGCGGTAATTTGTTATTTAACATTTCGTCTCATTTGTAGTGAAATTGTTTACTTGAATAGCTGACTGACTGACAGTTGTTACAACACGAGTTGCGCTTAATTTTTCTGCACCTTGGCACCCACACGGAGCAATTGTTGTTGGGTAGACAAGCCGCACAATCTTCCCTCCACTCTCCCCACTCCGCCACTTTTCAAAAATGTATTGCCTTTATAAATGAATGCTTTTATGGTTTTTGTTGTAATATCATCAGTAATTTAAGTACCGTTGTAGCCACCGAAAGCTGGGTGTGTTTGTGTTTGAAGTGTTTTTGTTGTAGCATTGTTGCTTCTGCGGTTGCCATTTGTCGGCAGTTCGATGTATGGGGATGCCAATGGATTTCCAATTGATAAATCACTGCTTCTTCTCTTCTTGGTCGCCCTTTTTATAGCAACATACAAGCTTCATTCAATATCTGATGCTGATCTGAGCAACCAGAGGAATCTTTAAAATTTTGAAATATATCTACTTAAGTTCTAAATTGAATTAAAGCTCTCGCAGCATGACTTTAGCAACTAGTGGCCCTGGAAAGATGCCTAAGAGCTTTAACTTCATAAATATAGAGGTCTCTCGAGTCAACCGTTCTTCCCCCTCTGACCGATAGTATAGAATAAACAACTCACATATGCTTTAGAATGGTATCTAGATGATATAAAGCTTTCTCCATACTTTCCAACGTATCTAGGCTCCATAAAACGGTTACCACGGGCATTAGTATAACCTTGAACCCAAATAAGTTTCATAGAAATATACTTAGAAGAAAAAGAAAACTATATGAGACCATTACTATGAACTGTTTTTTATCCCCGTCTAACCATCGATTCGTATTAAACACCAGTTGGAAAGACCCTTCAGTGATCTAAGACCATTGAAAGGATTATGTAAGAATTTGTATAAGTGAAATATTTGGCAGGGCCTCATTTTCTATTTTTAACTATTTTGATAATTGTTGAATCTTGATTTATATTCACCATATCGCTTTCATCTCGACAGCATTATTCAAAATTACATATTGAGATGCGCTCAATATCTACCGTTATAACAACAACAACAAAGTCCTATACTCTCGGTTCAAAACCGAAACCATGTTTCAGACTGACATCCAAGTCAAATAATGGATTTCGATTTTGGGAGATCCGAGGCAACCCCTGTATCTATATCTTCAGGCCAATATTAGTCTGACCTAGGTAACTGAAACAGTCCCAGATTAATACCTCAAGTCGTCAACATATCTCAACCTTATTCGGGCATTGATTTCTGTGGGGGAAATATTTCTTATTGTTTTATGTTTAACGGGAACCTAGCTAAACTGTCCTAATTCACATATAATTTGGTCCCAAACGCACTCACGCAATATACATAGTTTCGATATGAAGCTTATTTTCTTGTTACAAACCCATTTCCTTAGAATTAAAGAAACGGCAACTCTGTGACCAACCTCACATATTTCTCTGTCGGTCGCGCATGCGCTCAAACCATATGTGTTGCATTCCATAGCGTCGTAGCAGTCGGACACCTTCGTATAGGCGACATTACAGGTGTGTCCTCACAAACAAATAATAAAAATAAAATAAAAAAATAAGTAAATATGATGCCAAATAAATGAATGGAGGAGTTGTTTATGCATTATTATTTGCTTATTGTGATTGTGATAACCGTAATACGCACATGCCATCTCTTAAAGCTTTTCTGTAATTGTGTCAAAAGATGAGATAATAATATTTTATTTAGAAAATATAACAGTGTGTAAAAACGTATTTATGTATTTTTAGATATTTAAGTTTATTTGTGAGCACATTTCCATTTTTGGGCGTTCAAATGTTAGGTAATTGTGTTGGAGGAAGGCAGAAGTAAATAAAATTATATGTAATTAAGTAAGTTTTTGCATTTAATAAAATATATGCTCATACATATGTGTATAGATTTTTATTAATTAAAGCCAAATTTCATGTATGTTCTTAATCAGCGCCTAAAACTGTGCTACGATTTCATGTGCGCTTTACCGTTTGTGTTTAATTTTTGTCTCCTTCGCACACATAACAACAAAACTTGTATATTATTTTTTCAATGCAGCGCAGCAACAAATTAATTTAACAAATTTGTAAGCAAACTCAAACCAACTTCAACAACCCAGCTGGATATGCACCGCGCACTGCATTACCATTATCGGTAGTTGTTGTCTTGACTAACCACAGCTAAAGCAGTTCCTATGAAACAGCAAACTACCACACTGCTATCCAAGCGCATCAGCAACCCAGTCACACGTCAAACTTCCGCCGCCAAAACAATGAATTGGCGTCAGTTTCCTTCCTTCTGCGTGCAAAACAAGTCGTTCAGCAATTGTGAAAATTGAAAATGTGAATTTCTTAGTAAAAATCAGTGTTTTTGTGGTTTTTTGTACAAAAATCAATAGTCCAGCAAGTACTCTAGTCTAATTAAGTAAACAATTGCTGCGGGCCAAGTTCATTATGTGTTTATTTGGAGTGTGAAATTTGTATGAAGACAATGAGTGCAGTGTACATATATGAATCTGCCATAGTTGATTGTGTTTAATAGACAGTCTTTGCAACTAAAGTTATACTGCAAATTCATGAGATTCATGATTGTAATTAAGAAGAGCAAATTTAAATATTTTTAGTAGTAAGTCTAATTTAAGTGCTTCAAATTCCTTATTCGATTTTATTTTGTAGCCGAGACAATTATGTGGGATTAAGATGAGCTAATACTTGTAGAGGCGTTTGAAAAGCTTAAGTAGGACAGTTTTGAAGAATTACCTTCCCCTCCATCCCCCGTTGAATAATTTTACGGCTAGCAATGGAGATATCATGTAATATAGTTTAAGCTACTAAGCGCTCCTAAAGGAACATAAAACAAATTCGGCCTTAAATGAAGAGACAACCAACATTTCCATAAACAAGAGTCTATATAGAAAGCGCTAAAAAATGCCAGATTTATGTATTGTAAGCTTGCTGAACTACAACATTAAATATTGCTTGGTATCTCTTAGCTAATAAAACCAAAGATACTGGTTTCCTCGAGCAAATTCCTACTTGCTCTTTACTTTCTGTACATAGTTCGTGACTTTATCAAACAAATTGTAATTAACCTCAAATAAGTAAGTATTGGACTAATTGGAATATTACATTCTTAACATAACTATGGCAGGGCATTTAATGTAAATTGAAAAGTTTTATGGTTTTTTCTAATATTAAGGTTTACAGTCTTGCCTTTGGGTTTTCTATAACCGTTACAGTCGTAGAGGAATTCATGACAGTAGACGTGGAAAGTATTTGTTGTCGATATTCATGTGTGAACATCTAGATGGCGCTAGGTGAACCTCAATCAAAAACTACAAATTTTAATAATTTTTTTTTTGTATCTTCAGTTAATAATTTATTATGAACTTTTAATCTTAAAATTCTAAAATACTAATTAAATCGTATCGCTTCTTATACAAATAGGATAATAATACATAATAATAATAATAAAATACAATTTAATAATAATAAAAATAGAATATAGTTCATAATAGCAAACATATCATAATTTTACATACATATTATAATTTATATGTATTTTTGTATGTTTTTAGTATGTATATATGTAGTGTTCATGTGTTCTCTTCACTTTTACAAAATATATATAAACAGCATTTATATAACCAAGGAAAATGGTTTACACCAACAACTCTTGTGGCGCGCCCAATACACAACTAACATGAAACGATTCAGCAAATAACAAAGTATAGTTACTTTACATAAATCGTTATAGCTTAAAACTAAAAATATAATAAAGTATAGTATGTGAGTGTGTGATGTGTGTTCTCGCAGTTAGTTCGTTTAGTTAGTAAGAAAGTTTTACATTAGAAAACTTATGCAAAAATAGAAATACAACAATATTTAATTTAACTAGAATAGCAGACGACGATATACTTATTAAAAATGTTGCTTTAAAATTAATCGCAATTAATTGTTAATTTTAATAAGTTTTTTAAATTCATATTTCGTATTTTTTTTATTTAAATTTATAGTTTTCATTTTTATTTAATTAATATATATTTTAATAATTTATTTTTTAAATTTAATTATATATTTTTTAATTGTTTGCAGACCTCCGCACGCTTCTCTACAACTGTTTACTTATAAACGAAACACATTTGATGCTGATACGCTCACTGCTTTGGTATGTTTTTCCTCAATTACTTTCTTATTTTTTTCTCTTTAGTTTGTTCTTCGTTTGAATTTATTTTATACTTTCGATTAAATTATTCGCTTTTTTATGATTTTTGCTTATGCAGATTATTATTTTGTTTGAAAAAAAAATTCGTATTAGGTTGTGGCGATTATCGAGTATGACTAAAACTGTTTTTTTTAATAAAAAATATTTTTTTTTTAATATTCAAAAGTACTTTAAATAAAAAAATTTAAAAAATAAAAAATTGAATTTTTAGTAAAAAAAAATTAAAAATAATTTTACTTCACTTTCAGATGATATAGATTCTCTTTCAGTTCTGGTGACAAATACATTAATTTGTAAAAAAATCAATTTATAATTTATCTTTGAAATAATTATATCATTAAAATCCAGTTGAATGCATATGTGTTCTGATTGAATTTAATTAAATGAATATTAGTTCAATGTAATTTCATTTTAAGTTCAATCAGAAGTGTAATTTTTTTATTAAATTCGACTATAAATTAATCTTCACTGATTTTAATTTCAAGAGCTTTCATTATTGATTATTTAAAAATTAGTTAATTGAGCGCAATCAGAATTTAATTTTATTAAATTTAATTCAAAGTAAATAAATTGGTTCCATTCATAAACAAATATTATATTTAGTAAGTAATTGAAAATTCAAATATTTAGGACATTGAAAAATTAGTTTATTTGAGTTCAAATTTAAAGAAAGTAATCCTAATTAAGTGACGCAAAATCAATTCATTCAACATTACTAAATAGATTGCATATAATTCAAATCGATGCACATTAATTTATACCAATTAAATTCGGTTTGTTTAACTTTTAGGCGTAATCGTAGTTAACATAGTCGTTTCTCAATTTAAAATCTCTTTGTGAACCGAGTTTTAATTGAATATGATTTTAAATTGTTGATTTTCACTTAATAAACAACTCTAGTTTGACTAAAAGCACAACTCAATCAGTTCGACTAAATACAAATTGATTTAATTTGGAAGAACTAGATAGAATTTGAATTAATTCACATCCAACTTAAATCAATTAAAATTAATGACATTCAATTTAGTTCAGTTCAACATAAATTAGAAGAATACAATCTAAATTCTTAATAAAAAAATGTAATAATTATCCATAAATGAATTCAATTTAGTCAAGTTAAATATAATCAATTGAATTAAATTAGAAAGCAATTCAATTTGTTAATAATTCAATTTAACTCAAAGTAATCATGTTAAGTAATCACGTCATTCGTATTGAGAGTTGTTAATTGTATTCAATTTCAAAAAATTAATTTAATTCAATTAATTCTTCCAAATTAAATCAGTCAAAATTGTACTTTTTCATTTAATTTTAATATGTAAATTCTTTGATTTTAATATGTTTTTTAAATAATTGTTTAATTAATATTCAATTAGTTTAAATTTGCCTCAGTGATTGACTAAATTCACATTCACTATAACTTCAATTCAACTGCTTTATTTTAACTAAAGTACGATAATCTAATTAAAATTCCACGATTTGGTAAATATTTAATTATAATTCATTTAAAATTGCCAATAATAATATTTTCAATTAATCATCACTCAATTTAGTCATAATCGATTAATCGCACAACCCTACCGCTCTATTACGAAATAAATGTTGTGTGGCCATACAATTTGAACTCTTTATACGCCAACACTATTAAATGCATTATTTTGCGCTGTTTTCGAAAATGTTTTTATGTTAATTTATTATTAATATTATTTTTTTATAATTATTTATATTTCGTTTAAATATGATCGCTTTTAATATGCAATTGATTAGTAAGTAGCTATTTAACGCTTGTGAATACCGCTAACGTTTGGATTCTCGAAAAACCAGTTATATGTATGTGTTGCATGCCACATAAATATTTCACTCTTGTAATGATGAATGTGGAATGTATTTATGTGTAATTTGTATTTGTTGAAATAATCCTTAAAACAGCTGATCGTTGTTGTTCTGTATATATAGTATTAATATTCATATTTTATTGCACTTTTGTGGGTTTGGCTGAATTTCGAAAATGAAAATTCATCGAAAATGGGTTCTGATAACACTTTGGTGCGCCTAGTACTTGTGCAGGTTAAGCTACCGTAACTCTGTTTGGTTTAATTTAAACTCAAACCTGGCTATAAATGGTGTACTCTATATATTGCAGTATATTTGTATGTGTCTGTGCTTGAAAAAATTACTCAAAATAAGTATTTTCCAAATCATAAATACTCAGTGTTGTACAGTTGTGCGCGAAATATGGGTACTTTTAGATTCAATCGTTCCTACAAGGAATACTCCAATCAAACTGCGCTCTCTGGGTTACTCGCTACCGCTCACTTTCTTCGTGCGCACCTAAACATCGATAACACTATCGTTTTTCTTCATCTCCATCAAATGTGTCTGCTTGAGTTTCTCCTGCATCTGCGTGAGCATATCCTGCATGCGTCGTATCTCTTCGTCCTTCTGCAAGAGCAGACGATCGGTCTCCGTAATGGCCGCATCGAAACCATTTGTCGAACTGATCGAGTCACGCTTCAATTTGCCACGCTCTCGGAGCGCATGTTGCGATATCTGTGAGATGCATTGTGCACGGAAGTTCTCGTAGTGCACATCCTGTGTGGTGTCCTTCAGATCTTGCATATGTGTCGAGATGAGGAAAGTGCGTAATTTGTTGAAATCACTGTGTTCGGGATCCTCTACGTCCACCACACCCCAGGGGTATTGACGTCCACGCACTTTTTTGCCCGCCACCTCAAGTATCGTATTGCTGCCGACGACGGCGAATGGTATTGAAGCTTTTAGATCGCGATCTTGCTGTTTGAAGTCATCGTCTTCGTCTGAATCGCATTCGGGAAACTGATACAACTGTATTTTGTTATCCTCCAGATCTTGTAGTATGCGTTCCTTCATTTTGCGCACCTCATTTTTGGTTAGACAATCCGCCTTGGCGATCACCAGAACAATATTGACTTTACGATGCAGACGTCGAATAAGATCCAGATCCATCTGACGGAGACTGCATACGAAAAAGAAGGTTTAATTGAAAATTAAGAGAGCTTAACATCATCAAAAATACTCACCTATGACCCCACGGCGGCACAAAGTACAGACAGCAATGCACGCGATTATCCTGTATATTACGACGATTCAGTCCGCTCTCATCTGTGAAGTATTGACGGAACTGCGAGAATAGAGGAACAGTATTAGTTTGATTATACAAATCTTCCATTTTAATCAGTTAACTCACCTGCTCATCGATGTAAGCGGTACAAACGCGCCAACTGTCTTCACAATTGATGCCATCACCGAATCCTGGTGTATCCACCACCGTCAAGCGCAAGCGCACACCACGCTCCTCTATATCCATTGTCTTCTTTTCGACACGCGTCGTTTTCTCGAGCCGTTCTTCAACATTTGGTATTACGCGATTCTTGTAAAGATCGCCAAGAAACAAACTATTAATCAGCGTTGACTTGCCGAGGCCAGATTCGCCAACAACCATGAGCGTAAATTCGAAACCGCGTTTCACTGATTTCCGATGCACCTGCTCCGGTAGAGTGGCGAAGCCAATGTAATCGCGATCTTTGTCGAATGATGGAGTTTTAGCTGGAAATATAAAAAATATATAATTTATTAGGTGTGAATTTTAGAGGCTTATACGTTAAATCTTAAGTAGATGTATTTCATCAAAGTGGTTAGAAGTCTCTTTTGGAATAGCCGTAGCAATCATCAAACTTTTTTTGACACTCTCAAAAAACATACTTAAGTGTGGGTCGAACTGTCTCAGTTTGTATTTTTTGCGAGTTCTAATTGACTGAGAAATTCTCATGGGTGCGGTACTATATTTACTATATTTTCAAAATAAACTATCACACAAAAATTCAACAGGTGTTACTTGCTATCTTGTTGTGTGATTTCTTTTATAAAGTGTGTGTTTTAAAACGCCCCCATAATTCACATGAAAGATGGGAATTCTATAACTATTGCTGTTTTCTACTAATGGTCACTGATTAATGTATTTTTTTTTTCTTTAGTAACATTTTCAAAATAGCGCATTTCAGTGTAAATATTATACATTTGAGAGAGATGAAGCCATCCATATAGTAAATGTCATTTTCACTTTCTTTTCCATACTCCGTTCTATGCGAGTTATGTGGTTAGTTCGAGTATGAGGGTATATTTTTACTGATTTCATAAATCTTTTTCAAATATCAAGATTAAGACAGAAGAGGATTCTGCACGCGTCTACATCCTCCTATGGGATAAATGTCAAAAGTGTAAGCGAAATCTTGAAGAAATCATGAATATTCATAAAGGCAAAGGGACCAACGATAATTCACGCCTTTTAAAGAGATAAGGCAAATATAAAGTACAGTAGCATAAAATTTTCATAGAATTATCAGCTTTCTAGCCAAAGATTTATTATCATTTTATGAAGCCTCCTGATCAAGATTCAGATTACTTTTTTGAGCAGAAATTTTTAGAAGGAATATTGTAAACTTCCCCAGTAGATGGTTCATTTATTCACTCATCACCAACACCATATGTATAATAGTTCGAATATGTCATTGAAATGTTTGTATTTATGTTGTATTTCCTCATAAGGATAAGGTAGACCAACAGTATTAAAGAATTCCTATGAAGTTTTATATTTCGGGATAAATATCCTAGTACAAGTAGAACCATAATATGATATATGATAAATATAAAAAAATTCAAGATAATGAAAAATAGGTTTTTAAGTCATGGAAATGTGTAGGGGACTTGCTAAGTGGATGAGTGTAGACTTACTTACTGTCTGAATATTTATATTTATTTTTTATTACCTAAGTTAAGGTTTTTGCGATCCCGAATATATTAGATAATTTCTTTAGAGTGGGTTGGATAACACATGAAACATATTTTTTAGTTGTGGATACATCTTGCCATGTCATGATTAGATAAACCATTTAAGAATTTGAATATTGGTCTTTTTCAGTTTTAAAACAAGGCAGATTTGCACAGCAACGAGTTTAAAGATATGTTTTCATGTAACCCAATATCTCTCCCCTACCTTTTCTATAGACCTGGGTTAGGTATTAATACTACGAATTATTTGAAAGAGAGACAGCAGTTGGATAGTTAAATAACCACATTTTTGGAAGTGAAAGATAACGCAAAGATAGCTGGATCTGTGGGTTTTATGTCAAGCAAGGGTTGTTAAAAAGCTAATATGAAATAAAATATGAAATAAATGTATTTCTATCAAATAATTGGAATATAGTAGCAGTGCCGAAAGAGAAGATAAATATTCCTAAAGCAAGACAAACTCTCTATACCTTACACATTCAAATTCTATCACGATGGTGTCTAAGATTATTCATTATCACAAAGTATATAATATCTTCGATGTATGAAATCCAAATAAAAAGTTAAATGAAAATAAAAAATATTAAATTCAAAACAAATAATTTCAGTACTAGCCACTAGTAACAGCCACGCCCATAATTACTTTATGCCTCCACTGTAGCTGTCTCCGGCATAATTACAACGGCAAGTAATGCACGCATACACTTTGCCTTTGTCTTTGAGTTTGTTTTGTTTTGTTTGCTGCTCCGCACAAACCCCTAATTAGTTGCATGCAACAATGCAACAAACAATGCATACAAATTGCGATGCGCTAGGCATTTTTCACATTTCGCAAACACACACACATACAGAATTCAACCTCGGCACTAATTTGACAGAAACGCGTGCCACATACCAAAACAGCACATCGAAAAAAATATATACAAATGCCTACACTTGCATTTATGTTTGGCACTATATTTTTGCACGCGGCTGTGCCTTTGGGTGCTCGAGAAGGAGGTTAAGTGCAGGAAGTATGTTGTTTCCTTCCAAAAATTTCGGTTTTTTAAGCAATTGCCTGAGGTTTGTGCCATTGTGGGGTGCAGCGCCTTAAAGTATGTTACACAATTTGGCGACAGTGTGCTGTGGCAACACACAAACACACTCGAGCATATGCAAATTTTTACACATGCGACTTAAGCGTCTTCCAAGCAAAAATAAAAGAAAAAAAAAGAAATATGAAAACAACAACAACACTTACACATTGCTACGCTTAAAGTTGATGCGTTATTTGCATACAACAACAACAATTATTTTTTGTTATTTGCTGAATGTCTGATTAACAAGCAGGGTTTATTCTCTAGCTTACTGGCAGTATTACTTGACTTTCGAATTTTTAATTTTTTTTTTTTTTTTTTGTGTTTTTTGGGTGGCACCCGCTGTGTGTATCCTCTGGCAAAGCGTACACAGAGGTCCTACGCACGTCGATTATTTCTTTCTCACTTTGCTGCTTTCCTTACACGCTAATGTATTTCCGTTTTGTAAATTATTGTCTTTTGTTGGTTTGCACTTTCTTTCATTGATTGCGTAATAAATTCTGTTTATTGTTTAATATTTTTTCGTGCGTTTCCCGTTATTAATGTGCCGTTAAATAGTATAGTTGCCGTGTCAATGTACGCCACACACTGTACTCAACGTTGTATTTGTTGCTTTCGACGTCGCTCGTATTCTAATAAGCTTCTTCCACTATTCTTCGCTTTATCAAGCTTCCGAGCCGTGTGTACACTTCTCTTGCCATTCACTGCGAATTCGCTTTCATTATTGAAATAATAATAATAGAAATTGGGCGGTTAAACACTCGAGTCACCACTGCAAATTTAATTATTTAAAATAATTATTTTTATCGCTCTTTGTCTCTTAAGCAAAATTTAAATGCTGAAATTTCCTGTTTTACACTTTCAATTTGTGGAATTTTCATTTGTCTCTCACTTTACATCTGCCTTTCTTGTGGTCACTGTGTTATGGTCCGTTTTTTGGGTTGTTATCACAATTGTTGTGATTTCTGCGCATGCGCTGCTTTTATTTATTTATTTCTTTCTTTGCTGGGCGCCTTGCTTGAACGCGCTCACAGGTTCGCAACCCCTTTGAGTTTGTAAACAAATACTTAACAAATTTTTTTAGCCGAAAGTTGCAAATAATATTCGGAAATAATGAAAAAAAAACATTATTTTGCGCACAAAATATTATTATTCATAAAAATTTTAGTCTAAGAAAAAAAGAATTTTAAAATTTCAGAAATGTAACTCAATTTGTCGTCAAACTCAAGACCTGCCATTTAGCGGCATTTTTCTTCAAATTGCTCACTGGTTTGCTGCTTCAGTGAGCCAAGAATGAGCTACCCAGTAGGAATCATAATAAAATAAGCAATCAAAATGTTTGAGCTTCAATGATTCCAGGAAGTATAGATCATGATTATATTTGGTCTAAATTTAATTCGAAATTATATATCTAGAGTTATATAATTTTTATCCACAGATATTTTAGAATATTCAATTACCACTCATTATAAATAATTTCATTCGTTTTGATCATTTTATAATTATTTTTTGTATATAAGAACTGTCGTCAAACATCCCTTTCAAGTCTATTCACTGGACTTCTTATACATTTGCTACAAAAAAATTAAAACAAAAGTTATTAGGTGGCAACTCCAATAAAAAAAAATAATTTTTAATATTTTCTTTTTCCACTTAATTGTGTCATATTTTACTTATGAAATTAAATTTAATATTTAGGAGAGTTCCTACCTACGGAAATATTTGAATCTATTAAATAAATAATTTTTGTCTTCAAAAATAAAAATTTTAGGATTTTAGTCAAACATATCTTCTTTTTTATTATTTTAAATTTTTAATATAATTTTTTGATAGAAAGAGAGATTACCATGTTGGTTTATTTTTACTGTTAAAACTTTTAACTTTATTCTGAAAGGTTTCTATTTTTCTTGAAACTATGAGGAAGTATTTTACAAAAACTATTTCAGACAATTTATAAAGGTGGCAACTCCATTGAAATAGAAATAAGAGTAATATAGCTAACCTCTATAGAAAATATGAATCTCACAAATCATCCTAGTTAAGATATTTGAAGAAGAGAATCCTGAATAGGTCAAGGATGTTAAACCTGCGTTCGAGCAACTGCCTGAATCTAATTTGTAGCGTTCGACATCAAGGTAATATCTGTGCTAAATTCTATTATAAATTTTTTTAAATATATCATAGTGAACTTCGAGTATATGTCTATACACATTCCCTCGACCAATGCCATATTATTACTAAAAAGCTGTCTATGACTTCTTAAAATAATTCCTATCTCTCATTTTTCTCTCGAATACTTAAATTACAGCATTCTCTTAACGCATTGCCGACTCGTGCTCTCTTTGAAAACTCTTTAACTCTAAAAGTTATCGATAACAAAATCGCTATTAGAGATGTTAACTGTGCGAAATATCGTATTTGATTAAATAAACAAGCTATTTTATTTTAAATACAAGGACACTGGATATGCTTGGGATTTTAGGCCTTTATTCAAACATAAATAATCTCTTTGCTTTAGGCATCGTATGTTCATATGTGGATGTTATGGGTGCTATGCGTAAATAACATTGCATCGCTGAGGGTGTTTTATGGGTATTAAATGCAATTGCAGTACAATGGTTACAGTTATTCGTTTGTTATTCAAATGGGGTAGTTAGTAAGCGTAAAACACATGTATGACGTTTTAGCTATACAAATATGCAAAAGGGTGCCATTTCAAATTGGTGTATTTAATTATGAGACAGACACGCTGTCTGCGTGGGGTTTTATTTTTGGTTAGGGAAATATTTTGCGTTAGGGATGTAATTTTGCTAATTTTCATATATTCAAGAATTGATAGAAATTCAAAGAACTTCCGGAGTTTGCTTTAATGATTATTTACTGGTTGATATTATAAAAATGGATATGAAAGAATGTTGACTTAGTAACCCCAATCTAAGATTCCATAACATTAGATTAAGTCAATAAAGAGTTAGTAGTTTACAAATAAAACGTAGGAGTAAACTATTTACTCTGTCACAAATAGCTTTGTAACTACCCCAAACAGCGTTAACCCAAGAGCGTTCGTTTCAACTGATCGAGACCATAGATACATTGCAGCTGCTATTATATTCGTATTTGCTTTCTGTGCCCTAGTACTTACTCCTGCTTAACATTATTAAAGCATTCCGATAGCAACGGACGGACTATTGTAATAACTCCAGTGTTTATCGACATTTTCTTTAAAAATTTATTAAATATTTTCACATGAGTTCAACAAAATGGATCATTGACGACTATATAATACACTTCGGTTTCAGCTAAACCTTATTTTTGAGGCTTAATTTTGTAATCGTACTGTTTAGCTTGTAAGGAGAAATACATTGATCTAAAGATCTTCTTTATTCAAAATGTGTGTAGGTTATGTTTTCACCTTTAAATCTATGCTCATTACAGAATTCTGTTCAAAAATCAGTTCAAACTCTTTGGAATTATTTGTGAGATTCTTGTTAGCTATTAAATCGTCGAGGTCTAAAGGACTAATAAATATACCGCGTTTTCCATACATTTCCTTTTATTTTCCTCCTCCTTTATACAACCTAATCAGAGTAATCAAAAACTGTGTCTAGGAACCCAACTACCTAACGCTGTAAGGCAGTTATTAACCACTGATGTGTCCTCAAAGAATCTGTCCTACGACTGAAATTGACATAAAATATTGATACGGGCCTTTTCACTGCCATCGTCCATAATATTATCATAAAAAGTATCTTTGAACACTTTTCGAGTTTAAATCCATTTTTTTACTGCACGACTCCCGGATATTAAGATCGTTCGAGGTCTTTAGATCCATTCGGTTTCTAGCTAGGTTTATGATTGCCAGAAGGTAATTGACTGAAGATGACTATATTCATATCATAATCTTAATGTTATCTGAGATCTTTCACCAACTCGCAACCCCTAATGAGATTTACTATTTCAGATACAGGGCCCACTAGTAATGAAATAATCTTTGTTTATTTATCTATAAACACACTAAATCACAACAATCGCCATCGATTCAACAGTTTTCTCCTCCTTATGTTTTGAGATATAAATTCTCTTCACCTTAAACGGTATTAGATTTCCTTTTACTTCCAATCACATATAAGTAACTAACACTCAATTTCTTTCAATCGAATTTGCTTGTAATCTATATTGACCTCACATACAAACACTTACATAGATACTCATAAATAAATAGTATATAATTCAATCAGAGCACACCAATTTACCTAGCACTTGGCAGCTTTACAGCGTCGAGGCGACGAACACTTCGCGGTAAGCTGAAAATAATCCTCCAGCTGGCAGTGAGTAAATTGAGATGCTGGTTCAAAATCCAATGAAAAAAGCTATAATAACAACAAAATACTAAAAAAATACAAAAACAACATACGAAAAGGTGAAGGTGGAAAGGCAGCGCATTGTAGCAACAACAACAACACTAAGCTTGTGGCAAATGTATAAGCAAAGAGTTGTCGTTGTGTGCGTGGGTGTGAGTTATTGTGTATGTGTGTGTTTGGATCTATGTGTTGGTGTCGATGCAACTACTAAGTTGTAGTGGGTAGAGCAGCATAGTGAGCGTACATCGGAAATCTCATATTCCTTAGCGACTGTTGGCGGTATATGCACAACAATAACAATAACAACAACAACAGCTGCAGCAACAAACTAGAAAGCAGCTGAGCTCAAATTGCTCAATATTAAATTTACAATTTTATTATTTTTTTTTTGTATTTTTTATTTGTTGCTTTTCGCTGTGTCTTTTCTATGGCTTTCATCTAGTCTTCTTAATATTCTTCAACGATTAACCTACATTCATAGTTGTCAGTGCTAGAGAGCAACAACTACAACAACAACACTGGCGTATATTAAATCAAAGTGTTGATTGAATTTAATACCCTTACAAAGCGTTTTTTTATTTCTTTTTATATTTTTTTTTTGTTGTTTTTGTATTTTTTTTTTAATTTTTTTATTTTTGTTTTTTAATTTTTTTGTGTGTTTTGCTTGGGAAGCTTAGACACCAACGCAAATATTATTAGGTAGAATGGAAAAATTTAAGCAGTGAAATATTTTCATGAAAATTTATTAAATGAATATTTATAGGTTAGAAAATGTCTAGAAGCTTGCTGATAAGCTTAGCTTGTCGTTTATATACAAATATAAAATGTATTTTTTAGAGCTGCCAACAAATTGTCAACCACCTGCCTTTTACTTGGGGTCAATCACCAAGCAAATACCCAAACAACCACCTCCATGTATCCAGCCACCAGTGGCCACTCAGTCACTCAGTCAGTCGCATAAAAGCGCTGGGAAGTGCTATTCTTCAAGTGTTTCGCGCCTACTTTGCTTTCATACCTTGCAAAGGCACGCAACTTCAAGTGGCATGACTTGCAACAGCAACAACAAAAACAACAATGGCTACTAGAAGCGCAGCAGTCAAAAGGGGTTACCAGTCTATAAAGCAGGGAAAATGGCATTTTGCAAGCCCTTTAGTGTTTTGGGGTGAAATTCCCGCAATTTCATGAGCCTCAGTCTGTTTATATTTCTCACTTTGCAATATACTACATTCCATGAAATACTTGTATTTGCACCCCAAAAAAGTAGAAAAATCGCAAAACAAAAAAAATCGATTTGTAGTCACAGGCAAAGTAAAGCTCTTCAGTAAATTCCTTTGTTTTATAAATTTTCTACTGAAAATATTTGCGCAATTTTTGCATGCAAAATACTTTCAAAGTCACGCAAAGCACACGAACTCTCATACGCACACATGCGTTCTTCTACAAGGACTTTGAGTTACATGCTTGCTGAGATGTTTGAGTGTGTGCAAAAATATTTGCTTGTTTATGAAATTTTTCACAGAAACAGCTTTTGACACGCGTTGCATATACTGTTAGCATTTCTCTGGAATGGAATTTGAGTCCCTGAACGCTGTTAATATTTCCACCCTCAAAAAACTCGCATTTGAAAAACAGAAATTTGCTTTAGTGCGAAACTGTTTGCATTTAAAATTAATTTTTGTGAAATGAAATAATTTTAAGGTTTGTTTCGTCGAAAAAAGAGCTTTTTTCATGAATTTTTTTAGAAAAAATTATTGCTGTAGGTTTATTTTACTTATTATTATGTGAAAGTGCAACATTTGAAGGATACTTAAAAAAAATTATTCGAAAAATAGCGAGGAATAACGGATTTATCGTCGATCTCTGCAGGCACCTCGAAAAAAAGTTGTTGTGCGGTGACCAGCCTACAGCATCACTGGATCATCCGAAACCAAAAAATCAAAATGCTTTCTTTAGTTTATTAGTTTATCACCATTTAGTACTCGGTTGAAATACATTTTCCAGAAATTATGAGATCTCTCTTAATAGATTTAAAAACATGCCCAAAAAAACGAAATTTTAAGTTTAAAAAATTAAATATTTAATATTTTTATTAAATTTAATATTTTTATTATTAGACTGGCACTATTTTTGAAACGTTTTGAAAATTCTACTTATTTGTTCGTAAGCATATTTCTTCCGATTCAAAGATATATAGTTTTTCCAATTAAGAAGAAGGCTTAATCACATTCACAATCATTCAAAACATTCAAAAACTGGTATTTTTCGAAATATAAAGATTATATTTTTCGAACATCCAACTTTGAACTATAAGTGGTCAGATCTCTCATATTTCTTGTTTAAAAAATTGTTAAACAACATTTAAATATTAGGAAAAAGTAGTTTTTATCCATATTATTGATTTTTTAGTAACTGGATTCTATAATTGATAATCAAGCATTTCAATAAGACTATTTTCGAATTTCGTTGGCAAATATTTCTAACTTCGAAAATCGGAGAATACACGCATTTTACTTAGGACTCAATCTTCCGTCTGATCCAATACACAGCCTAGTATTACATAGTGTAATTAAAGATAGTATTATCAGGCAAGCCGTACAATTATGACAACCGTCTATTGTGTTTATTTGCATTTGCTTAACTGCCTCGATAAGCCTAAATATAACAGTTTAATTAATTTTTGAAAGCTATATTTTATATATATATTTTCTTCTAGTTTATTACATACGCAAATAACGGTATATCTACAAAATATACTGAAAATAATTTTTAAACAAACTTCCTTTATTAATATTTTAAGTTTTCTATATCAAGCTTTACGCAGTCGAATATCTACAAATTTTGTTTATTTAACGTTTATCTACATAACTTGGATATATTTTCTATATGTATATACATGTATGTATGTATGTATATATCTGCATAGCTTATGTATATATGTATCTATACATACCTACTACTGCATAATTCCAGCGAATAACAGTTAGCACACATTGTTTTGCAATTAACACTTTTCTTATCACTTTTGCGTTCCAGCTTGTATGAGATTGCCCAAGCAAATCGAATTATCAACAAGTGTGGTATGTTTAACTAAGTACATACATACATATGTACACAGAGCCATACATATGTACACAGAGACATACATATACTAGTATAGTTTTATAACCGCGATAGACAATTTACGCTTAAACGATTTGGAAAAAAAGTATATATATTTTTAATAATAATGCCGATAAGATAAAGTACTCGAGTTAGTCATATGCGATACTTGCTGAACACAAGTGCATGAAGGCATCAATGCATATAGATATATATATATATGTATGTCTAAATATAAATTTATATATTATTATACATATATACATACATATGTAGATAAATATAGATATACACAGTTATACATACATATGTTTATATGTGATTATATCATGGACTAAGATATGAACAACAACTTAACTATGCGGTGGCAAGTATATAGCGACTTCTTCGAAATTGTTTTACAAATTTAATTTTGCATGTCTGTAACAACAACAACAACAACAATTATCTAACAACAAAATTTCATATCATAAATTAGCGCTGCTGAAAATTTAGCGCTCAAATGGCACGTTTCTATTGGATTATCTGCCAGCGAGTATGCATACACACACTCAGCCATAGATATAAGCACACACACATAAATACATATACAGAGAAGTGTACGTGTGTTCATTTGCAATTATGAATTTAAAGTGTTTTCTTTGCGTTCGGCTCATTTGCATTTGCCGCCTGCCGCCTGACGCCGCCTGCATGACTAACCCAACCTTTCTCATAACCATAGAATCGCTTAAGCGATGTTGACCTGCTTTCGACACTCCAATGATGCAAATGAACGCCTTGCCACTTGCTACTTGCCGCTTAACGCTGCTGCCGATATGAATTTTTGTGCAACTTTTTTTATGAGTCCAGTGTGTTTGTATGTGCGTGCGTGTGTGCGTTATGGCGCTGTGTTGCAAGTGTGCTTTATTCAAAACTTTGCTCGTGTCGGCCGCCTCGCTCGATTTATAACTCTATTAGCACATCGCAATGACCCAAAGTGCTAAACGTGTCAGTGGAGGGGTTGTGGGGTGATGAGTGGGGGAAAGTTGTTAAAGAAGCGAACATTTATAAATTTTAAAGGCCATCGTGTTTCGTGAAATTCAGTACGCCTAAGCGAATGCTTTAAATGACAGTGAATTCCCTTCACTCTTCATTTGACCCACTTCAGATCTGTGGAACCTAATTTTCAAAACTTTCTTAGAAACATCTTATAGCCATTTATTTGGCATTTAAAAGCTCTAGAAACAGATTCCTGGCCATTAAATTAAAGATCAATCTGACCCAGAATGCGCAATTGTTCTGGAACAAATTTCGAAAAAAAAAATTTGGGCGGCCCGTTATGGTAATGGATTTAAAAGAAGGTTCCTCATGACAAAAGAAAACCAAAAAAAACAAAGTTTGGGAGGTTATTCATTTACATTTTCAGATGATCACAAGACTATAATGACCACTTCCGACTCGAGATTTGATAATTCTTAGATATACAGTTATAGATTATCGCTGGACATACCATTAGAGACTATCGAAGAACGATTCTTATTTAATATTTCGCTTTAGAACACCTACTGAGTAACAGACTTTCTCCACCTTCTCGCTTCAGTCCACTACATTTTGCTTAAAAATCTCCACTCCAACTCCACTCATTATGGTGGGAAGGAATCCTTTTCTTCAGAAATCCAGTATACAATATACATTTTTATCTGGTTAAAGACTGTCCGCCACAGGTCAAAGGTCAGTGTAAATAGAATTAAGTCTTAAGAAAGTATAAGAACCTCGAAAAATAGTGTTGAGCTCCTGAAAAAGCAGTTCAGTCAAGTCCAGAGAAATTGTGAACCATCAAACCATCAAAGAAATTAATTTCGAGAGAGATTTCAGTAAGGGGTTCCACAAGTTGAATTATGACAACCATGCCTACAATAGTAGTTATGGCCCTACAAGTTGGTGGAAACATGAGGTAGAGTCAAATCATGATACCCATTAACATCCAACAATAATATTCCCAAAAAGCATAAATTGTAAAACTTCAAAGTGGAAATTTCGCAACTTTCTAAAATTTAGTTAATTTCGTGGCATTCCACAATACCTATTAGCACTCGAGTCGCATGTTGCCACCGCGCTTTGTTGCGTCAGTGTGTCTAGCACTTCCGCCAGCAGCGGAGACGCCATCGCAAACATACGCCTTCAACAGCATCATGCTCTTCATTAAACGTTCGAGTTTGCGCTTGCAAAATACAGTATTACCAACGCCGCTGCTTTCGAAATGCGAAATGCTACGGCTCAATTAAGTTCAATTTAGATTTTATTGCGTTGAAAAGAACAATGGCCTACACACATACACTCAGGTCTATGAGTACTATGGATAAATGCGCTCGTAGTTGCTTGCAATCAATAAAACGAATCTCAGCGGCGGCCGCAAAACAGCAGATGCTCGTTGTGTAGTGAAATCACAGCAAGATATGTGATGACTAATAATAAAAGCAGAAGGAATCATATTTCTAAAGGTCCAACAAAAACAACAATGGCAAATACATACATACATGCGGTAGTCTAAACAGTTGGAACTTGAGCAATGCACAGTGGTGTGGATGGCGGGAATTTGTGAAATATTTTTTTAAATAAATAATATATATTTTTTATTAAAAAAATCAGAAACTTTTTCGTGCGAATTGAGACCTAACGGAAATTTCTGAAGATCTACGGAACAATACCTACATATAGCAAGTGTTTTTAATACATATTTAGGTTCTGATACTCTCAATGCTAGATTTTATATATTATTCGTGGTAGAGGGTTTTAAATCAGTACTACGAAGTGCTCAAGAGCTCCCTGTTTGTAAGTTATAACAATGATTGCTTCATTTGCTTTATATATCAACTTAAAATACTAAGAATTTCAAAATTCTTCAACCCAACTTATTTCTGTCCCTCCAAAAAAATATAAAACCAATTTTTACTGAATGAAAAATCGTTACTATTCCTGACAAAACTTCACTTATAAAGTTCTAGAAAATATAAATTTTAATTTACATTAATAATTTTGAGCTTTAAGTAGCCTCTTTCACGAATAGCTTAAAAAATTAGTGGACTAAAATGAGTAAAGGTCACTTAACAGTAGAATTGTATTGTTTATTTTCTTTATTTTGCCGTCAAATGTATATACCTTCTCTAGCGTAACTATGTATTTAGTCATAATATTGATAAGGAAGTGAAAAATAATACATATCTTCCCGGACTTTATTATATTATCAAAATTTCGAAGAAGTTGTAAGTATGTGATAGCCTCAAAGCCATCGTTAGTAAGTGGTAAAACTATATGAGGTTTTGACTATACAGTGGAACTTCCATAGCTCGAACTTCTATAATTCGAAAATCTCAATAATTCGAACTTTTGATATGGCAATAGAATTTAGAAATCAAAATTCATACAAATTTCTTTCCGTAACTCAAACTTCCCTAACTCGAAGTGCTCCATAACTCGAACTCTTGAATTGGCAATAGAAGTCTAATTTCATACAAATTTCGTTCCATAAAACGAAATTTTCGACCAGGGCATAATATAAAATTTAAAATTTTACTATCAAGGAACAACTTTAAAGCAGTCTCTATATTCGAATGGAGGCGAACAAAAAATATGATATTACACTTATAGATTTCATAAGTAACAAAAGCATGGGATACAGACGTCAAGAACCAAACAATAGCAAAGTGCAACAAATAAAATTACAGAATAAATGATTTAACGTACGTACATAAAATTTTATTCGATGTAAATTAATAAAACTGTGTATAAATCTATATTTTACAGCTTTTTGAAAATTTTTATGTTTTAATGAAAATTCTATAACTCGAAGTCTGTCTAACTCAAAGTTTTTTTGTGGATTGTGGTGATTCGATTTAGAGAAGTTCCACTGTATTTTCTTAAAATTTATCTTTCTCTGAAGTCTTAATAAGATTGTATAATTTCGAAACCATGTTTTAAAATAATTATGCCACCCCATATAATATAAAAGGTTGCCTACAATTAGGCGCAATTTCACTTTATATCTTATATTTCAGCATAGTTAAACGCCAAACCTAAAACAATTGTACTGTTTGAATTTTTTCTAATTTTTTTCGATAAAATTTCTTTTTTATCCTTCATTTTAACCTTTAAAATATTGAATTACCAATCATTAAGTCGAGTGATAACCCTCAAAAAAGCATAATAAAAAACTATAATTTTAATTCTAAAAAATTTTTTTCTTCACCTTTTTGCATGCAACGAACCACTGTACTTTGGTGTAAACAATATCGATCACCATAGTCTGCAACGTGATTAAAAATCAAAATATTAGAATACGTATTAAAAATGTGTTGAATTACGCTGAAGATCTATAAAATCTTTAGAAAATGTAGAATTCATTCGTTACAACGTTGCTTGATAACTGTTAATTTGTTGAATTGAATTTTGCTACCCTTCTCTGTGGCTGTTCATCTCTTCTTTTTGTTGTAAACTTGAACTAAAAGCACTGAAAAATTTCAAAGGTTGCTGAAACAACAACAAGACCAGGAAACTAATCGTAGACCAGATGCTGTTTTGACGATCGCTGTGATCTGCAGACTCCGCAATCACACATACAAGAGAGCACAATATTAGCAGACCTCATTGGGCTTTAAGTAGAAAACCCACAACTCAGTCTAAAACTTTTCCAAACGAAAAAATCTTTCAGATTTCTGTTTCTAGTTGCTTACACAACAGCAATTGGTGGCATGTAGATCTGCCTGTTGCAATTTCTTTCATTCTGTTTTACGCCCCCTTGCATCCGCTCTTCTAACTCTTTCGTTGGATTTCTCAATGCAAGTAGCATATGTTGCGGGCTGCAGCTGCTGTGGAATCTTCTTTCTTTTGTTGCTTTGGTAGTAGTTGCGCAGATCTGCTTGCCATTGACATAGAATACCTTTGGTGGAAATTGGAAATGTATCGCTTTGCCCATAAATAGTTGGATTAGCATACACATCCGTACAAACATATCGATAAAGGGATGTCTGTCTGTAGGAGAATTTTAGTGGGAATTTGCGTTTCTACACATAACCGTCTCGGTGCATTTCAGTTGACATTTTAGAATGTTCATGGGAATTTCCATTGGCTGGGTATGCGGTGTTGCAATTTCACAGTCGTTGGCAATAAATCAGCTGTTGCTGGCATCGAGAATTCGCTAACAATGTCTGAGCTTGGACCACTGGAAATTGGATATATGCTGGTGAGTGAAGTGGGGTAAAAAGTGTCTCAAGTTGATTTTATTATACCGAATTGTTGAAATTTTTTTTGAAAAATGTTAGACTAGCACATCACTTAAAATCTTACTAAAACAGAAAACTCTACTTCACATTCTATAAAATCTGAATCTGATAAGAATTCTGTTATTTCCATTAAAACTTCGCTTGTATGGGAGGTTAATTATTAATTTATCTTGTACAATACTCAACATTAGCCAGAGAAGTACGATATTACTTTAATAAGTTATATTATACTATATTATTGAATTGTAATTGGGTGTTTCACAAGTTCATATCAAAAATTTTTCAATTAAACTTTCATTTGTGTGTTTGTGGGATTGTTTCCAAAAATTATAATGTAAAACGTATGAGTAAGCTGAGGCGTAAGATGAGGAATTCAGTTCTCAAACGGGATTTCATAATAAATTTCGGATAATATAGAGCTTCGGGAAATATGAGAGACTTAATATTGACTCAAACAGTTAGATCATACAATTTTATCATTTAAGTTTATCATTTAAGTTTATTATTAAGTTTATCTTAATCGCTACATAATAGAGTTCTAAGTACCTAATAATCACCTAACAATTCTAGAATATGGATCTAAGTCCCTAAGAAACTCCTAGTAGTTCTCGAATATGAATTTTAAAGTTTCCATTCCAATCGAAATCACTTATTTTAAATGATAAACATTTAACTCGAAGATTATTGTGGAATTCTAGAAAGATATTGCTCGGATAGAGTAGACAAATGAAAAGTAAAATACATTATGATGGATTATGGTATCCATCAATGGTTAAATTATTGTACGGAACTAAATAGACAGTTACTTCAATGAGTCAATAGAGATAAAGTTTTTATTTCACTGTCTAAAATGAAGATTCTTTATATGTTTATCACAAAAGAGCCCAACGATCTTTTCCGATTAATAAAATAAGGATGTAGTTTAACATGGAGCTTTAGCTTAGCGCCATCTAGGCAAAGAATACCAAGATTAACGAGCTTTTACTATGCTGATCATCAAAATTTAAATATGTATCAATCAATATCAACTTTGATCAAGGAAAAAAATAAGTCTATTAATTTTCTAATCTTAAAAAGTACTCCTTATTATTTTAGACTTCTTTGAAAGCAAGCTTTTAGTAAATCCATGAAGCTTAAAAGCTCAATGTATCATGTCTTCAAGAAAGAGGTTAATAATTTCAAATAAATTTTATCCTCAGACTATTTATTAACCACAGAGAATGTAAGAACATTCCACTTTATCACTTTAAGGCTTATCGACGCTTATCGACACAACGCAGAAACCACAAAAACAGATTTCAACAAGCTTTTACATTTATAAGTATGTACACGCTCCCGAGTGAAGAATCACAACAATTTAAATATGTGGCAGAACATTTTTGTTGCCTGCCATAAATTTTACAAGTTGAATGAATGCAGCTACAACACAAAGCTAACAATAGCAAATAACAACGACAACGACAGCAACAACAATATGAACTAAGGCATATGACAAAAACTATTAGTGCGCAAAACTGTGGCACAGACCCGCTCGAATAAAAAACAAACGAACTCTGAAAGCTGAACGAAAGTAGGGAAAACATTTTAATAACACAAACATATTTTTAGTTAAAATACCGCAAGCACACGATGGGGAGAGGGGTGCAGGTAGGGGCGAGAGGAGCGCCAGCCGTACCGGGAACTGCCAGGGAGCACTTAACGCTCGATCAGGCAAGATGACAGTGCAGGGTGGCGGTAGAAGCAAAAGTGTACAATGAGTAAGCTCCCAAGTGGGCGGAGGGGACTGCCGTAACAATGTGATGAATGCATTTGTCATGACATGAGAAATAAAATTTGTTGGAAAATATGTCAACGGTGTGTTAACACAGATTTTTCATTGCAGTTTAGTTGGTTAAGTGCTCTCCACAGCAGCCCCTTCTCCTCTCCCTCCGCTGATCACCACGCTCTCCACCGCTCGACAGCTGGTTCATCACTGCACACTTCGTTCGGTTACTTCCGCTTTGATGGTTTTGCTTGCAATTTATGTTGTTGTAATTCCGTTGTGCTGCTCACTTTGTCATGTTCTTTCGTTTGACTCTGTTTGTTGTTGTTGTTGTTGTCGGTTGGCATTTTTAGTTCATCGCTTTTTTGTTGCTCATAATTGTACGATAAACTGCTGCACAATGCCGTGGAGTTGTTGTAAAGTTGGCAACATTGTTGTTGTTGTTTATTTGTGTTTTTTTTTGTTCAGTTTTTGCGGTTTCTGGAGCACATTTTAGCAGTTCAACCGTTTTGTGGCAAACTCTGATTGGATAGTTGGCTGATGCTCCGCTTTTCACTGTTAGCTGCAGCTAATTGATGCTAATCGCTGGTGTCAGCGGTTGTTCTGAAGTGTTTTTTTAGTTATGCGAAGCATGAGTTGGTATTTGACGGGTTGAGATTTTTTTATGAAATTCTTTGTTGTGGTCTTTTGTAGCCGTAAACGTGAAGGTATGCTGGTATTAGACGAAACAATTTGTTTCTTCGAGACAAAACTTAGTAAGTTTGGTATAAACATTCAACTATATTAGTATTATGGAAGAGAAGTACTATAGAGAGGCAGACCTTATATCAAATCAATTATATTTAAAATATAGGTGTTGCTCTAACTCTAACACTCTATATCGGTTCATATTCGGCATTATGCTGATTCTGCTCTACCTAGCTTCTAGAGATTACCAAACAGTGGATCTTTTTGATCTATCCTCTATCCAGACTAAAGTAACCTCCTGATACCAAGCATATCAGTGATGTTTAAAAGCCTTGAAAGAAGAAAGTTGTTCCTCCGGTCTTCATTGTTTCAAGCTACATTGAATGGAGCCAACTCCACCGATTTTTTTTTAGAAACTTCTTGCCTTATTTGACTGGTGACACTGGTGGTTCCTTCTGAGTTCATCACTACAGCACTATTGTTTGTCACCGTGCATATTCTTACACAAAATATTTCGTACTGAAACAACCGTTCAACGAATTATAGGTTGGATAGCTACTATAAAAGTAATGGCCTTGTGGGATCCACTCTATTCCCTCTGCTAATCAGGCGATCTCGTCCTAAAAACCTGAGTATAGTCATTGAGTTTTATAGGATTTGCAGTAGGGAAACTCTACTTAAGTGGCTACTTCATATTTTAACCTGCCAATAACTATGTTTTCATTATCCATATTCATATCAGAGTATTTGTTTTTTACAGAAGAGGAAATATATTCCATATATCAGTCCAGAGGTATAATTTACAGAAAAATATTACCAATACAGCTCAAGATCTGTAAAAATGTTCTCTATGACGCAGTATCCATAATGACACTGAGCCTGGACGCAGCTATCTTACACTTTGAGAGACCTAGTTGCTAAAGCTTACTAATTTGTGATGAGCTTTTCTAGAGGTTATTTATATAAAACCTAACCGAAGGTTCTGGGTTTAAGGAAAACCTCTTTATTAGAATATTTCACAATACTAGTAGCACAGAATACCTCATACAGGGCTTTCCCAAAATGGAGTTTGAGAAGCGGTGACATCAGTGAATAATATCGAATGGGAACTATTTCGACATTTTTGGAAGAAACTGTTTCATATGTAAGAGACGACAATTGATCTTTACTTTCCTATATACATATATATTGTCGACTTAGAGAATCGATTTATTAGAGTTATTGGTGGATTTTTTGCAATACATTTTATGCATTAAATCGTATTTGATTTTAGTTAGTAGATCTCGGGTTCAGCATATTATTCTCTGATATTATAAAAATATATAGTAAAGTTTTGAATATTACTTACTTCTATATCATTAATATATATATATATTTTTATAAACACAAATTCTTTAAATTATTAAAATTTTCAATATTTGTTTTTCACCGCTTGAAGTCACAGGTGCTGGCACATGTCTACCAAACCTTCCCTTATATGGACGATCACTTACACAAGCCCTTGAGAAATCCAAAACTTACAACAACAACTTGCTATTCAAGCTGAGTTATTCATACATTCAATTGATGTCACTTTCTGCATAAATAAAATAAATACACCACTACACACATAAATATATATATATATGTATATGAATTTAAATGTGGCTGTGTGTATGACTACTAGCTTACAACTGCCACACAATTTATTTACTGCATATTTGTGCATATGTTCAGCTGTCCCATTTGTCTAAAACTAATTTTCCGCTTATGTGATTATGTAAAAGTGTCAATGCACACTCATAGGTATGTACATATATAATTGGTAGCGCCGCAGCGGACCTCACGTTCTTACTATTAAGCGCATAATTTCTATACGAACTTATTGACACGTAAATACAAATCTATGTACATACATATGAACAAATATATTTACAAACATATATATTCACATACATATACAAGCATATTTACAAGCACTTTTGTTGTCTTGAATATTTACTGTTTTACCTTAAATGCCTTCGAGCTCATAAACTCATTAGGAATGTGGCCAAATGCCATTAACTTTCCGATTTCAAATGAAGTGAGAGACTGATTGAGTCTTGTAAAATATGTAAACGGAAGTTAGAAATAGCAAGCATATTATTTTAAGCATGAAAGTAAAGTTTTCTGAAAAATTATTTTTTCAAATACTGTTTTGAGTTGGTTCTACTTTCATTCACAACACTGTATATAAAATTTAACTAATGAAGATAATTAATACCTTCATTGCTTTTATTTTTCTCTAATTATTTTTTTATTAATTTGTTTATTATATATAATTATATATTTTATAGTATATATCCATACGAATTACCTATATGACCGAATAAATTTTTTTTTTCGAAAACAAAAAATCAAAATCATAATTAAACATTCACCAATGCTTATCTTAATTGACTTTAGTCAACTCGTTCACACGTTGCTGAACCCACATTACAACAACAACAACAACAAAAAAAAAACATTTCTAACGAATCACCTGTACCTGCTTGAGTTAATGGTTATTTGCGGCTACCTCGCAATGATTCCGGCGAATTTCACGATGATTTCATTACTTGTATTGCTTACTGATTAACTAAAGAGTCATCAAAAGCAATGAAGGTCAGAATAATGTTCGATAAAACTTCGCTATTGGAGTCCAATAAACATCTACCATCACTAGAACCGTAACTATCGGTAAGGCAATCGATCTACTTCAAATATACTGAATTGATCTATTTAATCCATATTTTTTCAAAGCGATGCTGACAGCGTCGACTCGTCGACGATTCCACAGTAAATGTTTGCATCATTTTAAGATGAATATTTCTATATATTAATATATGAATATGAAGATAGCGAAATAAAACTTTACTAAAAACTGCATTTGAACTGAGGTATCACTTGTGGAAAATTGTCGCAATCGGACTATAACCATTCAAGACCCCGGATATCGAACATGAAGAACTCAGTGCCTAAGATTAATTTTTCACCGAAAACATCGGTAAATCGGTAAGATATTTTAAAGTGATGTAGTAGGAATCTTTTTATTCTAATAATATGTCTCTGTACCAAAAATTATTAAAATCGGGTCATAACTTCAGCTCCCATATAGCTCATATTCCGATTATCAAACTTACGGTGGGCTTTATACCGCGTACGGTTAATATGCGAAATATCTTAGCCAAATTAAGTGAGCTTATAGTCTTGGATATAGTGTACCTTGGTGGTGAAAATGAGTGATATCGGTTCAGGCATTACCTCAACCCTCATATACTATATTATATGATGATTTTCATTATTCTAGTGGACTTTATGCAGAATTGTATGTTATCTTAATAAATGTGGTGGGATTAATCTACTTAACTGCAACTTTAAGTGACGTTTGGGTTCTAGTTTTTTAAACTCATGAGTTGGGAACTTACTCGCAGTGTAAAACTTCTATCCTTTTGTATTATCAAAAGCACATTTACCTTTCCATATTATATACATATTCATCTTTTAATGAGCGTTCAACTAAGCTATAACACATCGTTAAGTCAAAATTTAAGTATATAACTTAAAAAAGCTGAATGGTAGCTTTACATTTTAATTATTTTTCCTTCTCTAATGTTTGCAAATTTACCCTTCACCTTGCGGTTAAAAAAAAAGAAAATAGAAAAGCAATTATGAAGATAAAAAGATTAAAAAAAAAAACGCTCATGATTCATCAACTGATAGTTAGTGGCTTATGGTTGGGCGTTTTTTCTACGCTGTGAGTAGTGCTACCACAAAAACAGCAGAATATTGAATATTGAAGATGAGAAGACGAGTCTACTTCATCGCAAATCTGAAAAAAGTTATAGATATATAAGAGATTTATATATATTTTGCTATTCTTCAATAGCTCTGTGCCACTAAACGCTGAGCCAGTCACTTCTCACTGCCTCGATTTTCCTAACTCCCTTCCACCGCTGCGGCTGTCAATGCTGTTTAGCCGTTTTCTATTCACCAATTGAGCATTGCATTAATTTCTATTTTCCTTCTACTGTTTAGTTGTTGTTTTTTTAGTTTAAAGCCTTTTACTTTTTAAATTTTTATTGTTTCTTGGCTTTATGGTCATGGCAGCAGCTCTTTACAAACACATTAAAAACCGCATACAGCTCCAGGTCATAAAGCAATAAAAAAAAACAACAACAACAACAAGGGTGAAAAAAAGTTTGCGACTGCCACACATTGAGGCGCTTCGCTAGTAGCAATGCTCGACTGCAAAACGCTGAGAAACCCCGAGCGCCCTTATTCACCTAGAAATGCAGACTTTGCAGCATAAATGTAAGAAAGTCTATAAAAGTATTTGTTGTTGTTGTCGAGTAACTATGGCAAAAGGAAAATGCAAGCCACAACAACTGTCGCCACCACCATTTATGGGCAGAAGCAACCGTAACAACAACAACATAATTTATAACAATTACAACAACAACAAAACCAGTAGCAGCAACAACGCTAAATGTTTGCAACTTTTTTTTGCCTTCACCAACCATTGTTACCTTAGCAAATATCGTTTTCATTTTATTTCTCTTTCTTTTTGTTGCTGTTGTTGCTATGATTTTCTTTTTTCACTTTACTGCTTTATGCTTAGCTTTGTTGTACTTGCTGTTGTTGTTGTCGATTGCTCTGTCGACATACATTCGCATAAATGTTCTACGAACATTAACGACATGTCAACTACTGTTATTGTTGGTCGCGGCGTGCACATCCGTAGCGGCTAAATTATGTTGTTGGCGGTTGCCGATTGTTGTTGGCTGGTTAGCTTGTGACTACTGCCAATGGTGGTGAACGATGGCCAGTTGGTTAGTTAGCTGGTTGACTATTGCTTGCTTGGTGCCGTTGGAAAGCGCTTCGAGGCATTTATGTGCTCAAATGTGACAGCAACAACAACAACAACAACAGCACTATACAACACAGCGCCAATATTAACAACAACAGCAGCAGCATGAGTTTATTAGGCAGCATAAAACGCAAAAAAAAAACAACAAAAACACAAACAAATACGGAATTAATAAAAAGTAGTTTTGTGCAAAAAAGGCAAAAGCAACACAAAACAACAAACAAATGGCACAACAACAGTGAAATGTTGTTGACGGAAGAAAGCATGCGATTGTTAAATGCAACCTCATGCACATACCAAGAACTATGTATACGTCAATTCTAATATATGCCGACTTCAATGTGTTTGGAAAAAAAGGGTTCAAAAGAGTTTTCCTTTGCTTGTGAAGCCCTCGGGTTAGACCGCGTTTAATATATACAGTAACAAGAATATTAAATCACAATAATGTAGATTGGTTTTAAAGTCAACACTCTGCAACAATAAAATTGTTTCCCACCGTTAAAATTATAACGGGTGATTTTTTTGAGGTTAGGATTTTCATGCATTAGTATTTGACAGATCACGTGGGATTTCAGACATGGTGTCAAAGAGAAAGATGCTCAGTATGCTTTGACATTTCATCATGAATAGACTATGACATGAATGTGTTTGGAAAAAAGGGTTCAAAAGAGTTTTCATTTTGCTTGCAAAGCGAAGCCCTCGGGTTAGACCTCGTTTAATATATACAGTAACAAGAATATTAAATCACAATAATGTAGATTGGTTTTAAAGTCAACACTCTGCAACAATAAAATTGTTTCCCACCGTTAAAAATATTATTATGTTGGATAATTTTAAGATTAATTCATTTCTCTCTTTATCAGCTTTTCATAATTTAACATTTTGAGTATAATAGGGGACTATAATATATTCTAATAATAATAATTCTAATTCGAATAAGAAGAAGAAGTTTAATTAATGACTTTAGAGCTTTCTGATAAATAATTTAATAGTATACGAGATGTGTTCAAAAAATAACGGGAATTCTTCTTTCTCTTTTTTTTTAATTTTTATTCATACTTCTACATTACTGTTGTCGCTTTCAAAATAGTCCCCATTCGATATCATGCTCTTATGCCAGTTCTTGTTCCAATCATCGAAACACTCACCAAGCTCATATTTTTGTATAGCCTTGGCTCTTTCAGCGATTTCCCGTATACTTGCAATACGACGGCACTTTAAGTTTCATTTTATTTTTTTGGAAATAGAAAAAGTTACAATGTCTGGCTTATATGGAAGCTAGAGCAGTTTTTTTCACAAACGAGCAACGAAATTCCCGTTAATTTTTGAACATTGCATTTACTTCCATTTGTTTTTCTAGAAGTGTTTAAGTTAATCATTGAGGAATGGAACAGCGGATAGTTAGTAAAAAAACCCTCATAATGTATTCTAAAAAATCCTCAGTCCTGTCTGCTTTGAGAAACTATATTAAATTTATCTATTTACCAATTTATCCGAGAAGTGGTAGAACTTCTCTAATCTTCTATAGTTTTATTAACCTACTAACAGATTCGACACATTTTTTGTATTATATAGGTAAAGGCTACATAATTTAACAAGATATAGTGAGCAGGTGCCGAAGAATCCACTCTTACCATCTCATTCTGACTCCGATAATAGTACTAAACCTTTTTGAATCTCATCAGTTTACAACGACTTCATTTGTCACCGACCCAAGCGCTACCAGGTTCAGATGAAAAAAAATAGAGAAAGTATTACTTCATATAGTAAAAATCTTTTTGTCGTGGTTCTGATATCTGATTGACGTAAAACATCCATTAATCTCTCTGATATAATTTAAAACAACTCGATATTTTCCAAACAGCGTGAACTATTTAGCAGCATTGTTGATATGAAATGATAGCAGGAAGATTAATGATTGTTTCGAAGATTTTGAAAAAGATAAGTGTGGAAATCTGTAAAAGAGATTTCAGAAACTTAACACACAAAAAGTAATTTTTTGTCTGTGAGGTTTCAAACGTTAAATACTAGGTTTATTTTGTAGGTGGAACCACCAAGTTTTTTAAAATATTTTTAAACTTTCTGTGTTCCATGGTGAGCAAACGTGGGTTCCACATTCAGTTCATTTTCGTCCAAAAATTTTGCTTGATATGGTGTTCGAAATACCTAGTAGATATTTTATAGAAGATAATTTCATACTTTCTATTTAAATTGGTTGTAGAAATTTCACTGATTAAGCTCAGAGCCCCAATATTAATATTATAATGTTATCAAGAATACATTCCTTCCCATTCTATATGAATATGGTTCAAACCCATCGGTTAAATATATGAACCTCAATTTTTTTATAATATTTAATACATCCATCCGATTTATTTTACCAGTATTCATACCACTACTCAAATATAATACTTCTGGGACTTTTCTTACATATTCGAAATATCAATTTTAAAACTATTTTATTCCCACGAAGCTTTGGGGATAATTTTTCACTGATCACAATATCTCTTTGGTCCGAAGCTATGACTTTTACATCGAATTTGGTTGCACTTGAACCAGAGATCTGACTCGACCTGAATTAAGATTAAGACAACAGATGGCGTTACAGTTATCTGCCCATAATTTTGAATTCAATCTGACCGAACCGAGCTAAATGTAAGTCCTTTATACTTGAGGACTTCAGAAGCTCACTCGAGACCTCAGCGGACTTCAAAAGAGAGCTAAGATGTTCTCATCAAAAAAATTTTAAATCATTATATAAATAAAGGTGTAACTCAACTATTTCTACAGGTACATCTTATACTAACTTAAAGTAACCTAACCTATACTCGAAAACGTTCAGATTTACATCCAAGAATACTTTTCTTAGATGCAACAACAATTCTAAAACCCATAAAAATCACTTAACACCACCAAGTGTTTCCAAGCAACTAACAGTATGTACTTACGTTTTGGAAATAATGGCGGCCGATAACGTCCACTGCCGCCACTGCTACTGCCAATATTCACGCTTGTATTGCCATTGCAATTGTTGTTGCTGTTCAAGTTGTTGCTATTGAAATTATGATTACTGCCAGTGCCACTGACACTGCCACTATTGCTGCTATTGATGCTGTTGATAATGCTAGCAATATTGTTGTTGCCATTGGTTAGTATGCCATTGCTCGTGCTCGTATTGCCACTGCGTTCGCCAACGCTCCGTTCCGCGACGCCGCTGCCGGCACTGCTGGCGCTGCCAACGCTGTTGCTGTGATGACTGCTCAAGCTGAAATTGCTGCTTCTTTCCGACGGCTGTTGTTGTTGCGATTGCGAGCGCTGCAATATGGCATCGGTGACTGCGCCGCCACCCGTCGATGGTGACGATGCCAAGGCACCGCCACCGAAGAGGCGTCTTTGCTGTAGAAAAGCCGTTTTGTTGCTGTTGTGAAACGTGGATGGGAAGTTGTTGCCGTTGTTGTTGTTCGTATTGTTGTAGGCGAGTTTTTTGTTGTTGTTTTATTTATTTATTTTACTTCTTTTCTTCACGAAATTGTTTGTTTGGATGTGATTTTGCGCGATTTTGCAATGCTGTTGACGTTTTTGTTGTTATTTTTGTTGTTGTTGTTGTTTAATAACTGTTTACACTTTTTTCTTTACTTTTTACACATTTGTCTTTAATTTATTTACTATACGTTTTGTTGTAATATTTTTTTTTTATATTTTTTGTTTTTGTTGTACTGACTGCAATTAAATATTTACGTTGCTGTTGTATTAACAACTTGCTTCCACTTTATTTTCGTTTTTATTTATTTTCATTCATTTATATTTATTTTCCATTTATTTATTTTTTTATTTTGTATTTGTTTTTATTTTTGTTTTTTGTTTATCTTATTTTGTGTGCTTTACGTATCGTTTAACTCCGCAGCTCATTAAGTTTCCAACATCAGCCACTTTTTATGCCCATTATTTGTTCGCAAATCTGTTTACCAATTCTGATTATTTTTCGCCCGCTATCTTGTTGCTGTTTTCTTATGGTGGCTATAATATCGCCACTTAAAACTCTGTATGCGTATTTTGCAAAATTGGTTGTGTTTTTTGTTGTATTAAATTCGCTAGTTTCGTGCCGGTCTTTTTTGGCAATTTGATTTTTGGATTTTTTCGCAATCGTTTTCTTTAGCGTTTTCTAAGATTTTTGCGATTTTAAGCAACGCTTGATTGCAATTATCGATAATAAGCGACCATTTGGGCTTAAAAAACTATTTCTGTTTCACAAGAAGAAGTAAAAATAATGTTAAACTGAGACATCCAGTAGAATTGCAGTAAGGTTTGTATATCTGAAAAAACGTACAGAGTGTAACCTTCTCTGAACCTATGGACATATGTAGATAGGATGGTAGGATAGATTGTATGGTATCTTCCCAAAAACATTTTTCATTAGTAACCTGATAGTGGAATTTCTAATTTTTCCACGCCGAACTAATTTAGTGTGCTACATCTCCGGCACTACCTCCAGAATATAACAGGTTCTTCAATAAATAATATGTAATAGACCATCTCATTTGCAAGAAAACAAAATCCCATAATGGTTTAAAGAATTCTACAGACTTATATCACTTTCGGAAAAGTGTTTATAGAATTCGGGATCTCTTGGGTAAGACACTGTTTGATAAATAAAATAAGAATGACTTCTCCATTTATTTAGACGAAAATTTCAGCAAGAGTCAATCTTTTGGTAGGACAAGATAATCCTATAGACGACATTGGAACAACTTCTGTATAATTACAGTAGTTTAAAGAATTTTCAGATCTTAAGATGTATGAGATCAGATTAGAAATTCGCTTGATTCGAGTGTACTGCGATAGACCCATGAAGAACACCAATTTCTTCTCTCCAAGTCAACTCATAGTTTTGTATTTGTATTCTAATAAGCGAATCAAAGAATTCAGTTCTCTGTCACCCAATGAATGATAAATAGATGATTTGCTCAGATGTCTGAAAATACTAGATTCTAATGTAGGGATCACAGATTAAATAAAAGTTCTTCCGAAATCATGACAAGTTATTTTTAGTAAATTTTGATTGAAGGGAAGAGTCCGAACAATACTTATTCCAAAGTGGCAGTAATAGTGTTTCAACATTTAGTCTTGGTACCCAATACTAGTATCCTAAAATATTAATGGCATTCCATTTAATGTACCAGAATTTCATAACCCATGTCATAACTACGACATCACTTCAAGATCTTATTTTAGTTTTATATAGTGATTGATCAAGAAGCGAATGTCCATTGCTTGGTTGCTTTAAGTTTACACTGAGAAGTTGAATGCACTGTTCCTCTGCATTCAGTTTATTGTCAATACTAATTTTAAGCTAACAAATTGTTTATTTTTTAAATTTACGCTCTTTGGCTTCGATTTGCGTCCATTTATGGTCGGCGTCTTTTTCAGACAAACGGAATTTTTGCTAACTATTTCAAGCAAAGCTGCGAAATTATTTCAAGCCAAAATGGTGAACTGCTTACAAAATCAAAGGAATTTAGTGATTTGGTATTATTGAATTTAGCTTTAGTAAACGTTTTAGTTGACAAATATTTGGATTTTGACTTTAACGGGCTCGACGGCTTCTGTGCGCCATCAAAGTTGCAGAAAATCAAATATTATCGCAATAATGGCTTTTGGTAACTCACTTATTCCCATGTACATAAATTGTTGCATATATTAGCATTATTTTTTTATTTTAATTGTTTTTAATATATTTAATTTAAAGATATGACGGAGCTTCAAAATCGCTTACTCTATGTGTATTATTTCCCAATGATACTCTACTAATATTTACATCGCGAGCAATTTTGTTCGAATGAAGGCAAGTGGCATTGATATCTACCCTAATTACTGTTCGAACACGACTTGAGTTGATTATGTACTTAAGTTTTTTGAGGTAGCTGAGGCTTTCCATTGCTAATCTATTATATAGTACACGCTAATTCATCTATGGCTCAGTGGCTATATTAATTCTCAAACGAGGACTAATTTTAGGCATTTTGAGGGCGTACTTTCAATTATAGCGTTTATGTGTTAATGAAGTTAATTTATGAAAAATTGTCAGCGAATTCTCATTATTCTGTGAGTTTGCGATTATAAAAGTGGGAAATGTTGATAGCAAGGCCATTAATTTCATATATTCACATATGTAGAGGAAGATACAGTTGAACTTCGACTCAAAATAATCGACAAAAAACTTCGAGTTAGAGAGACTTCAAGTTATGGAGGTAATTTGTATGAAATTTGACTTCTACTGTCAATTCAAGTGTCCGAGTTATGGAGAACTTCGAGATAGAAGCTCATGTTATGTAATTCAACTGTGCATATTTTAAGAAGAGTCTTGAGAACCTTGATGACAGTTCTTCCAACATCATCATTCAATCATTCCATGAAACTCTGAGGGGATTGTTATTGCAATGAGCAGAAAACAATCATTACTATGCTCATAAAACGGCATAACTAGAACTAGAGTTCGACACATATGATATAAAAAGAAAATTTCGTAATTTTATGTAAAAATACACCCGGTAATTATTTAAGCTATCTTAGTAAAACCAAAAATTATAAAAAATAGCATACAGTTGAACTTCCATAACTCGAACTGTCTTGAATTGGCAATAGAAGTAAAATTTCATACAAATTACCATCCATAATTCAAAGTCTCTCTAACTCGAAATTTGTTTTGTGTATTATGGTGATTCGAGTTCGGGATTGAACTTCCATATTGTAATCATATGTAAACCATATTGTAAATCAGTTTGAATGTAGAAAGTATTGGCCCGCAAACACGTATATTTCTCTCAGCTATACTATACATATCATATTTAAGTCTTATTAACCTAGTAAACTTTAGTTAGTATCAATAAGAATATCATTTGAAATCTTATAACAATTAAAATTGGTACATATGTGCTGCTTTCTTTCAAAAAGTTGTGAAATCCTTCATGCCAAGTCCTCTATGTATTATCAAATATGCACTCTAACCAGAACTCAACCCTTTTTTAATACCTAAAATACAAGTTTACCATTTCTGTATACAAAATGGTAGTAATGCGATTCAAAAAAATTTAAATATGAAGACTTTTATACACATACAGACGTTTACTGAATCTACGACGCAGATCACTTTAGAGACTAAATTTTCAATGAAAGTTGTATCAAATAATTTTCTTTTTTATGAAAAATTTCAAAATCGTTGCAAAATTTAGTTATGAAAAATCGCAAAAAAAATTTTAAACTTTTTCTTTGAAATCAAATCACTGCATTCAATTTATATAATGCCAATTTATATATTCACATCTCATATTCATATACATACACACATACATAAAGAGATATATGCCATTTTATAAGCAAAAGTCAAATGTCCTTGAAAACTACGCACACACTAGCGCAAAAGTCCATCCATCGTTGTATGTGTGCGTATGGGTACAGCAGATAGTTTCCATATTGCACTTGCAGGATGCAATTGCCAGCGTGTCACACATACACAATAAGTGTAGGTCCTTATACACACATATGTATGTCAGTTATTAGGTCTCTATTTGATGACACCCATCTCCACCTGAAATTTTAATAAAATACTAGTGCTTGCACACTTTTCATATTTATTACACCTTAACACATTTATTATGACGGCTTTTTAATGCCACACTACACTTGATAAGACGAATTATTTATGTAGATATTTAATATATTTACTTTAGACACACAGCTGTCAAGCGAGAACAGCATTACAAACTGATTACATGGAATTGATTGATGCACATAAACGCCAAGATATCGAATATTATATTTATTTTCACAGAATTAAACAGCTGCAGAATTATTTTTTATTTTAAAATTTTTTCTTAAACATATTTTTTTCATAATATTTTTCTTCATCAATTTTATAAGCCCACAATTATTATAAATAATTTATTTCATCACACTCACGCATTGCTGCACGCGAAACATCAACGTTAGCTCACCTTGGCCTACCCCAGCGCACTGTGGCACTGACACAGTGTTTCGCTGACGAAATTAAGAATCGCAAAAGTAATAGTTTTCAAAGCGCGTTTTCGAAATTTCACGATGCGCCACAACGCGTTCGTCGCTTATTAGCAACACTCAAGGGTTGTTTGCTTGTCACTAGTATTGTTGTTGTTATTTTGTTAGTGTACGACGATGCACCATCACCACCATTAACCAAAAACAACAACATTACCCGTTCGTTAGTGGTTGTTCTAATCCCAAGGGGTGGTAATGCGCTGCAATTGCCAGTCTTGCTATTGTTGTTGTTGTTGTTGTTTCCACTACGAGTTGTGTTGAGACTCACCGACTAACAACTTTTGTCGCACGCGTGCAAACACCTCAACAATTCCGAATGAACTGAGGCCACAATGCCGCCGATAAAGGCAAATAGCCAGCCAGCCAGTAGTTAGACGGCATAGCTTGAGCAGCAGCAATCGCGCTAGCAGCTGTTGAGCGTGGAGCAGAGAGCGGCATTGTCGATGAGAAATGTATGCGTTGAGTCGGCAGTGCTGCAGTAAATAAAGCAATTGGGGGGCGTCTTTGGAGTCATTCACTAGCTTGCACACACACCACTACACATACATGTGAGGTTCCATCTCATCAGCTGTGGAAGTAAACAGTTCGGGTACACTGTGCGACATTTGTTGAGACTTTTGTGATCTGTGGTGATTTGAAAATTCTATTTTAAAATATTTATGTATTTATATTATATAATTATAAAATAAAAATAGAACAAGTAAGGCAGGGCTAATTTCTGGTGTAACCGAACATTTTATATTCTCTAAATGTATTTATTAAATATATATTTCATATATTCAGCATAGAGCCCACTAAAATAACGAAAACCATTATATATAGTATATGGGGGCTGGGATTATTCCTGATCAAATTTCAAATATTTTCACTATCAACCTATATTATATCCAAGATTCTACGCTAACTTCATTTTGTATGATTACGGTATGCAGGCCATCGTATAATACTCGACCGAAATCAATACACAAAAATGTCATCATTTACTCCCTGTTTAAGATCGTTGATTATTCTGTAACGGGATATTACAATCACTTAGTTCCTTTGAGATGCTTAACTTATTGTAAACAACCCTAGCCGATGGGCTGAAATCTGAAATGTTCCACCCCTCCCCTTATATATTCGATATGAAACCTATTGAAAAATGGCAATTTCAGTTTCGCTATAAATAATTACGGCCACTATGAATTGAGGTTAAAGAGCCGCTACCAAGGCGTCGAGTTTTTTTTTTAATTACAGCAAATTGAAACACTCTGATATCTAACTATAGCTATTAAAATTCCGCATAGTGTATGACTTGCACTGGCACGAGTGCTAACAAAGAAGGCGCACGAGCCTCACTATGCAACAAAATTGATTGTGACACCCACACACACACTCCTAGAACCTACATATGACCAACAACAATACTTTACGAATGATACGAATGCAACGCTCAAAACAGAAATGATAAAACATCGCGAAAATGCAACAAAAAGCTGCAGAAGAAAAGATTTGAAAATACTCGAGGAGACCAGAAATGAGTATGTGTTTGAGTAGAGCCGAATGAGCAACGGAGCATATTTTGAAATGAGTTTAATACAGTGATGGCTAATGGCAGTGGGAAAGTCAATGACTTATGTATATTGAAGAATTAAAAGAAAGGGTATTCAACGATAAGAAGCCAATCTGAGAGACGTATACTTTATTCAAGATTACATTCATCTTAATCCGAACTTAAAGCTTATCAGGGGTGTTGTGGAATCCAAGACAGATTTGCTGAATATCAGAATGGCAAACCAATTCTGATTTTCATTGGTGTCACAGAATCTGATTGGATTTTCGTCTTTTCGAATATAAGTAAACCAATATTCGAATCAGCTGTTCCGCTATTTATTCATGGGGAAAAATTAGCGACATGTTTTTGGAATTGTAATCATATAATTAGTTCAAAATATTCATTAAACCCAAAAAATATAATTAAAATGAGAAATTATTTCAGCTTTTATTTTATTTGGCAATGAAAGTAGCGCGAAAAAATGAAAGTTTTAAGGAATCACAGTAATTCGCTTTATACTCAAAGAAAGTCAAAAATAGTAATTATTTTTATGTAAAAATGTACATATAAGTGTATATATACAGTGGAACTTCTTTAACTCGAATCACCATAATCCACAAAAAAACTTCGAGGAAATTTGTATGGAATTACCTTTCAATGTCACTTCAAGAGTTCGAGTTATGGAGAACTTCGAGTTATAGAAATTCGAGTTATGGAAGGAAATTTGTATGAAATTTGATTTTTAAAAGCTAATGCCAATTTAAAAGTTCTAGTAATGGAGATCTTCGAGTTATGGAAGTTCCACTGTATATTGTTTAACTTTTATATAAAAAGTTATATAATTCCATGGTCTAATCTGAATTACTTATTTTGTAAAATTCTTAGAATATTTAATTTCTTTCCGTTGAATTTAATAATTACGTCATTTAGCGTTCTTATCTTATTTTTTAATAATAATTATATTTTTTCCAAAGCGTTTTAACGGCAAATCAAAATAAATTTGAACAAAATGTCTCGAATCTGTCAGCCCTGAGCTCTTGGCTTGTTTCTGATAGTTAAACCGATAATATTGATATCCATGACACCTAAAACCAATAGAATTTCTGATTCGAACATCAAACCAATAATATCAGGATTCATGACACGAACCAGAATTTTTTGTCGGTTTGAATTCTGATTCCGACAACTGGCAGATTCCACAACAACCCTGTATATTAAAAGTGCCTCTCGTTAGGATAAATTTCAAATTGTCCTTTGATCTGATAGTGAACTCGGCCCTCGTCCTTTGAAACCAATTACCATTGAGGTTATCGGCACATAGGTTTGGTTGAAGTTGAGAGTAACATGCTCAAGGAAGATATGATAAATGGCGAATCCAATTTCTAGTATCGCTTAGTTGTCAAAGGTTATAGGTTTCTAAGTTGGGTAGAAATAGAGATTGTCTCGTCCAAAAGCCGGTGAACTTCATCTGACAGAAAATCACTTCACGAGGTGGAAAAAAGGTTTTACAAACCCATATCGTTTTGGCGTAACGCGTTCTAATATTGTCTCTATCTTGTGTGGATTAGATTCTATGAGACTGTTGATATAAAGAAGGTACATTTCTAGTAAAGTGGAAAGTTTTTTATGATTAGATATTGATTTTAATTTACGGCTGATGTATTCCTGGATTAGTTCTCTTATATAATAAAATAGTAGTGATTCCACTTGTGACGACTATGAACCGTTACATCTGATTCGATATTCATGATATTTTAAAATATAATATTAATTTGCTTACTCTTTTAACTTCCCCTACAATGTAGTTTCCAGATCATATTTGCATAGTTCCTCCTCCTCTTCCATTATAGTTTCTCAGCCTACGATAAAGAGGAACTGAAAGTGAGTTTCAAACTTTTTTACGTGCATTATTGGAGCCTTGTGGACATATTAAAAGTAATTTTATAATAAAATGGAAATGTGAGTATGTTTCATCGCTGCCACACACGCCCCACAATACAATTGATAAGATCATCGAACTTGCAAACTTGAATGCACACAAATGTATTAACAGCACTTATGATTTGCTGATGTTGACTTAACTTTTTTGTTTACACTGGAAGGGTCCAATGACTGCTTGCATATTTGTACATATAACCATACGTATTAGCACTTATGTATGTACATATGTAAGTAAACAAAAAAATAGTAAACAAACGATGCTTTTCTATGCAGCTTTTACTTTAATATTTTCCAACAACAACAAAAACAAATATGTGTCTTTCTTAATAAAATACTCAACACCTTTTTGTCTAATTGAAAATAAAAATCAAAGATGTTTACATAATTCCATCTGTGGTTATATACAAACAACCAGTTAAGCCTTGAGGTGTATTTATATTTACATTATTTACATACATACATATGTACATATACTAAGTTGAACCCATCTATTTTTGTTTTGTCCAAGTTGGTTTTGAAAGCAATTAATGCATTTCGCTTCCATTTCCGGTCTGCCACACTGACTCTTACTGCGTCCATCAGTTTCTTTATTCGTAAACAAATTTGTTGGTAAATAGTGAAAGCGTGTTTGCTAGAATATGTTACTTAGTAAAAATATTCTTTCGAGAATATAAATTCATATGGGCATTTTCCAATTTGAAGTTTTAGAACTTTTTTGAACTTTTGTTAGCTGAAGTGAAGAGTTTCACGAATACTACTAAAGGGGTCAGAAATTTAAAGCATAAGTTTATATTATTGATATCTACATACTATATCCGTTTGTGGTGACTAATGTGGTACAATCTCTCAGATTCCTAGTTTTTTTATTGAAGCTATAGAGAAAGAGGAAAGATAAATTTTCGCAAACAAACCGTTTTTGCCTTCAATTTTCTATTATCTAGTTGCAGAAAATCCAGGTTCAGAATTATCTCAAGTCCCCATCATTGTATAGTCAGTATGACTAACACAATAATCGACATCATTTGATCAACAATTGCGTACTCGTTTCTTGAAGCTTTCTCCGCTACTTATTTACTTTGAGATTATTGTCATTGTTAGCCAAACTGATACTCAATGATCAGGAAGGCCATCTGTCTAAATCAATTAAAAAATTAAAATCTTCGATTTCGACCGCCAAGAAATCATTATTTTTATTGTTAAATATTCCACAAACAAGTGTTTGGGAACATTTAAACCCGCCCACTTATGGATCAAAAACTATATCTCAGGAACTACTCGACAAATTTCAACGAAATCCAGTTTTTATTTTGTTTTAGCATCTCAATGATATAGTTCGAAAATGAGCGAAATCGGTTAACAACCACGCCTACTTTCCTTGCATAATTTGGAGACCTTAAAAAATTGAGTAAGCAACAGTACAGATAGCGGTACAAAACTTTACACAAACACTATATTTATAGTATTGCAGAACTCGTCTAAAAATTGCCGAAATCGAACTTTTTAAGGCCCGAAATACCGAACATCCGGACCTTAGAGCTTGTGGCTAATTTTATATATATTAGGTCTACAACTTTGCTTCCGCCGTTTTCCAATAGATATCTCTAAAGTCAAGCACTGGTCGATTAAATCGATTAAATCGTTTTATATCTTTCTTGGACCTTTGTGTCAACATTAACCCAACAAAATATTTGTAGAGATCTGTTTGCATCCCAAACTTATTCTCAACTGAAAATGTCACTTTTTAAACCGAATTCTCGACATTTGTGGGAAATTTTGCATTTCTTAATAGAATTTTCCAGCTTCCGATGGACTTAACACCGGATGGGTATAATATAGCTTGGTGTCAATAGTTGAAATCGGTTCAGGAATTACCCCAGCTACCATATACTCTAAAATGTTGGGTTAGACCCGAACTTAGCATTTCCTTACTTGTTATATAAAGGTTTTGAGATCAAAATTCAATTTTTAGATCGACTGACTGTAGTCAATCCATTTTTTCGTGGGGTCTACTTCATATGATAAAATATGAAATACCTAATAGTCTTTGTCAAAGTTTCGGCCTACAACCTATCTTAGTGATATCCTTATCCTTTTTTAAAAAGATCTGTAAATAAATGAGAATAGTGATTAAATAGTTATTCCTTCTCTAAAGGAATAATTTCGTTAAAAATAAATTCAATTACATTGTTAAAACAGACTCATATCCACTTTTTGGAAATGCATCTCTCTAGAGTGGATTTTCAATACAACAACCACTATAGTCTCCCCCGCGAAATTCTCTCTTAAAATCTCTACTGTAATTAACGTAAAACTACTGAATTTACACTATTTATATATTGGTATATATACCAGTAATATCTGCATACTATTCGTACTGGTGACCTATATACTATACACTTGATGCATGATGTAGTGCCCGAAAATTGTTGCAGTTTTCGTCAAGGCGAAGTGCGCAATTGCAAATTTATTTTGTTGCTTCATTTTAACGGTCGCATATGTACATTTTGTATTTGTATATTTTTTCTGGGTATCCTTTAATATACATCCGATTTTACATGCATATGTGTATTCCCTAAAATGTATATAAACATTGGTATATGCTTGAATTAAGGTGGGCTTACCGATAAAATGTTATCAATTTGCAATCAGTAGAAGGAAGTATGATTGTATAATGGTATAAAGCTTACTCCATGAGTTATACCAGTTTATGCGATTTATACCAGTGGTTTTTTCGATTCGCTCTTATTCAAGATTTATGGAAATTATTGTAGAAATCTGAGTTAGAAATCCTACAGTGATTTGACTGCAGATTATCTTCTTTCTCTTGGAAGAAATAGAACTCTTTCCCTTCAAAATCAATTTATTCACCTTCAAAGACAACAATCTTGCATCACTATTTCATATTTTTTATTATCCACTCTCTTGTTGCTACCACATCCGTGAAAACATCGGGATATCCGAGACCACAATCACCTAAGATATAGGAATTGACTCCTACAAGTTCGCCTTTATGAGCGGCCGGACCGCCAGAATCGCCATGACAAATGCCATGTCCCACCGGTCGTCTCATGCACCTCATTGCGTCTCCCAACCTATATACTCGCCTGACACATTGTGCACGACTCATCGAATATTCTGTATTATATTGTAAAACAGGTGAAATATCGGTTTTGTTTACTTGACCCCAACCACTCACAATAACTGGCGCACCGTCGGGTATATTTGCTTTAGCCAATGGTATATAGTTGATGACGCTGTTAAACTTTAACGAACTATTCAGTTTTAATACAGCTATGTCATTATTATAATTGACATATGCTGGATGTACGATCACCCGTGAGACGCGCTTTTCAACACCACCACTCATGAAGTATATCGTACCAGCATACACGGTTAAGAGCTCAGGAGTTCTCTTAGCCTTGTCGACACAATGCGCTGCAGTCAAAATGTGATCACGCGATAATATTGAGCCTCCGCAAATAAATATTAACGTACCATTTTCTCTGATCACCAATACCTGATAGGGGAATTGCCCTTTCGCTGCCGTTCGGCCGCTAAATATGCGAGGTTCTAGAAGCGGACGGAATTTACGCTTACCACCGTGGATGTTGTTGACTGAAATTGCGGCCAGCAAAGTCCAAATGACGAGAACCGATTTCATGTTTGCCTTTTACTCCAAACAAACAATAGATGAACTGGCATTTGGACTTGAGTTGGGTGGGCTTACCGTATATATATACAGTTACGAACAAGTAGACTTCTTTCTTGTATTTGTAGGAAATTTAATTTTATTGCAAAAGTGATAACTATAATGAAAAGCTATACTTTGTTGAAATTGAAATAAGTAAATCAATAATCCGACACTTGTTTACAGTTACTTCCGTTCAAATGAGAACGACGCTTCTAGATTTAGCATTTTGTTTAATAGGTCACAGTCAACCTTTCTGAAACATAATATCGTTTATAATATAGGAGATTTATACCAAAAATAGATAACTAAGAAAAAATAATGCGATGCTCATCTCACCTCAGCGAACTCTCAATCCATATTCCGATTGTCTTCATTGGGGGTCTCTCTATCTTACAGTCACGTGTAGTAGCAAGGAACCACCAAGGAACCAGCATCCTTTACGATTGTGTTCAGGTCCAAAGTGAACATAGTACTACCATTATTTCCTATTTATTTTATACTGCAATCATTTGAAGTACCGCTGGTAGAGGATGAAGGTCAAACATGAATAGAATGTGAGAGAGCGAATAAACATAAAAAAAATTTTAAATGTTTTAAGCCTAGACAAATACCTTACTATAGTTTTCAATGGAAGCTTGGCTTACAAAGCTCAAAAGTTCATTACTACCAAAGTGTGGAAAGCTTCAAGAGTTATCCAAGTTAAAAACCGAGCTTTTCATAATTTATAAGAGTTGTAGGCGAAACGCTCTCACACACTTCCACTCTCTCTCTCACTCTACAGCGCTTTCGTATTACATACATATTGACTCTGCAGAAAAGCTTAGCTTTTCCACCCTTATGAAATTGGCTTTTCATTCACCGACTTCGTCGTCACCGCTAGCCTTGGTGGCTTTGTTGATGGCTGTGTTTGTTTTTATTTTTCTCGTCTCACCTTCGAACTGCGTTAGGCGATGCTACAGACTGTATGTCCCTGATCTTGAATTTTATGAGGTAAATGCATTAAGAAAATTGTTGAATGTCAGTGGGGGATTTAATAACTAGAATGTCTGTAGTTAATAGCCATTGGAGTAATTTATTAAAAGAATGAGAAACTGGAGTTCCCAAGGAGACTAAGATGTGCTCTATAATTAAATTTAGCTTATTATTTTTATAATTCTCATCTTAATATTGAAAATCAGGATTGGAACTTGAAGAATCCCCAAATCTTCCTAAGCTTTAAGTTTAATTATTTCTTTCTTTTATCTTTCATTTCCTCCATTTAAGTTGGCATATATTTTAGTTGTGCACATATTCTCCGCTCATTTTTTGGCTTCCTGCACATGACATTGAACTCACAGCACGTTTCAATTTCAAGGTAGTATATATATTTATTCACTCACTTGCCAAATCTGAGTGTAGTAGAGAGTGGGTGAGTGTCTATTTCCTCATTTCCCGTGAAATATACGAAAATTGGTGGATTTTAATGTAGTATTGTGGTGAATATATAACTCAGTTGTGACGTCAAAGACATTTTCCCAGTTAACCTTAAAGTTCTTTGTTGTTTCAATATTTGATAAACTTGTATGATACTTTAAAGGGTTTAACATGTTCTTTCATATTTGATCAGGATTTTATAAATTATATTTAAATCAAGAAATAGTTTATTTTCTAAGTCAACGATATTTCGACTTTGGTGGGAATATTTAATCCTTCAATATAGCAGATTTCTAACGTCTTCATGACAAAAATAATTCCAGATATCTTCACTCATATATCTTCTGCTCTCTTGACATGAAATACTCTTCTTATAACAAGAACAGAATTTCCCAGTTGAATTCAATAGAAGAGCGCATATCAGTTTATATGGTTTAGACCAGTTGTTTGTTCGATACGCTACGCACTCGTATATTATTATAATTAACATATAGAATCTTTCAGATGGTTCACTGGGTTGTACTGCATTGACAATGCATTCATATACTATATATGGGGATTCAGCAATTTGGCTTTTAAGAGATCGCCTAAAAATAGGCTACGTGGTTTCATTTATATTGATATATTTATATACATTTGTACGTGTGTAGAATAGGAAGGTCAAATTAAATTTGTTGTTGTTTTGTTATTTAAGAAAAGCTTCCATTTCTGATACAATCCATCTGGATTTTTGTTGTAATTTTAATACTGGTTCAAAAATATTGGCAATTTGTCTTGAATATAATGCCAAATATTTTTTTTTACTTTCATCTAATTTATTTATGCCTTATAGAACTTTTCCAATTGGGATTTAATTTTTCTAAATTTCGTTTTTATACTATTCTTTACTCCTTTTTCCTCCCAGCTTGCACCAGTTTCAAGCACAAACGCTCTTTCGTCCCATCCTGTATATAAAAATACTCTTTAACGTGTAGATCAGCTCCTGGACATCCTCTCTAAATAGTAGTATATATTTGGATAAATATTTATTGAAAAGGTTCTTTTATTTTAGATTTACCAAAAAAAACTTCCAAATCTCAATTTTAAGATTATTGACATCTTTAAGCTTCATTGATTTTTCTTCTCTGCCTAAGATTCCTTATGTCCTTGGTCGGGTATAAAACCAGATCCGTCCCTGCTCTACACACAGAAGGAAGCGTCGGAGGCCCTATAAAGTATATATATAAAGGTCGGTTAACTATATAACCTTAATGTTTCTAGCAAACAACCCGGCTAAAAAGAATTAGTAAAATGTTTTCTTTTTTTTTACTTACTTTTTCTTACGTCTTTAGATTTGCTTAAACACATAGTTACTAAAAGAAATGCACCTGTGAAGGGTATATTAGCCGAAGTTAACGGTTTTTCTTGTTTTAATTTAAATCTGAAAAGAGGGTTTGCCTACATTCGTTTTATGGACTTCCACAGCTCAAATATTCATTTATAAAAAAACATTTCCCATGAAAATCACTAAACTTTAAAGAAAAAGTGAATTTGTACAAATTTGACTTCAAAGTATTGCCGGCATTTATTTAAAAAATTTTTACTAAATACAGTACTGTCGCCACTCCAGCGGACTGTCTGCGCGAATCCAAATAGCAAGCTTCCCACTTTGGTGGACTCACTAGCCAACCGAGTCCGTTTGCTATTCCTAATTGTGACGAAGGCTTGGCTCCAAAACCGACATCTTCCTGACTTTCCCAATTAATAAACCTATATGTATATTTAGTAAATGCAACATAGTTGCATTGCAATAAATCTTCATGTCATTGCACTGTCGACAACTTGACATTGAATAACGACGACAAAAACTTGTCAAATACTTCGCGAGCATGTGAAGCATAACGGACCTGTTGTACGAGTTAGACGACGCGCCTTCATTACTTTGAAGTTTTCATTTTTCTTGCTATTTTTTTGCCCAAAAGTAAACGCTAACTCAACGAGATGTCTCTATTAGTAAAACTATTGAAAAATATTTCACATTTGTCAAACGCAAATTGGAAGGCACTGGAGCCAGTGAAATACATGAAATTGTTGGTTAATCGAACTATAATCGGTTGCAAAGGCGCCACTATATTTGTAAAGTAGATGTAGACGCAAGGTCGATCAGGAAAATATCCAGAGGTGTGTGACCTTCTGACTAAGAAAGTGGATAATAACAATAATCTGACTTAGAGCGACTTGAGTACTCCAATTAGTGTTTAAACATAAATCTTCAGTAGAAACTTGTTTATGTTCTACAGTTCCATTCATCTTTATCTCACATTTTTCTAAAAATCGAAAAGGTGAAACCCAAATAGTAGGTATGAAGAGGGTTTCAATAAGAGTAATACAAGAAACGGTTAGAGATATCAATGAAATTGACATGGCCACCACGCGCACAGTTGCAGATTTTCGACGGTTTTCAAGCATAAATCGACCGATACTTCTGCAATTTCAAGTTCGATATTCGTACGAAGTTCGTCAATCGTCGCTGGCTTGTCGGCATAGACCATAGACTTAACGTAGCCCCACAGGAAATAGTCTAACGGTGCCAAATCGCACGACCGAGACTGGGCCGTTCACCAAATTTGGTTTTCAATAAATCGATTGTGAAATTCGCTATGTGGCTTGTGGCGCCTTAACCACATATTGTCCAAGTCCATATCATCCAATTCGGGCCGGCTATCATTGAGTCGTTGCGATTCCCGTTAACAGTAAGGTGCCGGTTTTGATCTTCACGAAAGAAGTTTATCGGGATGCAATGGTGACTCATGGAGTACGTGTGGATTGCTGCCTGACCACTAACGCATATTTTGCTTATTGACGAAGCTATTCAGCCAGAAATGAGTCTCATTATAAATTGAACGTACCGCTCTTAAATTGAGGCTACTGACTCCGAATTTTGGTTGTAAATTTTAATTATTTCGACTCGTTATTGCATCGTATATCTGTACATGATGAAATGGCGAACCTTACTGAAGAGAAATGTCAAAAGAGCGGGAAAAAATATGGCATCGTTTACTGTCTCTATCGATTTACTTTTGAAAAACCCTTTATTATGATATTATTATGACTTCGGAAGTTCAAACTAGAAGATCTGATAATAGATAATATTAATTCATTCAGACTTCAATGCACAATCTACAATAATTTGAGACCAGAGTTATCACTTTAAATTCCACATGAACTTGTCGACATATCATATAATCTACCCACATACGTCTTGCATTTTAAATCGAAAGTAATGACATTAATGACAAGTTGCAATTTCATTGACTTAGTATAACTAATGACTTAAAACAGGAAACACTCGATCTGCATTGCAATTGCAGGACAATAAACTTGAGATTTGCGAATGTTAATGGCAATTCGAAATACAACAAAAACTTATAAAAGAAAAACCATACCGTCTCAAACACATAAATTACTGCAAAAAAAACTGCTTTCAAAATTACAAAAAAAAAAAACGCTTGAGACTCGTCAATCAACTGATTCCATTAATTTCATAAAATTGAATGTTTTATTACTTGTTTGTGGAAAACTTAATCTAAATGGCCACTAATGTGGGAAAATATAACTCATTTAATAGCATTTAACAGTCGGTGCAATGCACAGCAGCCAAACCTATTAACGCTCTGTTACAATGTAGATGCTATCACATCTATGTTAAAGTTAACAGTGACAGCTTAATTACAGATTTGAAGCTACTGTTGCGGCTTTATCTCTATACGAGTTTAGTTTCATGCAGTGTACAGTGTTGTGATTTGATTAGTGAGGGATACAAATTTTCAATTTCTGAATAAAATTTTAAATTCGATTAACAGTTTCTTAACATAAATATTATAAAAGAGAGCGGGTGTTGAAGCTGCTTCACTATTCTAATATCTAATATAAGCAATGAAGTTAGAATATTACCACCTGTTTGTCTATATATGAGCACTAACATATAGTTTCAAGATGAAGAATCTTTTGAAAACTTACAGTTTTTATTGAAGAGGGTTGCCACTTTTTGTAACAATTTATTTCAATAAAATTGATAAAGTAGTAATCAAATACAATATTTGTAGCAAACTAAAGAGGCAAAAAGAAGCTTACGCTTAAAAATATAATAGAAAAGAGTTGCCACCTATTAAAAATATTATGCAATTGAACAAAAGCAATACAAAATATGATTTATCATAATTAAATATATACATAAGTATGATTTAGGAAGATTTAAGTTAAAAATATTTTTGAAAAGAGTTGCCATCTTTTTAAAAATAATTAATAAAGTATATATGTAAAATTTGATTAAATGAAACTTATAACTTAAAAAATATAAACGAAACATTTTTGAGTGATATTTTTGGGTAGGGTTGCCATCTGTTAGAAAGGATTCAAAGAAGTTTATAAAATAAATTCATTATTGTAAAATCTTTATCGAATCAAAAATATTTGATATCTACTATTCGACGAAACTGGTATTAATAACATACTAGTAACAACAAAAACTATATACAAGGTGTGTTCAAAAAATAACGGGAATTTTCGTGTTTTTTTTTTTAATAAAATATTTATTCCTTCGTCTAAATTAATGTTGTCGGCTTAAAAAAAAGTCCGCAATCGGTATTATGCACTTATGTCAGCGTTTCTTCCAATCGTCGAGACACTTCTCAAGCTCAATTTTTAGCTTTGGCTTGTGAAACTTTAGGAATAATTAATAATTAGATATGTTTCTGGATCATTAGCCATAAAAAGTCATATTTTAGAGATCTAAGAAATCTAAAGTGGAAGATGCATTTCTCAGAAAGTTAAAATCTTCAAAAAAAACTATAAAATGTTTATATGAATTTTAGCACTTTTGACAATTGCTCAGAAAATTTTAAAATATTCAAGCGAATAAAAAGCTTTTTTTAACAAAAATCTGTGCCTAAATTTGAACACCATAATCCCACTGTGCCGCTGTTAATTCCATGTTTATCTGCTGTCAAGCAACACCAGTAGCTACAACCAGCGGCGCTCATTCAAAAGCAGACAATAGTAAACAACATAATTTCCCCCAAACGCAGCAAGCGCCAACACTCACCACACACACACACACACACAAACACACTCACGCATACAAACAAACATAACAACAAACATATGTTGACTAGCTTCTAGCGGGCTCCAACGCACCACAGCACACGACCACCACCACCACCACCACCACTATCCCCACCATCGCTCGAGTTCGAGTCAAGTTCAGTGCTGTGCGCAGTCAAAGCGTAGTGAAAACCGCTTTCAGCTTTCAGTTGAGCTGCAACGTTACAACCAAACGGTTCGGTTTTAAGACACAGCGACTCAAGACTCAGCCTCAGTGGAGAAGAAAAAGAGTTTGTATGCGTTAGTGCGTGAGTGCGTGTATTTGTGCTGTGCAATAAAACGAAAGAAATAAATAACAACAACAACAGCAACGAATGAAAGTCAACGAAAAGAGAAATGCAATAAATTTAAATATTTCAATAAATTAAAGAAACGAATTCTAATTGATTTGTATGACAGTGAGAATTTTAAGCGACAACAACGGAATTTCATTGACTTCGAAGTGACGAAGTTTGTTTGTGTGTTTGTTGTAGTACGCGTATTTGTTGCAAAAGGTATTTATGATTTATGTTTTCGCTGCATAATTTGTGCAAAAAGTGCCAATGAGCAGAGTAAATATGTAAAAATAAGAGGAGAAAGAGTCAACTGAGAGGTGTTGAACTCCGGGGGAGTTCAAAGTCAAAGTGCTTTCTATGAGTTTAAATGTTGTTTTTTGTTTGTTTGGCTAGCAAATGGATATTTTGCATATATGTATTTAGAGAGATGAAAAACAGCCAAAGTCAAAGTCATAAGTCAGCAATAGGAAGATATCAGTATAAGAAAAACTAAAAAAATAGTAGAAGAAAATTTGTGCTTCTAAGCACTTTTGTATAAACATATACAAATACATATAGTTACAAATGAAGTAAAAGAGTCGTTAAAATGCTTGCGTGCGCCTAACCCCTCCCCTTAAAGTGGTGCTCTGCGGCTTTTGACAATAGAAATATACTGAAATTTTTTGTTTCCTTAGTTCTTTCTTTCTTTCGTTTTTGTTTACTTTTGTCTGTATTTATATACTTTTACATATGTATGTATATATTCGCTTTGTATCTTCTTCTTGAGCACAGATACTCGCATTAGACTTTTGTGCGGTCAGAGAAATTTTGTAGGTCAGCGTTTGACTTAAAAGGGTTTCGAAGACATAGGTACGTATGACATGCATATGTATGTCTGTTCATTGGCACGAGTTAATGTCTTATTTATATTATGATATAATTCTATGTTAGAAGCACGAGCTTTTGATTGAAAATTTAATAGGCAATTTATTAATTCTTTTATTAATTTAGCCCCATGACAATTATTAAAATTGTTAAAAATATTTTTTTTTTCGATTTTCGATTTATAAAATAATTTCGGGTCATTAAAATTTTACAATACAGTGATTTTTTAATAAGGTTCAAAATTTTTTTAATTTATTAAACAATGTTTCTTAATTTATTTCTTAAAGTTTAATATCCTTTCATAAACTTTTAAAAGTTATAACCATTTTTTCAAGAGAATTTTTAATAGAATAGTATAGTTACTTTTTTAATACATCTTAGAAAATATATTTTTAAACCACCTTTAAACCTTTAAAGTATTCCTATATAATAAAAATATGATCAACAAACCAAAATATATAAAGATTATATGTAAAAGTTTAGAAATCGGTAATTTTTTAAAAACACTTCAAATGTAATAAAATTAAAAATCTATTTATAACATTATAAAACATGTAAGGAAGGGCTAAGTTCGGATGTAACCAAACATTCTATACTCTCGCAATTTATTTATTTAATTTTATTAATATAACAAACAATTTGAAACACATATTCTGCATATATATTGTAATAAGTCCATTGGAAGTTTGAAAACCCTAATATTAGGTATATGGGAGTTAGGAGAAGCTATGGCCCTATTTCACTAATTTTTGGCACGGAGACATATTATTATAAGAAATATATTCCCTCTGAATATCTTCAAAATATCTGAGAGACTTACTTATTTATTCGGTAAACAATTGATTCGAAGCTTTGAGGTCCTCATGTTTGATGTATAGGCCCTTGAATACTTATGATAGGCGTGGTTGTGAACCGATTTCATTGTAATTGGTCGAGTAGTTTCGGAGATATGGTTTTTGACCCAAAAGTGGGCGGAGCCACGCCCGTTTAAAACTTTCAATACCAATTTCAACAAAACCTTTGTATGGGAGGTAGGCGTGGTTATAATCCGATTTCTTCAATTTTTGAACTGTATAAGGTAATCCTAAAAAAACGATTCTAGAGAGTTTCCTTGATATAGCTTTAGTAGTTTTCAAAATATGTATGTAGAAAAAACTTAATAGGGGCCGGGACAACGCCCACAAATATGCCCCTTCCTAGTGCGATGCTCTGTACCAAATATAAATTTTTTAACTTTATTTATGGCGTAGTTATGACACTTTATATGTTTTTTGTTATCGCCAATACCAACCTCCTCAGGGTGCCAAGGAACATGTGTACCAAGTTTCGTCAAGATATCTTAATTTTTACGCAAGTTATCCGTTGCACGGACAGACATCCTGATTTCAACACCACTTACCATCCTGATCATTCATATACATATATATAACCCCATACCTAACTCTTTTATTTCTGAGTGACACAAACAACCGTTATGTGAACAAAACTATAATACTTTGCAACTTTGTTGCGAGAATATAAAAATTATAAAATTAAATATAAAATCCATATTTGAATGAAATTCAGAACTTTGGGCATTCAGTTATTAAAAAAAAAGTTTTTGAAAAAATTTCATAGACTTTCCTTCTTAAGAAAGAAACATTTTAAAATCGGCTTTTTTAGCAAGATTACTGTTGAAATGCAAGAGTCCTCAAATTTAATATATCTCAAAACATAAGTAACAAGTAAATTATAGACATTTCATCAACTTTATTCAAAATTTTTCCTATCTTTTCTAGCCGCATCCAAGGCTATTGTAAAATAATATTATATTCTTCGTCAAGATTGTAATGCTATCCAAAAAATTCAAAACTTTATAAAATTAAATTTTTTTGTTCATAGCACTCTACAACATCAACGCAGCGTTACAACAAAATTTTAAATATAGTTATAATTGAATTTCTTAAAATTTTAACGCACTCGATAAATAATAAATTTTCAACAAATAACTCCCTGTGCTCATTATACCCCATCGCACCAAAACAGTGTTAATAAATTATGATTAAATTGATAGGTCGATGCCGATAACCTTACTATGTTAATAGAAAACTTATATTAATTAAAAATGAGCTGATAAGAAATAATATTCACTTGAATCTGTATCTCTTTCTATTTTCCAGTGAAATCATAATTTTACTAAGTATCAGTGCAAATTTTAAGCAGAATAATCAGCAACAGTGTTTATTAAATTCGCAGTTGCAGCACAACAATCAGTCAACAGCAGGGTAAGTGCAAATATACAAATATTTATTTATGTATTTATATAAAAATAGTCAGCAATTGGCTTCATATGAATTTATGTGCATATGTATTTGAGTGCATATGTTTGCGACTGGAAAATTTAAGTGAAAAGTGTAATAAAGTACAGATGCACAAATGCAGCATTCACGGCCAATGTCAATGGCAAGGATATGCAGGAGATGTAATGCACGCTGGCTGGCTATGTACCAGTTGGCTGACGGTTGCATGCAGTCAAGGTGAAGGTTAAAGGCGCGAATATATCTATACATATATTTTGGGGTGAAATATACATACATATATATAGATATGATTGAGGAGAGCAGAGAGTGTGAGGCTTCAGGTGTGTTGTTGTTGTACTTATCGCCGCAAAACTGTTCGACCGAGTTAAGCATAGATGATAAAAGCATCCAGTGAAGTTGAAATAGAGTCAAAGTTAATTATTTAATACCTTTTTTTCAACAATTACCTGCAGAAAGCTAAAATTTTTTTATATAAATTTTGTGTATGAGGAAAATAGCAAAAATTCTTTGTTTACATGCAAAAATAGTTTGCTATTTTGATGGTTTGTAATGCGCATGTCCTAGAAAAAATATATTTTACTCTCTGTTCTGCTTCCTCTCTTATACTCTTATAATGATAATTCTCTTATACACTTGTTATAAGGAATAGGTCCAATTTGTTTTCGCTTTGCAGCTTTTTCGTCTCATCTTCGTATCCCTTATATCTTCGCCAGATATTTGGCCGAGCTTATCCCACCATATTGCCTTAGGAGACTTCAACATCCTAGGGAACCTACAAGTTTAAATTCAATTCTGAAAGGCTTCCATTAATTTCTCAGACCTTTTCGTGTTAGCAATTCAATGGATATTATCATTAATGAACTAAAATGGGAACGAAGCCAAGTCTTAGGTCCTGCATAATCATGATAATATAATATATGATGCTTTGAAAGATAACCCAGAACATCAAGTTTTTGGTTCTTCTTTTAATCGCATTTCAGTATAATTTTTAGGGCTTCTCCCTTGACAATCTGACGTAAAGATGAATCTATTTTCGATTAATATCATAGTTAGTTAGAGAACTTACAGTACTGTTATAGTTTAAGCTAATCTGAACCTTTATGTCTCTCTTTCTAGATATATATGCATATCTTAAAAATAAGTAAAAATAGTAACTTCTCTTAATAGCAAATCTAGATGTCATTCCACGGAACAAATATTTCCTAGTAACATTAAGAAATAATGATTATAGTTTTCATGTATGTCATGAACCACCCCACATCATAAAACCATATCTATTTCTATATGGTAAATATCAAATACTTCACTTCTTCACTTTATTTTTCTTATTGCCAGTCTACACATGGTAAGTCATTAATTTTTCAATCAAAATATTTTATTGCATTTCACGCATACCGTTGCAGCTGTCAGCATTGCAATTTTTTCAAAAATTTCACACATTTTCACTTGTGCATACGATTCAAGATCTTCACAGACTACAATCAATCAGACTCGAGAGGCGTTGCGCTTGCGCATAGCTCACCGTCACCGGCAAGTTTTTGAGTGGGTTTGCACATTTCTTTTATTTCCATGGAAAGTAATTTCACGAAAGAAAAACTTGCCAAGCGAGTAATAGGCGGCGAACGAGTTTTTCCCAAGTGGTAAATGTTTACCGGCGGTAATCGTTCGTCACTCTGCAAATGGCTAGTGGCAACTGTTTAGATACCGGTAGATACGAGGACGGTTTGAGATAACAGTGAGTTATTAAAAAAGGTTCATTCTCCCAAGTTCACATTGAGAAAATCTTAGATTTCTAAAAATTTGATGCATAAAAATCGATATATCTTATGACCGTGGTTAGAAACTGGCATAAAAACAGATCAGTTTTGAATTGTTGCAGCATGAATTTTTGAAATGTGGCACCCTTTTTTATAGTCATTTCTGGAGCATCGCTGAGCCCATAATTTTATGCTCATTGTCATACAAGGTGTCTGCAGCCTCATCTGCCATGTGACTTAATTTTTTTCATTTTTTTACGAGCTTAGTTCCTTCAGAATACTTCAATTTGAGCAAAATGCTGACAACTTCTACTCAAAATTTGACATCTGTCATTCTAACACCTGATATTTGACAGTAGCAGAAGTAGTTCTTTCGTGAGAAATACGATTTGTTTCAGCTTTAGCGAACTGCCCTCGTATATATAATTACATTTGCTCATATTTCAACGTCATTCCAACTGATATGACAATCTAACTGTCACTTTAGTTTACCAGTCTGCTGTCACAAATTGTATTTAACTTCAGTACGCTTCACACAAATGTCACTCAACCACTTTGTTCACTACTGACTACTCTTATTGTTGTTGTATCATTATCTTTTGATTCAGAGCAGAATTTAACCTAGTGACCTACAGCTAATACGAGTACTAACACGCTAACTACAATACTAAACAAACAAACAAACAGAAGCTTGTATTCTTGTTCTAACTTCAGCGATCATCAAGATCTTCACGTCAAAATGTTAATGGACTCATTTGTCAACTGTCTTGTTGCGAAATTGCAAACCAGTATTAACGGCATTTTGCTAACGGTGTTTATAGAAGTAAACAAAAGTTGAGTAGAAAAAAAGAGTAATAAGCGCTTGATGAGTTCTATTGTATTTGACGAGTACTTGGCGTATTTAAGCCAGGCTTAGAAGATTTTTTTCGATTTGGTTTTTTCTTATTTTTTGTTTATTTTTTCTTACAAAGTACTTTAATTGTTTTTTTAATTCTCAACTCAAACAAAGCGTAAACGTAATTTATTGCCTATTCATTGCCAAACATTAGGTGTGGCCTCACAGCGGCTGAAAAGCACAGCCCCGAGAATAACACTGACAATTAGACAGCCAGTTGTTGCCAAATCATTTGCGAAAATGCATACATACATATGTACATACTTCAGCTTGATTTAAAGCAAGCTGTAATTAAGTGCTGTTCTAATGAAACAAACAAAAATATTTGCAAATCAATTTACATATTTTTACTGCTATTGTTTTTGTAATATGTGAGTTGAATATTTAGTGTTAGCGAAAATATTATTGAATCAAAAATTCTCAGCAAATTGATCACGAAAATAATTCTGAACCACAAAAATATAAACTGTTGGCATTTCGGTATTCTATTTTCTTTAAATCAGGATCCCGAAATTTATACAAAAATTTGATTGTACGCTAAAATAGCTTAGGTTAGGTAAATTTGGCAGGCAATTAGCCACATATAAACCGATTTTGGTCCTTTGCATTGAAGTTCATCATTCTTTAGGATGGCTGCGTTTAACGAGAATTTGAAAAGGTGATGTGGTTTCACAAACTATAACACTTCCAGATTATCGTACTGTGAAGCTCCCAAGTGCTGAAGCCGTTGCCTTAACACTGCCGGACAAGCACGCAAGAGATGTTCCATTGTTTTTCTAGTACCTTGCTCTTGACATTTCCTGCATTCTTCGCTTTCTGTGATTTTGCGGTGTCCATGGGTTTTACGCCTCTGTTGACAATTTCGTCCAGTACCTCGTTACCCTCGACACACACACACAGTGTCTGGAACCAAGTAGAATTGGAGTCGCTTATTTCTGGCGACATCCACCACTGCTGACCAGCTACACAAGGCGCAGAAAGAGAATATTGCCTTGATTGCCGCCTAACTGTTTACGTACTTTTTACTTTAAAGATAGCTAAGCGGCTTTTCCAATACCAAATAGAAATGTACTGCAATAAATACTGCAGTTATTCGGTGTTTTGAAATGCTGTCTTACACCTAACTCCGGACAGTATATCCCCGCACCTACTCCGTCCTCGAGTCATCCGTAAATATATATATAATGTGTTGCGTGCAGCTGCCATACCTTTACGCCAGCCACCTCTTTCCAGGTTTAGGTTTTCCAGGTTTTTTATGACCGAAGGTTCTATGCATAAATTTTCCTGCTGTCATTAGTCGTCCCGCCGATTTTGTACGCAATAATTCTGATTAAAAATAAAACAAGATTTTTAGCATGTCAGGGTTAGGGAGGTCGGCATTCAAATTTCTTTAATATGGGTTCCCAAAATGTTTCATAAAAGTTGCACATTACAGTTATTGTCTTTATGATTAAGTCTTTATAAGATATTTAATAAAATTCTGTTCTAATCAAAAAACAAAATGAATTTACAAATTAATTTAAATATTGATGTTTTAAAAATAATTCTGAATGGCAGTAAAAAGTATTTAAAACTTCGAGATTTCGGGATTTAATTTTATATAAATCGGGATAGCATGAATGTGTTACAAAATAAAAAAATAGAAGCTAAAGCTATGCAAAAACAATTAAAGAAACATTTTTTTAGTTTCGGGATTTCGCGATCCCGATTTTTTTGAATTGTCACAGTAAAGTAATTATCTTTATGATATTTATGTAAATTTTTAATAAAATATTTTTTTATAAAAGTATAATACATTCCCGAATTCTTGACGAACCGGCAAGTGCACTCCCATGCATTCACTGCCAATTCCATGAAACCAGTATTTTTTATTGTAATGTGGAAATTTCCAAATTGATTCATTTTTACTATTTAGCAGACCAAAGCGGATATTCATTAATTAAAAAAACAGTCAAGCTCACTTTTTCAACACTTTCTCTTTCAATGATAAAATTTAATTTGTTTACTCGTATATTAAATCAACATATACAGGCCATGGGCGAATTTTTTTTTTGCTCCACTTTGGAGAAATTACTTCAAAATTATTTCAATATAACCACCGCACTGTAAATAAATATAAACAAAAACCCGCCTGCCATAAGTAGCGTATCAAATTACCTGAGCGTCAGACAGCAGAAAAACACTCCAAATTATTTGTGTCCCAAAATGTATGCATAAATAAACCGTTAAGTCTTAATTGTGCCTACGCTCTATTTACTTTGGGGCACAAACAAGCGACGACTGCTGCAGCCGATCATACAGGGTGTGTGAATATTTTCTATAATGGAAAAAAATAAATGTCCGTGCTCTTTATATATGTAAACTTTAGGCCTCTTTGGCCAGCTTAGCAGCCGGTAGTGTTTGGTTTTCAAATGGTGACCCTCCCAAAAAGGAGTCCGTAGGTCAGTCGGTCAACACAGGTCTGTCTCAATAAGTGAGTTATAGTCATCCGAGAAAACTTATTAGATTATTATTGACGGGAGAAACCAGCAAGACCAATAATTTACATGTATATGTAAACAGTGAAGATATCTTCAATTTGATATAGAATAATGACAAACCCCACTAGAGAGTAGAAGCCACAACAGACAGTTCTAAAGTATCAGAATCAACTCGGATTTTTTCCGACTAAAAAGGCTGCCTTTCGGCGATTTAACCCTGTTTGGATAGGGAAGTAAGCAGCTTATAAACGAACCTGAAGATCTCGCGGCTAAGATTTGGAAATTTAGCCTACTTACGTACCCATTAATTTAAAAATATGACGCATGATAACCTAAGTATAGGTTTCAGACTGATATAACAAATATAAATATCTTTAGAATAATTTCGACTGATTTCAGTTCAATAAGAATAAAGCACTTGTTGCGCCTACTATTAGCCATTTGTGGCTGGTAATATATTTCCTAATATTTTGTAGTACTTCTATCGTCACAAAGGTCTAGACTACTCGAGATCGGGGTTACCGACGATTTACAAGCTTCATATGGTAATAACTTAAATGATATGGGAAGCCTAAAGACTGAAACGTACATCACTTATTCCAAATTTCATGAAAACTACAAGCAAATATTAAACGAATAAAGTTAAGAGGTTCGAGCGCCATCTTACAAAAGTTTTCCCAATGTTTCTTTACAAAAATCCCAAACAGTTTTTATTACTGAGACACATCTTCACAATACTGGTCAACAACTGAGACCAAGTGGACGAACACTCATAAATTTATTTAGTAACATGATTAAATTCATGATAATTCCGATAACATTACAGTTACAATTCAGCATGTTTCTTAATCCAATCAACATGATAGAAGACCTTAGCATAACCATCTGGATTAGCGGAGCCACAACCACCATACACGAATCCAGCAATTCCGACGACCTCACCCTCGTACAAAGCCGGACCACCGGAGTCACCATTGCAAGCGCCATTATTTGGAGCATGAGCCAAACATATGAGCGCATCACTATCCCACCTTATGGCCTCTTTGCATTCACTGCGTGAGATGGCAGTCAAGGTGTTCCATTTCAACTCACGCGGCACATCACCACCATGTTTCACGCGACCCCAACCCGAAATTATTACTGGCGAACCGGAAGGAACTTCCTTGGTGGCCAGGCGAATGGGTTGTATGTTCTTCGTCAATACTAAAGGCCGGCTGAGACGCAACACCGCCACATCATTCAAGAAATTTCCGTAATCCTCATGTGTGACAATCGATTGAACGTTCACCAAAACGCCACCGCTCAGACGATCGTTGGATCCAGCGCGTACGGTAAACAAGGAAGCATTGTAACTGTTGTATAGTGGAAACATGTATACCAGAATTTTATTGTATTGCCAAAATGGTGTACTTACACAACATAATTGCCCTCCGAATCGGCGGTGCCAACACAATGTGCCGCCGTCAATACGTAATTCCGACTCAGTATCGAACCGCCACACGTATGCGAACCGCTGCGTCGCAAAGAGATTTGATGTGGGAATTGTCCGTCGTAGGCCTTGTCACCACCCACAACACGTGTGGTCGGACCAGCTTGACTGATGGCGATGACACCCAAAAAACAGATCAAAGCGAAGAATTCGAATTTTGCCATGTTGGACCGTAACGCGTGGAAGTCCAAACTAAAACTAAACATTGACGCACGTAACGGTTGACTTATTACTATATCTTGGGTGGGCATCCATAAAACGCTTTGTGCTAAAATAAATTATTTTATAATACTTAACGCATGCAGAACTGGGTAATTGATAAGTAATCTAGTTCTTATTTATTATAAGCCAATATTTTCTTGCGATAATGTTGACAGCACAGAATTTATAATACGTCTAAAGCAGTTCGAAAGCGGTTTAGTACGCTTGACGTAACAGTTAAAGGCACTGAAAGAAGTACTAACCGAAGAACCTCCTCCTTCATTATTGCTCAGAAAGAGTTCATAGAAATAGTTAGCAAGAGCCTTAGTAGACACTGAAGACTGATCGGGGTGTAGAAAGGTAGTTTGAAGCCTGGAGAAACATACAGCTATACCAACCTATGAAATGTATGTGATAATCCCAAAACTTCCGAGCGATTTCCTTATTATCCGTGTAGCTCCGTTAGTAGGCCGTGATGAATCGTTATTCATCTCTGATCGATCAGTCCATGGCTTCTAGAATTCTAAGAATTCGATACGAATAGCATGCACCTCTATGACTTTTAGACTGGACTTTCTATATTTTTTGGACTGACCTAGACTAGCCAGAGTTGTTTATTTTCATCTGGCCTTGTCATCGTTTATTAATCTGTATTATTCATTAGACTTTAATGTTAGTTTTATGAAGTTCTACCTTCGTTCGTTGGTTGGGTGAAATGTATCCAAATGGAATTGATCCAAACCAGCATTTGGACCAATCTATACGAACGATTTAGTTCTGAGTGAAATTGGATTTTTCTAGTGTCAAGGTAAAGTAATCGGGAAATCACGAACACAATACACAATCCAGCTGAAAAGTGACTACAAAAGTCAAAAGACTCGTTTCAAATAAAACACGGACGATACTCACAGAAATATCTCTAACTGATAATAATTTAGACCACAGATGACTAAGGGAATAGAAGTAGAGGCTCAGCTTGCATTAAATAAAACACTTTGTAATAGTTTTGACTTAAATCTCCTTTTATTACCGACAAAAAACTTTTTCGAATTACTTAAAACATAGTACCCACACTCAGTTCGCATCTCCCAAATCAGAGTGCTCCTTAATCCAATCCAAATGATTGAAAACCTTTGCGTAACCATCTGGAGAATCGCTGCCACAACCATTGACGACGAAACTAGCCACACCCACCAGTTCACCTTGATATGCAGCCGGACCACCAGAATCGCCAAAGCAAGCGCCATTATTCTCCGGATGTCCCAAACAGAGCAGCGCATCACTAGCCATACCGATTTTAGTGAAGCACGATAATTTCGACAAAGCTTGTACAGTGTTCCACTGCAATTTGTTGGGTGCAAATGAATTGGTCGCTGTATTACCCCAACCGGAAATGATGACACGGTCACCGGTCGGCACTTCAGCGCTTGCCAGCGGTATTGGTTGTATGTTATTGGAGAAAATCAGTGGAGTTTCCAACGTGAGCAATGCAAGATCGTGCAAGAAGTCACCATAATTCTCATTTACGACAATATTCGAGACCTTTGTGACCACACCGCCATACAGACGATTTGTAGCGCCGGCGCGTATCGAGAAATAACTAGCTGGGTAACTGTAAAATGTATCATAAGAATTAGTCTGAATTTCACAAACAAATGATGCAGCAAAAGACTCACACGAAATAATTGCCATCCTCATCCTCATCGCCGACACAATGCGCCGCCGTCAGCACAAAATTAGTGCTAATGATCGAACCGCCGCAAACATGTGAATCTTGAAAACGTAGCGATATTTGGTAGGGGAATGCGCCTTCAGCTGCATCCTCACCACCGACAATACGTCCGCTAGTTTGAGGTTTCGCGCTGGCCCAGGCGAGCAGCCCAAAGCAGAGTAGAATTTGCAAAGATTTGCTCGACATAACGTCTTAACAATGGGTGTGAGTGACACGAACTGAGCTTTGTACGCATATCGCAATACGTTTTTATGTTCTAATCGATTTTACCAGATCAGTAGATAACTATTTAAATTATTGTAAATTATTTATTATCAAGGTATAACAAATCAGGGGATTTGAGTTATTTCTATGGTCAAGATAACTAGTTTATGACGATTTGTATAACCTTAATGATAAGTGATAAGTGTTTGCGAGTCGTCATGGAATTTCCCCTCCTTGACCGTCAATAGATTTTTTGTTTGGGGAAATCTTTAAAAAGAGCGCTATCTTTATAGTCTGGACAAACCGGCTCTTAATCTAATCACGTATTATTAGCGATTTCATAAAGCAAACGTTTACATTGTCCAAACTACATTAGAAACTCGCGGAAATGAGTTCGTTGTACTATTTTCTTATTCTTATCAATTTTTTGAAATCCTTACACTTTGCTCAGAACTCAATGACCTCCGATGTTTCCAATCTATTTGTGGATAGGCGATTTTAGTTAAGATTGAGAGTACGCCCAAGAGTTTTCAACAGCTTCAGGTCTCTGAGCAATAAGGGAAAAAATATAGAATTCGATTTTGAAGGGACCCCTTATCGTTTGAGACTCATGAACTCAAGTGAGGTCAACGTTGCTGATTAAATATACAGCGGAGACAAATGAGTTATGATCAGAGGTATTGAAGCACGATGAGTTATTTTGGTACCCCATAACCGTATATATGCACCGTTTAATCTCAAAATCTATATGATTTATAATAATAATATAGATTATCTGATAATAATTCCGGCTATTTCATAATATTAACATCAGAAAACCCGCGTGATTTCTTAGAATTACTTATGTATGAAACTATTGACTCTTTCTGGGAGATTCCTTTAAAAGTACAATAAGGATTCTGCTGGACTATAGAAAAAATAATTGAAGGACTATCCAGAAAACTGCAAAATGTAAATTATAATAAAAAGTAAGAGTCTAAGGCTTATTAAGGACCAAGATTTAGAACATATCGGGAATCACGACACTGGACATCTATAGTCTCTATATCGAAGTAGTCTCATATTTCTCTTTTCGTCCGCTGTTACGGTAGATTCATTTCTCTATCCATCCCATGCTATATATTGGTACGGAGAAACTAGACCTGCCTACCGAATAAAGACGCAATAGAAGATATAGAAAGGAAAATCCAGGAAAATGAAGTTTGTGAGGGCTACTGTAAACAATTTCTTTATAGTTTCATCCATTCTCATCCAGTGTAGAATTTATGAACTATGTCGAGGAGTTCTCCATTGATGATTCTAGTAAATAAATCGAAATTTTTCACTTCATTAACTCCTGAATGACTCTACTCTTACGGAGTTGTATTAAATACGTCTTCTTAGGAGACTTGAAGAGTCCAGTGATACCCATGATTAACAATACAAAACAATAAAGACTTAAGCGACTAAGCACAAAAACTATTTAATTTTCATCTTTACATCACAACAACACAATCCATTTATATCATATTTTCATGAATCCATTTAAGATTGTAGAATACCTTGGCATAACCATCGGGACGTGAGCTACCACAACCGGTGACAACGAAACCTGCAACACCCACTAATTCGCCATTGTACGTTGCTGGACCGCCGGAGTCGCCATTGCAAGCGCCAGCGCCTTTGGGATGATTCAAGCAAATCAAGGCATCGGAAGAGATTAAAATCTTACGGAAACATTCACTCTTGCTCAACGCTTCAACGCGATTCCATTGCATGATAATGGGCAAAGTGTCACCCTTATTCTCGGTAAGACCCCAACCGGAAATGATAACCTCAGAGCCAGAGGGCACTTCAGCGCTGGCCAACTCAATTGGCTGGATTTTCGCCGAGAATGTCAAATGCTTCGCCAATTCCAACAAAGCCAAATCATTTTCGCTGTTGGCATAACCCTGATGGACTGCGACACGTTTCACTGGCACGACTACACCGCCGGCAATGCGATTGTGGGTACCAGCGAGTATGGTGAAACGTTCGGCAGCAAAGCTATGGGTGTATTAAAAGAAAAATAATAAAATTCAATACGAATATGTTCTGAATGTTCTACTCACGGTTTTAGGCCAATTTCGACCACACAATGCGCGGCGGTCAAAATATAATTGGAACTAATAATCGAACCGCCGCAAACGTGTACATGATCTCTACGCAGAGAGATTTGATGTGGGAATTGTGCGGGTGCTGCGTTGAAGCCACCCACTACACGCCCGGTGGGATCGGCTGTAACCGCCACGAAGGTGGCTGTAAGGAGTACCAAAAAATGTAGGAAAGCCATTGTAGTCACTCGGTTGACGATAGGCAAATAAACTGTGCAATACACAGTTCTATATTATTTATACACAGAAATCAAATCTCTGATTTGAATCCATAAAATTTATGCGCACTTAACCAACATTTACAAATCAGTATATAAATCAAATGTTATAAATTATTAAATCTATAATCCAAACTATAATCCATATCAAATATGTTCGGCATATGCCGAATTAGCTGGTAAATAATACAATAAACACTTATTATTCTTATCTCTTATACTGGGTACATACATACGTAAACTCTCTATACCATATATAAATAATACCCCTGATCCACGTCCCAAGTATATACATATTCGATTCTTTAACATAGCGCTGCAGAAAGTTTCGAAAAACACTGGAGATTTTCCGTTAAAGCTCAAATGTTGATATTATTATTTGAATTTTTACATTTGAGCTCATCGCTCATTCAAAGTTCTTCAAATCGGACTATAACATTTTAAGGCCCCATATATCGAACATGAGCTCTTCAGTATGTACATATGATGGTAAAGGAACCGTTATTCTATTATAGCCGAATCAATAATAGCGAATTTTTTCTCTTTTTCTCGCAAATTCATCGCCAATTGGAAATCCCTAGTGAAACCAGGTCATTCTCCACTTGATCTTTTCCACGGAGTGGAGGTCTTCCTCTTCTTCTGCTTACACCAGCGGGTAAAATGCATCGAACACTTTCGCAGCTGGAGTGTTTTCATCCATTCAGACAACATTAGCTAGCCAGCATATCCGCTGTCTTTACATTCGCTGAACTATGTCAATGTCGTCGTATAACTCGCACAGCTCATCGGACTATACATCTTGCGTAAAACTTCTCTCTCGAAAACTTTTTGTGACTTCTAATCGGATGTTGACATCTTCCACACTTTTGGAACGGGAATAATAAGCGACTTGTAGAGTTTGATTATATTTTGTCGAGAGAGGACTTTACTGTTCAGTCCAAAGTAGTTTGGATAATTTTTTACTGAAAATAACGGTATAACTCTCACACATTCTATAGTTATTTGGAGGAAATATTTTTCTTATAATAATGCGCCTCTGTGACAGGAATGGGGAAATCGGGACATTACTTCTCCTAGCTCCCATATACCCAATATTCGGCATCATTTGTATGCTTTGCTAAAGTCGTTCAAACAAATCTTATTGATTATTTGAAATAAGTACTATCTAGGCTGTAGACTTCTTGGAAATACTTCTTGAATCCATCTATATAGTATCAGTTGTAAGTACGAAAAATGTGTTGCTGGTATTACAGATAGAGCTCTAAAATTAAAGTTCTTGAAAAGTGAAGTATGGGCAACAAAGTAGTTCTCCTCGATATATGTCAAATTATTTTCTTTATCAAGTTGTTGTTTACCTTCGCACTATTAAATTACAGTATTTGAAAATTTTATAGCCTATAAATAATGTATTATCTACTGATAACCACGTCGAATGGCAATTCCGTCAAAAGGAATCCATATAAAGCTGATAATAGTGGCACTGTCTTATCTCATTGATAGTGATAAATCAGTACAATGTCCATTAATTTAAAAGGAGTTAAAAATATCTGTGACTTACTTCATCAATTTAATTTGAAGCCATCATATCGTGGTCTTTTTAATAAATTGATGGAAATCTGAAGACAGAAAGTCTATATTAAGTGATAGAAATAAGGTTTATTTCGACAACGTCAGATCAAGTTTCCAATTGGTCGGACAAGATTCCGAATATTAAATTAACAAGCCTTTAAAGAAGATCTCAATGCACAAAAATGTTTAGACGATCCAAACCCCAAAGCGGTCCTCGTTAATCGGGAGGGATAGAGTCGAAACAAGATGGTTCTTATCTACTCAAGAGAGTAATAATTTAAAAAAAAAATTAATTCAGTACTTTTTATTAAAAACCTTCAAAATTTATTCGCTTTACTATTACATATTATTACTGTAGTATTACACCAACTCCCCGCGCTAAACTCACAATTGACCCTGGATCCATGTGGCAAAGTGTGAGACATTCACGAACACCTCGGCATAACGCGAACCGCATGCGCCCACTACAAAGCTTGCTACACCAACTAAACGATTGTTGTAGACAACACCGTTACCGGCATCACCCAGACAACTGCCCTCCTTCAGATTGTGCGCCAAGCAGAATGTGGTCTCATCAGTTTCGGGGAAGCCCTTCTTGCAATCCTCTTCGCTGGCCGCCGAGAATGCGACCGATTGTAGTTTATATGGTGCCGCACCAGACGTCTGCTCACCCCAACCGGCAACGGAGAGTTTAGTGCCAACAGCGGGCAATTGATCGGCGCTGGTGGCGAGTGGAATTATGGAGATTTTACTGCCCACCACAACGTCACTGTTCAATTGGATTACAGCGACATCATTGTGTATGTATGTGTACGCGGGTTGTACAGCAATGGAATCGGCATAGATGATCTTGCCACCGGCAAACTGATTGATGCTGCCAACGCGCACCGAGACACGATTGGAGGCGACACTGTGGGGAAAGAAAAATAATGGATTATTGAGAATTTGAGAGAAAAAATCTTCACTTGCACTCACACTTTGTTGTTGTCGTCGACAACACAATGCGCCGCCGTCAAGATTTGCCGTTTGCCAATAATGCTGCCACCACAGACATGCGCACCATCCAAACGTACCGAAGCGACGAAAGTGAACTGACCGGATGCGACATCCTCACCGCCCAAAATGCGACCCGACACTGTCGTTGCCTGGCAGTTGGCGACGATGCCGGCGAAAGCGATCGCGAATAGCGCGAAATTTACTGTTGAACACATTGCGTTTGCGCCGTTACTGAGTTACTGACACTGACTGAACTGGCCGTACCGGATCGCCGCTGCAATTATACTCGTATGAAATGAATTGTAGTTAAGTGAAGATTTTCACACACAATCGTATTTGAGTTTTGACGATTGATTTTGCCGTATTGTCGTATCGTAGCTTCACTTGTTATCGTAACGTGGCGTTGTTGTTAAATGTTCGAAGCGTTGAATTTATTTATGACCCACTTTTATGGGAGTAACGCGTACGCTGGCTAATTACTTTATTTTTAAATTTACATTTATTGCGCCTTACGCGCCTTGAGTTGGCAAATTTATATTTTCACCGACTGACTAATCTTATCGCCTATATGGTAGCTGAAGGTTGGCGTTTGATAAAATTCGGGAATTTCGTACGATAATTTGAAACAAATAATTGTTATTAAAGGTGATTACCATCGGGTAATGAAATGAAATCATTAAATTTCTTACAAATTTTGAAATGTTTCTTTTTAATTAGTTCTAAAGAAAGTGATGAACCGATTGGCGTGAGTAACGAGTTCCTTTATCGAGCGAAACTCTCTTTTTATTTCCATTCTTTATGATTGACTCTTTCATGATCCTTTTTGTTTCTCTGTGGACAAATATTAAAATGCTATCTGAAATCAAACTACAAAGATTCACGTTTTATTAAAATATTTCTATGACTAAATATTCTCTTTTGAAGTCCTTTATAAATGAATCTCATGTGGAATATATGATATATGTACATTAGATCAGTACTTGAATAACACAGCCAAACAAAATTTTTTTTGTCATGACCTAGGGGTCTTATGCGACTCTCAGCGACCCTGAAAACCCTCAAGTAACGAGTTTCGAGCGATACATTTTTCAAAATTTTCCAAAATTTTCCAAAATAGCCATATTAGATCCGCCTTTTTGGAATTCTGATAAAGTCGACACCGTATTCGTAATTAGCAACCCAAAAGACCCTCGAATAACGTTTCAAGTCAAGTTTAAATAATGCTTTCCCCCATATTGGTTTTCTGGGGTTATGTGAAAACCTTGATCTGTTGGGGTCAAATGGAGCGGAGATTCGGATAAGGCACACACAGTAAAACAAAACTTTTTTTTGTGTGGCTGTGTAATTATTAATCATGCGGTATCGCTCCTCAGGCGCCGTTATATTGGATTTCTGGAAAACTAACTCTATTTATACATAGTTCAAGTCCCACTGGATCATGGACTAAATTTATTTTTTTCCACTATGTAGTACTAACCTCTAAATCGGCTTTTTCAAATTTCAGGGTAGAACCGAAACCATCATGTTATTGGAAGGAATTTTTTGTGGCCGAATCATATAAAGAAATGGGTCAGTCAATTTTCCATTAAGGTCATATATTATTATTTCCTTAGAATACATTTTAAGAAGATCTGAAGAGTTCACGATCTATGCTGATAAACTAGTAATGCTGGGAAAATATTTGCCAGATTGACAATATACTCGAAATTCTGTTTAAAGAGATCTAAAACCCAAAATATTGATAATTTCTTCTTGTTACCTAAGTTTTAAATGGATCTATACCCAACAGATTTTATTATATGTACATTCCCCATCATACCGTCCTTTACGTCGTACCAGTTATGCTCTCGGATCTGAATTATTTTCACTGTGCAAATTCAAACGGTTTTAAAATAAACAAACGAATACTTTTCAACACGAGTGTAGCCGTATTTTTGTCTCTCATATTTGATATTATCACTGTTTGTACATTAACTTTACTTTCATTTATATGGTATTATCGGATCCGACCTTTTATACTGGTTGCGCAACCCCAATTGCGCACGAAAGTTCATATATATTTAAGTAGTCAAAGCTAAACTTCCCTCGTATATACAAAATTCAAACAACAAGCGGTGACGATAAAGTTAATTGCTATAAAAATCCGCATATTCACAAAATAATAATAAACAATCGACTAACTCACGGGAGAGAAGATGTTACTAAAGCTTACATACATATACTTTTTTATATATTTACTGATTATATATATAAATAATCTGAGAAAATGATGTCGACATTCCAAGCTGCCGAGTTCGACTTTCTCCATCTCAATCGATAAAGCTCATGACTTCACACTTGCGCAATGCAGTTCTACCCTGCCGCTATATTGTAGCGGATATTGGCGATCCAAGAGAGTTATCGTACGAGTCATTGGATTGGATGCCACTACATTATCGTTCGTTATCGATTCCTACAAGATCCCCTAATATTCGGTGTTTCGTAGTTGACCTCATCCTTTAGTCAGCATATGCTCGTAAAAAGAGAACAAAGTCATATGGAATGATCTGTGATACCTTAAAAATTTTCAACCAGCTCTTTAAAAAAACTTTTTGAAGTTTTTCCCCTAAAAAAGTATTTGAAAAAATTATCGACGTTCTTTCTGAATATTATCTTATGCTAACTCACTCACTGATAACATTTATATTATTTTCTTATCAAATCTTTTTATTCGTTCATTTGTGTCAAGGTACACTATTTTTTAATTTTTAACATATACACTATATTTCACTAAGCATCATTCGACGCCGCAATTGTTTCGGCAATCCAGTTGCTGTAGTAAGACACTGCTTACATCGGGGAATTTAGTACCACCGGCACCCGATAATTGTAGACCCCAACCGGCGATTGCAACTTCGGTGCCCTCAACCAATGACTCATTGTCTTCGGCGGTGGCCAAAGCAATGGCGGCGATTTTAGCACTGAACGTTAATGGCTTCTGCAATCTGATGATAGCAACATCATTCAGGAAGTTGCCATAAGATGGATGGGTTTTGATCGATTCCACATTGACAATTTGACCGCCGGCATATTGATTTATGGTGCCCACACGCACCGAAACACAATGCTGTAGGGAGAAAGCAGAAAAACACAAGTTATCAAGGCAATTCACAAGAATGATAGAAGACAAGATTACGACAGGCGTTTACAGTTAGCTTTTTTTGGTTTTGAGTTCCTGTTGAGTGACAACTTTCACGACCCAAAACAAAGAGCTGAAGTCAAGGCTAGTGTTTAATTATTATTTAAAATTCTAAGTGAAAAATGTATTAACTTGAAAAAGAAGTCCGCAATGGCGGAATTAAACAACAATAGTACAAAAAAGTCGTCTATAAAGAATTTTTTTTTCACTTTTCCAACCAACAAAAAAGTTGGCAAAATGGCGAACTTTTTGTAACAAAACATATAATTTTAATTATAAATATGCATGATTATATTGGACCATTTTATAAATGAAGATTTTAAGAATTACGTTCATTGTGATATTTTATCTGCACATTATTCAATTTGGCTCACTATGTTTCACATTTCCGTTTTCCATTTGACAATTCTTCTGTTGCCTATTCCCATTCGTGGGTCGTGAACGCTTCAGCCTGTCGTAATCTTCTATCATTCATCATCTATCATTCTTGGGAAATTTAGAGGATCTAACTATCCTCTCTCTCTCTATCTTCCATTCATTGCACTCACGCTCTGCTGCCCAATTCAGAGACCACATGTCCACTGCAACTTGTGAATTGTCGACATATACCGAAACAACCCATGGGTATGCGCCGGCAGCGGCATCGTTACCCTCCAATATGCGTCCATTCGGCGCGGCGTTAGTGCTGCCGCAAACGTAGAAGACGGCCAAAATATAAGTTAAAGCGGTGATGCATGTAACTGCCATTGCGACGAAACTTCAACTGTCCAATGTTGAGTTCTGTACATCGTAAAGAACTCAATTAATTTATTAATTCAAGTAATAATTTCTTAGTACAACAACAATAAGTACAGTTTTATCAAATTCTTGTAGACGGTAGTAATTTTTCGGTGGCAAATAAATTCAAGTTCGACTGATTAGATGATTAGAATTTCAACATTACACTTTTCTAATCGGCTCCAACAACAACTATGCGAAATAAAGGTACTTGTCAAATGTCGCGTAACGAGTCATAAAAATTCATTATTGGCCTTATCGCTCTATCTAAAGTGTATAAAGTTAGTTCTACTTGATTAATGTTATCCGTATTTTCCTAATAATTGCAATAAGTCAGGGATTGTCAAACTCTTTTTATGTTTCTTTCGCAACTTGTTGTTTACTTTCTTAGATGTGCCGTTGAGGCTGACAATTGAGGGTCATTTTGCTCGTTACCAACTTCGTCGAGATACTTTCTTTACAAAGTCTCAGTTACTCAGCTATATCTAGCTGGTCTCTAAGAGGTTTCTGGATTATCTGAGACCTTTCTGATCCCTCTAAAGCCTCAGATGACAACGATGTAGTATTCAATGCCTTGAGGCGTTTCTATGTTTATTGAAGTTCCAGAAAATAGGTTCTTGCTTACACTTTCTGATCCTTTTGGAAACAGACTGCTCTGTATTATTTATTGAGCTCTTCATCACTTAATGGTAAATGTTCAATTTTTTAACTTCTACAATAGTCCATGTAACAACATAGTTTGCCGTTCACTGTTCTAAGCGACCTCTAACTAGCTGATAATGATAAGACGAAAATTATTGCCAGTAATTACACATTTACGTCGTCAGTCTAATCCTAAAAAAACATTTATAATTTTTGAATCTTTAAAGAACTTTGTTCGAAAATGAATGTTCTCAGGGAATTGCATTGTATCATAAAAAAAGGAAACCGATAAAGCTATCTGAAAAAGCATTGTAATCTAACCTTTTACAATGAAGCAAAAATAACATTCTTATCATTGGTTTACCAAAATTTTAGTGTGTGTAAAAACCTAAAATACGAACAATAAATTATTGAACGAAATTGTTTACACATTATATTTATTTTAAAACCTATTTTTAACCGGCCCTACAGGTTCTTCTTTTAAACATCTTACTTATAGGGACATAGTAACGATCTGTCTGTCTCAATATCCATCCCTAATTTCGACTTCGCTCATTATCACATCTGTGTAAGTTTTAGCATCTCCCTAGGTCTCAGTTCCAGTAGACACACTTGTTTTGCCTCTACCCCTATTTTCATCTTCTAGCGACGCAAAACAAACACTTCAGCCTCTATCCCTTTCTTTGCATCTCTCCTTTCTATAAATAAATATCTCTAACGATCACTATAAATTTGACTCTATCTGAGAAAAACAAGCCATAAATTTCACAACCATTATCTAATCCAACAACCAGGAGTCATAACCAATAGTTTCTGTAAGATCAAAACAAATAAATTAATTTAGTATATTACATGAATGGTTTGTTTTGACAAACCACTAACTATAAAATCTCTCCAGAACCCAAAATTATTACAGTCTTTATTTTACATCCGAAGTTTTAACAAGTTTTAAAAATGGTGCCGCGTCTTCTGCTCAGTATTGTGCTTCTGGCTTTGGCATTGATCAATAGCAGTAATGCAGCTCCCAATGGACGAATTGTCGGTGGTGTCGACGCCACTATTGGGCAATTCCCCCATCAAGTCTCACTACAAAGTAGAGGTGGTTCACACATCTGCGGTGGTTCGATCATTAGTGAACGGTATATTTTGACAGCAGCGCATTGTGTTGTTGTTGGAGAAAGCATTGAATCGTAAGTTTACTAAAACCCAATTTGGAAAACTGCACATAGAAGGCACTTAGTAAAACTTCCACTTTTTATACAGTTATCCACCCAGAGTTTTCCAAGTTCGTGTGGGAAGTATTCAACGTTCAATCGGTGGTCAAGTATTGAAATTGAAACAAATCATCGTTAACAAAGCTTATAGTGACAGCCTAAACGATGTGGCTCTCTTAGAATTGGAGCAACCATTGGTCTTTACCAAAGATATACAACCCATTCAATTGGCCGACGCAGAGGTGCCCTCGGGAGAGGATGTTATAATCTCTGGTTGGGGACGTCTATCCACGAACGGTCCAAGCCCAAATATCCTACAATGGAACACTTTAAAAGCTTTGACCGTGCAGGAGTGCGAGGAACTGATCGGAGTGGGCGAGGACAGTTTGATCTGTTTAGCTCATAAAGTTAATAATGGGGCTTGCAGGGGCGACTCTGGCGGTCCAGCCACATATAAGGGTAAATTGGTGGGTGTAGCTGGTTTTGTAGTGAATGGTTGTGGTAGTATTTATCCAGATGGTTATGCTAAGGTGGCATATCATCGCGAATGGATTCGTGCTAATTCTGGGATTTAAATGAAATAAAAATGTATATTTTGAAATAAAGTAATTCAGTCGATGTTGTTCGTCTCTACACAGCTAATTGTACAAGAAAACTTTTTCTGTTAGAAAAGCTTTCCCGAAAGTTGAATTTGCTTCCAAAAGAACGATTGTTTTGTCGGCTACTGCCAAAAAAACCAACCGGCCAAGTTGATATCAGTGGATATCATAAACTGCTAATGATAATAAAAAGTTTTTTGTCATGACCATCATGCAGTATCGCTCCTCAGGCGCCGTTATATTGGATTTCTGGAAAACTAATGATATGTATACATAGTTCAAGTCCCACTGGATCATAGACTATTTATTTTTTTCTAATATGTAGTACTAATCTCTAAATCGGCTATTTCAAATTTCAGGGTAGAACCGAAACCATCATGTTATTTGAAGGAATTTTTGGTGGCCGAATCATATAAAGAAATGGGTCAGTCAATTTTCCATTAAGGTCATATATTATTATTTCCTTAGAATACATTTTAAGAAGATCTGGAGAGTTCACGATCTATGCTGATAAACCAGGAACTAGTAATGCTGGGAAAAGATTTGCCAGATTGATCCGAAATGCTGCCGAATCGACTTCGTTTCTATCTCAACCTAGAAAGCTCAAGACTTTGCACTTGCGCAATGCAGTTCTAACCACCGCTTTATTGTTATGGATATTGGCTATTCAATAGAGTTATAGAAGCTCTGTTAAAAATATTTGCCCATCCATTTATTTTCATTGTATGTGGCTTGTTTATTTATATAATTCGTTTGGAAGCATGATTCGGTTACAGACTCAGTAGATTTATTCGCAGTATACAAATATTCGAGTTCGGATATAAAGGATATTCCAAAAGGGCGTTATATTTTCCCCGCCCTTTTGACATTTCCTTAAGTAAGAAAGATGGAAAGATATACGATCCAACAAAGAGATGAAATTATTAAACTTTACTACCGAAATTCGGAGTCAATGGCCACAACTTTAAGAGCGTCCTACGAAGTGATGAGGTGAATTTCTGGCTGGTGGTGCGGTTTATGGGCTGGCGAAGTCATTGGGCCGTACTTCTTCCGGGAAGATCAAAACCGGCACGTTACTTTGAATGGAAATCGCTACCGCTCAAAGATAACCGAATATTTTTGATCCGAAGTGGATGATATGAACTGGGACAATATGTGCGAATATCACAATCGATTTATTGAAAACCGAGTTTGGTGAACATGTTATCGCACGAAATGGTCCAGTCAATTGGCCGCCTCAGTCGTGCGATTTTATGCCGTTAGACATTTCATGTGGGCAGTGGCGAAGAAAGAAAAAAATTTGGGGGGCGGGGGGTTGGGTTGGGTTAGGTAAAAAAACAATGTTTCATTATTTTATTCACAAATTGAAGTCTAATCTTCTTTTATTTTGGGCCATAACATTTAAAATCTCTTCCTCCGTCACGTCTATATCTCTATGGATATTCAAGAGAGCCATTCCGTTCAGGCGTGCTTCTCCAGTTTTATTTCTTAAATATGTTTTAAGCCTGCGAAATGAGGAAAACGAGCGTTCACTTGAAGCGACAGATATAGGGATTGTTGCTCCAATCTTTAAAAAACGATGCACTGTTTTGAAAATTTTTGCATCGCCACAATTCAACGCGTCTAAAAAAGTTTTGCATCTCTTTGTTTGATTTAACCAGTTCCTGAAAATATATTCAAAATTTTAGTTAGAAAATATAATCTGAAGAAAAGATTTTTAACCTTTTCCACATTCTATATTCAGCAACGAAATCATCGGGATCTTCTACATCAGCGGACCATTGATTTTCTAAAACACGAACAGTCTACGGCATCTCAATAACGTCAAGATTTATGCATTTATTTGGCAAAATGTTTTCAATTTTGGAAAGCAGCTCTCGATGTTTTAAAAATCGTTCATTGATTTGGTCCAAAAAATGATCTAAAAACGGTATATAAATTGATCTGCGGTAATATTCTTCCGGTTCGCCTTCATAATTGTCGCGATTAGTTTGCCGTTTCGCCAAACGCGGAATTTTGATTTCTAAATCTAATTCTGCGGCTATTGTTTTAACTGATTCAAAAATTAGTTTAAACGATTGTTCAGAATCCTTACGCATTTCACTAATTTCAGCATACAAATTATTTGCATAAGCAACGTAGCTGCTCAAATCACAGTCTATTTGCTGCAAACATAGGCTTATGTGTTTTGATAATGCAAAAATTTGCTTTAGTATCGCCATAGCAATCACAAATTGAGGTGATTGGATTGCAGTCAACAAAGCATGTGGCTTTGATAAATCACTTCTTAAATTTTCAGTATCAAGCTCTTCCAGCGCTGTACAGATCAATGGGAATAAATCGTTAAATAAAGAAAGATATTCTAAATGCTCCACCCAACGTGTTTCGCAGAATTTAAGTAACCTCACTTGCTTTGAGTTTGGAAAGGATTCAAGAATAAGATTTTTGAGCAGTGTGCCTGCTTTAGTTGACATCCGAAAAAGATTTACGGTCTCTTTCATGGAACCAATACAATTTCTTATAGCAGGTATTTTGCAAGTCGTTGCGATGGCTAAATTTAAGCTGTGATTAGCACAGTGCACAAAACACACGTACGCACCAAGAATGATAGAAGACAAGATTACGACAGGCTGAAGCGTTCACGACCCACGAATGGGAATAGGCAACAGAAGAATTGTCAAATGGAAAACGGAAATGTGAAACATAGTGAACCAAATTGAATAATGTGCAGATAAAATATCACAATGAACGTAATTCTTAAAATCTTCATTTATAAAATGGTCCAATATAATCATGCATATTTATAATTAATATTATATGTTTTGTTACAAAAAGTTCGCCATTTCGCCAACTTTTTTGTTGGTTGGAAAAGTGAAAAAAATTCTTTATAGACGACTTTTTTGTACTATTGTTGTTTAATTCCGCCATTGCGGACTTCTTTTTCAAGTTAATACATTTTTCACTTAGAATTTTAAATAATAATTAAACACTAGCCTTGACTTCAGCTCTTTGTTTTGGGTCGTGAAAGTTGTCACTCAACAGGAACTCAAAACCCAAAAAAGCTAACTGTAAACGCCTGTCGTAATCTTGTCTTCTATCATTCTTGCGTACGCACATAATTCATTTGTTCTACTCTCATTCACGCTCTAATCATTAGTGACAAGTGTTGCCTCGAGCTAAAAAAATTAAGTATATGTTGCCAAGCAAAAAAAGTATCAAAAAGTATCAAAAGCACAACCGTTGTTTTAAAAATTTTCATTTCAAAAACAAATAATAAGTAAAGTTGTGTATCTAATTCAGACCAGGTTTTCCTGGTTGTTTTTATTAAAAATATAGACATTTTAGTTAAAACACTAAAGTATTTTTTTGCAAATAGCATAATTTTTTTTTAATTTAAATTTATTTGTTTTGTCAGTTTACTCATGGAACGAAAACTGAAAGTCATAATAAATGAATTTTTATTTTTCCTGTATTATGATTAACAATAAACTCTAAAAAAAAATAATAGAAACCTTATTGGTGACTTTTCAGTTCAGAACTAATTTTCAAAAGAAGACCATTTTCGACTCACAATTCCCCTTAAATCTAAAAAAATCCAGTTCAGCAGCCACAGAGTTATAAGACAAACTCATTACTTTGAAGAAAATTAAAAAAATGTCTATGTCCAGTTTATATTTTTCTGGGTTTTTTAATTGGCCTAGTTTAACATTTTCATAGTTTCAAAAAATTAAATTCTATCAGCAGAAAAGTATCAAAATAGGCCGTTTGTGAACAAAAAAGTATCAAATCACAAAATTTAGAAAAAAAGTATCAAAAAAGATACAATTGTATCAAAACGCTGTTAGTGACTAATGTATTCATTTATTTTACATATTCATATATCGTCGGCAGAAAGATTGCTTTGAAAGCAACGAATTACAATTTTTCAAATGACTATGTAGAATTAAATTCTATTATTTAAAAATTCAATTACTTTGGGTTGTTAACCCCCCCCCCCCCCTGCGTTCGCCCCTGCATGTGGGGATGCATTAAGTTTATAGTCTATGCCAACAAGCCCGCGATACGTTATACGGTATATTTTTAAAGACCAAGATAACAATATATGCATTATAGAGCTATTTTCTCTTTCGACTCACCCTGATAGGGACTTTATTCCGTGTCGTACAAAGCCACAGGATCGGATTTCACAACATTATCTTTTGATATCAATTTCTGCAAGAACTCCTCGGTGTTTTGTAGTTCAACCCCATACCATGGTCATCATATACTCGCAAAGAGAGAACTGAATATTTCAGAATGATCTATGATACCTTAAAAATTCCAAAGTACATTTATAATTTATGAATCTTTAAAGAACTTTGTTCGAAAATGAATGTTCTCAGGGAATTGCATTGTATCATAAAAAAAGGAAACCGATAAAGCTATCTGAAAAAGCATTGTAATCTAACCTTTTACAATGAAGCAAAAATAACATTCTTATCATTGGTTTACCAAAATTTTAGTGTGTGTAAAAACCTAAATTACGAACAATAAATTATTGAACGAAATTGTTTACACATTATATTTATTTTAAAATCTATTTTTAACCGGCCCTACAGGTTCTTCTTTTAAACATCTTACTTATAGGGACATAGTAACGATCTGTCTGTCTCAATATCCATCCCTAATTTCGACTTCGCTCATCATCACATCCGCGTAAGCTTTAGCTTCTCCTAAGGTCTCAGTTCCAGTAGACACACTTGTTTTGCCTTTACCTCTATTTTCATCTTCTAGCGACGCAAAACAAACACTTCAGCCTCTATCCCTTTCTTTGCATTTCTCCTTTCTATAAATAAATATCTCTAACGATCACTATAAATTTGACTCTATCTGAGAAAAACAAGCCATAAATTTCACAACCATTATCTAATCCAACAACCAGGAGTCATAACCAATAGTTTCTGTAAGATCAAAACAAATAAATTAATTTAGTATATTACATGAGTGGTTTGTTTTGACAAACTGATGGTTATGCTAAGGTGTTTTGACAAACCACTTACTATAAAATCTCTCCAGAACCCAAAATTATTATAGTCTTTATTTTACATCCGAAGTTTTAACAAGTTTAAAAAATGGTGCCACGTCTTCTGCTCAGTTTTGTGCTTCTGGCTTTGGCATTGATCAACAGCAGTAATGCAGCTCCCAATGGACGAATTGTCGGTGGTGTCGCCGCCACTACTGGGCAATTCCCCCATCAAGTCTCACTACAAAGTAGAGACGGTTCACACATCTGCGGTGGTTCGATCATTAGTGAACGGTATATTTTGACAGCAGCGCATTGTGTTGTTGTTGGAGAAAGCATTCAATCGTAAGTTTACTAAAACCCAATTTGGAAAACTGCACATAGAAGGCACTTAGTAAAACTTCCACTTTTTATACAGTTATCCACCCAGAGTTTTCCAAGTTCGTGTGGGAAGTATTCAACGTTCAATCGGTGGTCAAGTATTGAAATTGAAACAAATCATCGTTAACAAAGCTTATAGTGACAGCCTAAACGATGTGGCTCTCTTAGAATTGGAGCAACCATTGGTCTTTACCAAAGATATACAACCCATTCAATTGGCCGACGCAGAGGTGCCCTCGGGAGAGGATGTTATAATCTCTGGTTGGGGACGTCTATCCACGAACGGTCCAAGCCCAAATATCCTACAATGGAACACTTTAAAAGCTTTGACCGTGCAGGAGTGCGAGGAACTGATCGGAGTGGGCGAGGACAGTTTGATCTGTTTAGCTCATAAAGTTAATAATGGGGCTTGCAGGGGCGACTCTGGCGGTCCAGCCACATATAAGGGTAAATTAGTGGGTGTAGCCGGTTTTGTGGTGAATGGTTGTGGTAGTATTTATCCAGATGGTTATGCTAAGGTGGCATATCATCGCGAATGGATTCGTGCTAATTCTGGGATTTAAATGAAATAAAAATGTATATTTTGAAATAAAGTAATTCAGTCGATGTTGTTCGTCTCTACACAGCTAATTGTACAAGAAAACTTTTTCTGTTAGAAAAACTTTCCCGAAAGTTGAATTTGCTTCCAAAATAACGATGGTTTTGTCGGCTACTGCCAAAAAAACCAACCGGCCAAGATGATATCAGTGGATATCATAAACTGCTAATAATAATAAAAAGTTTTTTGTCATGACCTAAGGGTCATATGGTCAAATGGACCGGGGATTCGGATAAGGCACACATAGTAATACAAAACTTTTTTTGTGTGGCTGTGTGATTATTAATCATGCAGTATCGCTCCTCAGGCGCCGTTATATTGGATTTCTGGAAAACTAATTATATGTATACATAGTTCAAGTCCCACTGGATCATAGACTATTTATTTTTTTCTAATACGTAGTACTAATCTCTAAATCGGCTATTTCAAATTTCAGGGTAGAACCGAAACCATCATGTTAGAAATGTATGTATATAAAGAAATGTATGTATGTGATTGGCGTTGCAACCGTTTAGCCGGTTATAGCCGAATCGACGATAGTGCGCCACCTCTCTCTCTCCTTCGCAGTTCGGCGCCAGTTGGAGATCCCAAGTGTAACCAGGTCGCTCTCCACCTGGTCCCTCCAACGGAGTGGAGGCCTTCCCCTTCCTCGGCTTCCTCCGGCGGGTACTGCATCGAACACTTTCAGGGCTGGAGTGTTTTCGTCCATTCGGACAACATGACCTAGCCAGCGTAGCCGCTGTCTTTTTATTCGCTGAACTATGTCAATGTCGTCGTATAACTCGTACAGCTCATCGTTCCATCGTCTGCGGTATTCGCCGTTGCCAATGTTCTGAGGACCATAAATCTTACGCAAAATTTTCCTCTCGAAAACTCCTAGTGTCGTCTCATCTGATGTTGACATCGTCCAAGCTTCTGCACCGTAAAGCAGGACGGGAATGATAAGCGACTTGTAGAGCTTGATTTTGGTTCGTCGAGAGAGGACTTTACTGTTCAATTGCCTACTCAGTCCAAAGTAGCACCTGTTGGCAAGAGTTATTCTGCGCTGGATTTCGAGGCTGACATTGTTCGTGTTGTTGATGCTGGTTCCCAGGTATACGAAATTATCTACGACCTCGAAGTTATGACTGTCAACAGTGACGTGGGAGCCAAGACGCGAATGCGCCGACTGTTAGTTTGATGACAGGAGATATTTCGTCTTGTCCTCATTCACCTCCAGACCCATTCGCTTCGCTTCCTTATCCATGCGGGAAAAAGCAGAACAAACGGCGCGGTTGTTGCTTCCGATGATATCAATATCATCGGCGTACGCCAGGAGCTGTACACTCTTGTAGAAGATTGTACCTTCTCGGTTTAGCTCTGCAGCTCTTATAATTTTTTCCAGCATCAGGTTAAAGACGATAGTGAGTCACCTTGTCTGAAACCTCGTTTGGTATCGAACGGCTCGGAGAGGTCCTTCCCAATCATGACGGAGCTTTTGGTGTTGCTCAACGTCAATTTACACAGCCGTATTAGTTTTGCGGGGATACCAAATTCAGACATCGCGGCGTAAAGGCAACTCCTTTTCGTGCTGTCGAAAGCAGCTTTAAAATCGACAAAAAGGTGGTGTGTGTCGATCCTCTTTTCTCGGGTCTTTTCCAAGATTTTGCGCATGGTGAATATCTGGTCAGTTGTCGATTTTCCAGGTCTAAAGCCACACTGATAAGGTCCAATCAGTTCGTTGACGGTGGGCTTTAGTCTTTCACACAGTACGCTCGATAGAACCTTGTATGCGATATTTAGGAGGCTGATCCCACGGTATTTGGCGCAGATTGTGGGATCTCCCTTTTTATGGATTGGGCAGAGCACACTGAGATTCCAATCGTCAGGCATGCTTTCTTTCGACCATATTCTGCAAAGAAGCTGATGCATGCACCTTATCAGTTCTTCGCCGCCGTATTTGAATAGTTCTGCCGGCAATCTATCGGCTATTCGAATTTCTTCATGGTCGGGTAATGGAACATCTGTTCCATCGTCATCGATTGGGGGATCGGATTCGCCATCTCCTGGTGTTGTACTCTCACTGCCATTCAGCAGGTCGGAGAAGTGTTCCCTCCATAATCCCAGTATGCCCTGGACATCGGTTACCAAATTACCACCTTGGTCTCTACATAAGGATGCTCCGGTCTTGAAACCTTCGTTAAGTCGCTTCATTTTTTCATAAAATTTTCGAGCATTCCCTCTGTCTGCCAGCTTCTCAAGCTCTTCGTACTCACGCATTTCGGCCTCTTTCTTTTTTTGTCTGCAGATGCGTCTCGCTTCCCTCTTCAGCTCTCGGTATCTATCCCATCCCGCACGTGTTGTGGTCGTTTGCAACGTTGCGAGGTAGGCAGTCTGTTTTCTCTCCGCTGCGAGACGGCACTCCTCATCGTACCAGCTTGTTTTTTGTCGTTGCCGAAAACCAATTGTTTCGGCTGCAGCGGAACGCAGTGAGTTTGAGATGCCGTTCCACAGTTCCCTTATACCGAGATGCTGATGAGTGCTCTCATAGAGCAGGAGTGCAAGTCGAGTAGAGTATTTCGTGGCTGTCTGTTGCGATTGCAGCTTTTCGACGTTGAACCTTCCTTGTATTTGTTGACGGGCATTCTTTGCTGCACAGAGGCGGGTGCGTATCTTCGCTGCGACCAGATAATGGTCCGAGTCTATATTTGGTCCTCGGAGCGTACGCACGTCTAAAACACAGGAGACATGTCTTCCGTCTATCACAACGTGATCGATTTGGTTCCGCGTGTTTCGATCAGGAGATAGCCAGGTAGCTTGATGTATTTTGTTATGCTGGAATCTGGTACTACAGACGACCATATTTCGGGCCCCAGCGAAGTCGATCAACCTCAGGCCGTTTGGCGATGTTTCGTCATGGAGGCTGAATTTTCCGACAGTTGTGCCAAAGACAACTTCTTTACCCACCCTAGCGATAAAATCGCCAAGCACGACTTTTACATCGTGGCGGGGGCAGCGCTCATAGGTGCGTTCTAGGCGCTCATAGAAAGCATCTTTGGTCACATCGTCCTTCTCTTCCGTTGGGGCGTGGGCGCAAATCAGCGATATGTTGAAGAACCTCGGTTTGATGCGGTTTCTGGCAAGACGTTCATCCACCGGGGTGAATGCCAGGACTCTGCGACGGAGTCTCTCTCCCACCACAAATCCAACACCAAATTTGCGCTCCTTTATATGGCCGCTGTAGTAGATGTCACAAGGACCCACCTTCTTCCGTCCTTGTCCCGTCCATCGCACTTCTTGGATGGCGGTGATGTCAGCCTTGAGTCGTATGAGGACATCAACCAGCTGGGCAGAGGCACCTTCCCAATTAAGGGTCCGGACATTCCAGGTGCATGCCCTTATATCATTATCCTTAAAACGTTTGCAGGAGTCGTCATCAAAAGGGGAGTGTCTCATCCGAGGCCTTCGTAGATTTTTCATTGGGGAGATTTTTTTATGTGGTGGGTCCCAAGCCCTACGCACAACCGCATAAGCGGGCTTCGCCTTCTCACTTTGCTCGCCTTCAAACGGATGTCTGTTGGCTACCTTGGTCTAAAACCGGAAGTCGTGAGCTGCTTAAACCATGTGGAGAAGAATCGTTTCTGGCCACTCCCAAGTGAATGACAATCAAAAACTTTCCTCACTTGCGTGAACTTCTACACATGATCCCATCCTCCAAAATGAAATGGGTCAGTCAATTTTCCATTAAGATCATATATTATTATTTCCTTAGAATACATTTTAAGAAGATCTGAAGAGTTCACGATCTATGCTGATAAACCACTAACTAGTAATGCTGGGAAATGATTTGCCAGATTGACAATATACTCGAAATTCTGTTTAAAGAGATCTAAAAACCCAAAATATTGATAATTTCTTCAGGTTACCTAAGTTTTAATTGGATCTATACCCAACAGATTTTATTATATGTACATTCCCCATCATACCGTCCTTTACGTCGTACCAGTTATGCTCTCGGATCTGAATTATTTTCACTGTGCAAATTCAAACGGCTTTAAAATAAACAAACGAATACTTTTCAACACGAGTGTAGCCGTATTTTTGTCTCTCATATTTGATATTATCTGTACATTAACTTTACTTTCATTTATATGGTATTATCGGATCCGACCTTTTATACTGGTTGCGCAACCCCAATTGCGCACGAAAGTTCATATATATTTAAGCTGTCAAAGCTAAACTTCCCTCGTATATACAAAATTCAAACAACAAGCGGTGACGATAAAGTTAATTGCTATTAAAATCCGCATATTCACAAAATAATAATAAACAATCGACTGACTCACGGGAGAGAAGATGTTACTATAGATTACACATATAAACAATACATACTTATAATTTTATATATATTTTCTGATTATATATAAATAATCTGAGAAAGTAATGTCGACATTCCAAGTTTTATTTTTTCATTACGCAAAATGCTTTAAGAAATGCTGCCGAATCGACTTCGTCTCTATCTCAACCTAGAAAGCTCAAGACTTTGCACTTGCGCAATGCAGTTCTAACCACCGCTTTATTGTTATGGATATTGGCTATTCAATAGAGTTATAGAAGCTCTGTTAAAAATATTTGCCCATCCATTTATTTTCATTGTATGTGGCTTGTTTATTTATATAATTCGTTTGGAAGCATGATTCGGTTACAGACTCAGTAGATTTATTCGCAGTATACAAATATTCGAGTTCGGATATAAAGGATATTCCAAAAGGGCGTTATATTTTCCCCGCCCTTTTGACATTTCCTTAAGTAAGAAAGATGGAAAGATATACGATCCAACAAAGAGATGAAATTATTAAACTTTACTACCGAAATTCGGAGTCAATGGCCTCAACTTTAAGAGCGTCCTACGAAGTGATGAGGTTAATTTCTGGCTGGTGGTGCGGTTTATGGGCTGGCGAAGTCATTGGGCCGTACTTCTTCCGGGAAGATCAAAACCGGCACGTTACTTTGAATGGAAATCGCTACCGCTCAAAGATAACCGAATATTTTTGGTCCGAAGTGGATGATATGGACTGGGACAATATGTGGTTCCAACAGGACGTCGCCACAAGCCACACAGCGAATATCACAATCGATTTATTGAAAACCGAGTTTGGTGAACATGTTATCGTACGAAATGGCCCAGTCAATTGGCCGCCTCAGTCGTGCGATTTTATGCCGTTAGACATTTCATGTGGGCAGTGGCGAACGCAGGAAAAAAATTTGGGGGGCGGGGGGTTGGGTTGGGTTAGGTAAAAAAACAATGTTTCATTATTTTATTCACAAATTGAAGTCTAATCTTCTTTTATTTTGGGCCATAACATTTAAAATCTCTTCCTCCGTCACGTCTATATCTCTATGGATATTCAAGAGAGCCATTCCGTTCAGGCGTGCTTCTCCAGTTTTATTTCTTAAATATGTTTTAAGCCTGCGAAATGAGGAAAACGAGCGTTCACTTGAAGCGACAGATATAGGGATTGTTGCTCCAATCTTTAAAAAACGATGCACTGTTTTGAAAATTTTTGCATCGCCACAATTCAACGCGTCTAAAAAAGTTTTGCATCTCTTTGTTTGATTTAACCAGTTCCTGAAAATATATTCAAAATTTTAGTTAGAAAATATAATCTGAAGAAAAGATTTTTAACCTTTTCCACATTCTATATTCAGCAACGAAATCATCGGGATCTTCTACATCAGCGGACCATTGATTTTCTAAAACACGAACAGTCTACGGCATCTCAATAACGTCAAGATTTATGCATTTATTTGGCAAAATGTTTTCAATTTTGGAAAGCAGCTCTCGATGTTTTAAAAATCGTTCATTGATTTGGTCCAAAAAATGATCTAAAAACGGTATATAAATTGATCTGCGGTAATATTCTTCCGGTTCGCCTTCATAATTGTCGCGATTAGTTTGCCGTTTCGCCAAACGCGGAATTTTGATTTCTAAATCTAATTCTGCGGCTATTGTTTTAACTGATTCAAAAATTAGTTTAAACGATTGTTCAGAATCCTTACGCATTTCACTAATTTCAGCATACAAATTATTTGCATAAGCAACGTAGCTGCTCAAATCACAGTCTATTTGCTGCAAACATAGGCTTATGTGTTTTGATAATGCAAAAATTTGCTTTAGTATCGCCATAGCAATCACAAATTGAGGTGATTGGATTGCAGTCAACAAAGCATGTGGCTTTGATAAATCACTTCTTAAATTTTCAGTATCAAGCTCTTCCAGCGCTGTACAGATCAATGGGAATAAATCGTTAAATAAAGAAAGATATTCTAAATGCTCCACCCAACGTGTTTCGCAGAATTTAAGTAACCTCACTTGCTTTGAGTTTGGAAAGGATTCAAGAATAAGATTTTTGAGCAGTGTGCCTGCTTTAGTTGACATCCGAAAAAGATTTACGGTCTCTTTCATGGAACCAATACAATTTCTTATAGCAGGTATTTTGCAAGTCGTTGCGATGGCTAAATTTAAGCTGTGATTAGCACAGTGCACAAAACACACGTACGCACCAAGAATGATAGAAGACAAGATTACGACAGGCTGAAGCGTTCACGACCCACGAATGGGAATAGGCAACAGAAGAATTGTCAAATGGAAAACGGAAATGTGAAACATAGTGAACCAAATTGAATAATGTGCAGATAAAATATCACAATGAACGTAATTCTTAAAATCTTCATTTATAAAATGGTCCAATATAATCATGCATATTTATAATTAATATTATATGTTTTGTTACAAAAAGTTCGCCATTTCGCCAACTTTTTTGTTGGTTGGAAAAGTGAAAAAAATTCTTTATAGACGACTTTTTTGTACTATTGTTGTTTAATTCCGCCATTGCGGACTTCTTTTTCAAGTTAATACATTTTTCACTTAGAATTTTAAATAATAATTAAACACTAGCCTTGACTTCAGCTCTTTGTTTTGGGTCGTGAAAGTTGTCACTCAACAGGAACTCAAAACCCAAAAAAGCTAACTGTAAACGCCTGTCGTAATCTTGTCTTCTATCATTCTTGCGTACGCACATAATTCATTTGTTCTACTCTCATTCACGCTCTAATCATTAGTGACAAGTGTTGCCTCGAGCTAAAAAAATTAAGTATATGTTGCCAAGCAAAAAAAGTATCAAAAAGTATCAAAAGCACAACCGTTGTTTTAAAAATTTTCATTTCAAAAACAAATAATAAGTAAAGTTGTGTATCTAATTCAGACCAGGTTTTCCTGGTTGTTTTTATTAAAAATATAGACATTTTAGTTAAAACACTAAAGTATTTTTTTGCAAATAGCATAATTTTTTTTTAATTTAAATTTATTTGTTTTGTCAGTTTACTCATGGAACGAAAACTGAAAGTCATAATAAATGAATTTTTATTTTTCCTGTATTATGATTAACAATAAACTCTAAAAAAAAATAATAGAAACCTTATTGGTGACTTTTCAGTTCAGAACTAATTTTCAAAAGAAGACCATTTTCGACTCACAATTCCCCTTAAATCTAAAAAAATCCAGTTCAGCAGCCACAGAGTTATAAGACAAACTCATTACTTTGAAGCAAATTAAAAAAATGTCTATGTCCAGTTTATATTTTTCTGGGTTTTTTAATTGGCCTAGTTTAACATTTTCATAGTTTCAAAAAATTAAATTCTATCAGCAGAAAAGTATCAAAATAGGCCGTTTGTGAACAAAAAAGTATCAAATCACAAAATTTAGAAAAAAAGTATCAAAAAAGATACAATTGTATCAAAACTAATGTGACTAATGTATTCATTTATTTTACATATTCATATATCGTCGGCAGAAAGATTGCTTTGAAAGCAACGAATTACAATTTTTCAAATGACTATGTAGAATTAAATTCTATTATTTAAAAATTCAATTACTTTGGGTTGTTAACCCCCCCCCCCCTGCGTTCGCCCCTGCATGTGGGGATGCATTAAGTTTATAGTCTATGCCAACAAGCCCGCGATACGTTATACGGTATATTTTTAAAGACCAAGATAACAATATATGCATTATAGAGCTATTTTCTCTTTCGACTCACCCTGATAGGGACTTTATTCCGTGTCGTACAAAGCCACAGGATCGGATTTCACAACATTATCTTTTGATATCGATTTCTGCAAGAACTCCTCGGTGTTTTGTAGTTCAACCTCATACCATGGTCATCATATACTCGCAAAGAGAGAACTGAATATTTCAGAATGATCTATGATACCTTAAAAATTCCCAGGTACATTTATAATTTATGAATCTTTAAAGAACTTTGTTCGAAAATGAATGTTCTCAGGGAATTGCATTGTATCATAAAAAAAGGAAACCGATAAAGCTATCTGAAAAAGCATTGTAATCTAACCTTTTACAATGAAGCAAAAATAACATTCTTATCATTGGTTTACCAAAATTTTAGTGTGTGTAAAAACCTAAATTACGAACAATAAATTATTGAACGAAATTGTTTACACATTATATTTATTTTAAAATCTATTTTTAACCGGCCCTACAGGTTCTTCTTTTAAACATCTTACTTATAGGGATATAGTAACGATCTGTCTGTCTCAATATCCATCCCTAATTTCGACTTCGCTCATCATCACATCCGCGTAAGCTTTAGCTTCTCCTAAGGTCTCAGTTCCAGTAGACACACTTGTTTTGCCTTTACCTCTATTTTCATCTTCTAGCGACGCAAAACAAACACTTCAGCCTCTATCCCTTTCTTTGCATCTCTCCTTTCTATAAATAAATATCTCTAACGATCACTATAAATTTGACTATATCTGAGAAAAACAAACCATAAATTTCACAACCATTATCTAATCCAACAACCAGGAGCCATAACCAATAGTTTCTGTAAGATCAAAACAAATAAATTAATTTAGTATATTACATGAGTGGTTTGTTTTGACAAACCACTAACTATAAAATCTCTCCAGAACCCAAAATTATTACAGTCTTTATTTTACATCCGAAGTTTTAACAAGTTTTAAAAATGGTGCCACGTCTTTTGCTCAGTTTTGTGCTTCTGGCTTTGGCATTGATCAACAGCAGTAATGCAGCTCCCAATGGACGAATTGTCGGTGGTGTCGCCGCCACTACTGGGCAATTCCCCCATCAAGTCTCACTACAAAGTAGAGATGGTTCACACATCTGCGGTGGTTCGATCATTAGTGAACGGTATATTTTGACAGCAGCGCATTGTGTTGTTGTTGGAGAAAGCATTCAATCGTAAGTTTACTAAAACCCAATTTGGAAAACTGCACATAGAAGGCACTTAGTAAAACTTCCACTTTTTATACAGTTATCCACCCAGAGTTTTCCAAGTACGTGTGGGAAGTATTCAACGTTCAATCGGTGGTCAAGTATTGAAATTGAAGCAAATCATCGTTAACAAAGCTTATAGTGACAGCCTAAACGATGTGGCTCTCTTAGAATTGGAGCAACCATTGGTCTTTACCAAAGATATACAACCCATTCAATTGGCCGACGCAGAGGTGCCCTCGGGAGAGGATGTTATAATCTCTGGTTGGGGAAGTCTATACACGAAAGGTCCAAGCCCAAATATCCTACAATGGAACACTTTAAAAGCTTTAACCGTGCAGGAATGCGAGGAATTGATCGGAGAAGGCGACGACGGTTTGATCTGTTTAGCTCATAAAGCTAATAATGGTGCTTGCACTGGCGACTCTGGCGGTCCAGCCACATATAAGGGTAAATTAGTGGGTGTAGCCGGTTTTGTGGTGAATGGTTGTGGTAGTATTTATCCAGATGGTTATGCTAAGGTGGCATATCATCGCGAATGGATTCGTGCTAATTCTGGGATTTAAATGAAATAAAAATGTATATTTTGAAATAAAGTAATTCAGTCGATGTTGTTCGTCTCTACACAGCTAATTGTACAAGAAAACTTTTTCTGTTAGAAAAACTTTCCCGAAAGTTGAATTTGCTTCCAAAAGAACGATGGTTTTGTCGGCTACTGCCAAAAAACCAACCGGCCAAGTTGATATCAGTGGATACCATAAACTGCTAATAATAATAAAAAGTTTTTTGTCATGACCATCATGCAGTATCGCTCCTCAGGCGCCGTTATATTGGATTTCTGGAAAACTAATGATATGTATACATAGTTCAAGTCCCACTGGATCATAGACTATTTATTTTTTTCTAATATGTAGTACTAATCTCTAAATCGGCTATTTCAAATTTCAGGGTAGAACCGAAACCATCATGTTATTTGAAGGAATTTTTGGTGGCCGAATCATATAAAGAAATGGGTCAGTCAATTTTCCATTAGGGTCATATATTATTATTTCCTTAGAATACATTTTAAGAAGATCTGAAGAGTTCACGATCTATGCTGATAAACCAAGAACTAGTAATGCTGGGAAAAGATTTGCCAGATTGACAATATACTCGAAATTCTGTTTAAAGAGATCTAAAAACCCAAAATATTGATAATTTCTTCAGGTTACCTAAGTTTTAATTGGATCTATACCCAACAGATTTTATTATATGTACATTCCCCATCATACCGTCCTTTACGTCGTACCAGTTATGCTCTCGGATCTGAATTATTTTCACTGTGCAAATTCAAACGGCTTTAAAATAAACAAACGAATACTTTTCAACACGAGTGTAGCCGTATTTTTGTCTCTCATATTTGATATTATCTGTACATTAACTTTACTTTCATTTATATGGTATTATCGGATCCGACCTTTTATACTGGTTGCGCAACCCCAATTGCGCACGAAAGTTCATATATATTTAAGCTGTCAAAGCTAAACTTCCCTCGTATATACAAAATTCAAACAACAAGCGGTGACGATAAAGTTAATTGCTATTAAAATCCGCATATTCACAAAATAATAATAAACAATCGACTGACTCACGGGAGAGAAGATGTTACTATAGATTACACATATAAACAATACATACTTATAATTTTATATATATTTTCTGATTATATATAAATAATCTGAGAAAGTAATGTCGACATTCCAAGTTTTATTTTTTCATTACGCAAAATGCTTTAAGAAATGCTGCCGCATCGACTTCGTCTCTATCTCAACCTAGAAAGCTCAAGACTTTGCACTTGCGCAATGCAGTTCTAACCACCGCTTTATTGTTGTGGATATTGGCTATTCAATAGAGTTATAGAAGCTCTGTTAAAAATATTTGCCCATCCATTTATTTTCATTGTATGTGGCTTGTTTATTTATATAATTCGTTTGGAAGTATGATTCGGTTACAGACTCAGTAGATTTATTCGCAGTATACAAATATTCCAGTTCGGATATAAAGGGTATTCCAAAAGGGCGTTATATTTTCCCCGCCCTTTTGACATTTCCTTAAGTAAGAAAGATGGAAAGATATACGATCCAACAAAGAGGTGAAATTATTAAACTTTACTACCGAAATTCGGAGTCAATGGCCACAACTTTAAGAGCGTCCTACGAAGTGATGAGGTTAATTTCTGGCTGGTGGTGCGGTTTATGGGCTGGCGAAGTCATTGGGCCGTACTTCTTCCGGGAAGATCAAAACCGGCACGTTACTTTGAATGGGAATCGCTAACGCTCAAAGATAACCGAATATTTTTGGTCCGAAGTGGATGATATGGACTGGGACAATATGTAGTTCCAACAGGACGTCGCCACAAGCCACACAGCGAATATCACAATCGATTTATTGAAAACCAAGTTTGGTGAACATGTTATCGCACGAAATGGCCCAGTCAATTGGCCGCCTCAGTTGTACGATTTTATGCCGTTAGACATTTCATGTGGGGGTACATTAAGTTTATAGTCTATGCCAACAAGCCCGCGATACCTTATACGGTATATTTTTAAATACCAAGATAACAATATATGCATTATAGAGCTATTTGCTCTTTCGACTCACCCTGATAGGGACTTTAGTCCGTGTCGTACAAAGCCACAGGATCGGATTTCACAACATTATCTTTTGATATCGATTTCTGTAAGAACTCCTCGGTGTTTTGTAGTTCAACCTCATACCATAGTCATCATATACTCGCAAAGAACTGAATATTTCAGAATGATCTATGATACCTTAAAAATTCCAAAGTACATTTATAATTTATGAATCTTTAAAGAACTTTGTTCGAAAATGAATGTTCTCAGGGAATTGCATTGTATCATAAAAAAAGGAAACCGATAAAGCTATCTGAAAAAGCATTGTAATCTAACCTTTTACAATGAAGCAAAAATAACTTCTTATCATTGGTTTACCAAAATTTTAGTGTGTGTAAAAACCTAAAATACGAACAATAAATTATTGAACGAAATTGTTTACACATTATATTTATTTTAAAATCTATTTTTAACCGGCTCTACAGGTTCTTCTTTTAAACATCTTACTTATAGGGACATAGTAACGATCTGTCTGTCTCAATATCCATCCTTAATTTCGACTTCGCTCATCATCACATCCGCGTAAGTTTTAGCTTCTCCTAGGGTCTCAGTTCCAGTAGACACACTTGTTTTGCCTTTACCTCTATTTTCATCTTCTAGCGACGCAAAACAAATACTTCAGCCTCTATCCCTTTCTTTGCATCTCTCCTTTCTATAAATAAATATCTCTAACGATCACTATAAATTTGACTATATCTGAGAAAAACAAACCATAAATTTCACAACCATTATCTAATCCAACAACCAGGAGTCATAACCAATAGTTTCTGTAAGATCAAAACAAATAAATTAATTTAGTATATTACATGAGTGGTTTGTTTTGACAAACCACTAACTATAAAATCTCTCCAGAACCCAAAATTATTACAGTCTTTATTTTACATCCGAAGTTTTAACAAGTTTTAAAAATGGTGCCACGTCTTTTGCTCAGTTTTGTGCTTCTGGCTTTGGCATTGATCAACAGCAGTAATGCAGCTCCCAATGGACGAATTGTCGGTGGTGTCGCCGCCACTACTGGGCAATTCCCCCATCAAGTCTCACTACAAAGTAGAGATGGTTCACACATCTGCGGTGGTTCGATCATTAGTGAACGGTATATTTTGACAGCAGCGCATTGTGTTGTTGTTGGAGAAAGCATTCAATCGTAAGTTTACTAAAACCCAATTTGGAAAACTTCACATAGAAGGCACTTAGTAAAACTTCCACTTTTTATACAGTTATCCACCCAGAGTTTTCCAAGTTCGTGTGGGAAGTATTCAACGTTCAATCGGTGGTCAAGTATTGAAATTGAAACAAATCATTGTTAACAAAGCTTATAGTGACAGCCTAAACGATGTGGCTCTCTTAGAATTGGAGCAACCATTGGTCTTTACCAAAGATATACAACCCATTCAATTGGCCGACGCAGAGGTGCCCTCGGGAGAGGATGTTATAATCTCTGGTTGGGGACGTCTATCCACGAACGGTCCAAGCCCAAATATCCTACAATGGAACACTTTAAAAGCTTTGACCGTGCAGGAGTGCGAGGAACTGATCGGAGTGGGCGAGGACAGTTTGATCTGTTTAGCTCATAAAGTTAATAATGGGGCTTGCAGGGGCGACTCTGGCGGTCCAGCCACATATAAGGGTAAATTAGTGGGTGTAGCCGGTTTTGTGGTGAATGGTTGTGGTAGTATTTATCCAGATGGTTATGCTAAGGTGGCATATCATCGCGAATGGATTCGTGCTAATTCTGGGATTTAAATGAAATAAAAATGTATATTTTGAAATAAAGTAATTCAGTCGATGTTGTTCGTCTCCACACAGCTAATTGTACAAGAAAACTTTTTCTGTTAGAAAAACTTTCCCGAAAGTTGAATTTGCTTCCAAAAGAACGATTTTTTTGTCGGCTACTGCCAAAAAAACCAACCGGCCAAGTTGATATCAGTGGATATCACAAACTGCTAATATTAATAAAAAGTTTTTCGTCATAACCTAAGGGTCTTATGGTCAAATGGACCGGGGATTCGGATAAGGCACACATAGTAAGACAAAACTTTTTTTGTGTGGCTGTGTAATTATTAATCATGCAGTATCGCTCCTCAGGCGCCGTTATATTGGATTTCTGGAAAACTAATTATATGTATACGTAGTTCAAGTCCCACTGGATTATAGACTATTTATTTTTTTCTAATATGTAGTACTAATCTCTAAATCGGCTATTTCAAATTTCAGGGTAGAACCGAAACCATCATGTTATTGGAAGGAATTTTTTGTGGCCGAATCATATAAAGAAATGGGTCAGTCAATTTTCCATTAAGGTCATATATTATTATTTCCTTAGAATACATTTTAAGAAGATCTGAAGAGTTCACGATCTATGCTGATAAACCAGGAACTAGTAATGCTGGGAAAAGATTTGCCAGATTGACAATATACTCGAAATTCTGTTTAAAGAGATCTAAAAACCCAAAATATTGATAATTTCTTCAGGTTACCTAAGTTTTAATTGGATCTATACCCAACAGATTTTATTATATGTACATTCCCCATCATACCGTCCTTTACGTCGTACCAGTTATGCTCTCGGATCTGAATTATTTTCACTGTGCAAATTCAAACGGCTTTAAAATAAACAAACGAATACTTTTCAACACGAGTGTGGCCGTATTTTTGTCTCTCATATTTGATATTATCTGTACATTAACTTTACTTTCATTTATATGGTATTATCGGATCCGACCTTTTATACTGGTTGCGCAACCCCAATTGCGCACGAAAGTTCATATATATTTAAGCTGTCAAAGCTAAACTTCCCTCGTATATACAAAATTCAAACAACAAGCGGTGACGATAAAGTTAATTGCTATTAAAATCCGCATATTCACAAAATAATAATAAACAATCGACTGACTCACGGGAGAGAAGATGTTACTATAGATTACACATATAAACAATACATACTTATAATTTTATATATATTTTCTGATTATATATAAATAATCTGAGAAAGTAATGTCGACATTCCAAGTTTTATTTTTTCATTACGCAAAATGCTTTAAGAAATGCTGCCGCATCGACTTCGTCTCTATCTCAACCTAGAAAGCTCAAGACTTTGCACTTGCGCAATGCAGTTCTAACCACCGCTTTATTGTTGTGGATATTGGCTATTCAATAGAGTTATAGAAGCTCTGTTAAAAATATTTGCCCATCCATTTATTTTCATTGTATGTGGCTTGTTTATTTATATAATTCGTTTGGAAGTATGATTCGGTTACAGACTCAGTAGATTTATTCGCAGTATACAAATATTCCAGTTCGGATATAAAGGGTATTCCAAAAGGGCGTTATATTTTCCCCGCCCTTTTGACATTTCCTTAAGTAAGAAAGATGGAAAGATATACGTTCCAACAAAGAGGTGAAATTATTAAACTTTACTACCGAAATTCGGAGTCAATGGCCACAACTTTAAGAGCGTCCTACGAAGTGATGAGGTTAATTTCTGGCTGGTGGTGCGGTTTATGGGCTGGCGAAGTCATTGGGCCGTACTTCTTCCGGGAAGATCAAAACCGGCACGTTACTTTGAATGGGAATCGCTAACGCTCAAAGATAACCGAATATTTTTGGTCCGAAGTGGATGATATGGACTGGGACAATATGTAGTTCCAACAGGACGTCGCCACAAGCCACACAGCGAATATCACAATCGATTTATTGAAAACCAAGTTTGGTGAACATGTTATCGCACGAAATGGCCCAGTCAATTGGCCGCCTCAGTTGTACGATTTTATGCCGTTAGACATTTCATGTGGGGGTACATTAAGTTTATAGTCTATGCCAACAAGCCCGCGATACCTTATACGGTATATTTTTAAATACCAAGATAACAATATATGCATTATAGAGCTATTTGCTCTTTCGACTCACCCTGATAGGGACTTTAGTCCGTGTCGTACAAAGCCACAGGATCGGATTTCACAACATTATCTTTTGATATCGATTTCTGTAAGAACTCCTCGGTGTTTTGTAGTTCAACCTCATACCATAGTCATCATATACTCGCAAAGAACTGAATATTTCAGAATGATCTATGATACCTTAAAAATTCCAAAGTACATTTATAATTTATGAATCTTTAAAGAACTTTGTTCGAAAATGAATGTTCTCAGGGAATTGCATTGTATCATAAAAAAAGGAAACCGATAAAGCTATCTGAAAAAGCATTGTAATCTAACCTTTTACAATGAAGCAAAAATAACTTCTTATCATTGGTTTACCAAAATTTTAGTGTGTGTAAAAACCTAAAATACGAACAATAAATTATTGAACGAAATTGTTTACACATTATATTTATTTTAAAATCTATTTTTAACCGGCTCTACAGGTTCTTCTTTTAAACATCTTACTTATAGGGACATAGTAACGATCTGTCTGTCTCAATATCCATCCTTAATTTCGACTTCGCTCATCATCACATCCGCGTAAGTTTTAGCTTCTCCTAGGGTCTCAGTTCCAGTAGACACACTTGTTTTGCCTTTACCTCTATTTTCATCTTCTAGCGACGCAAAACAAATACTTCAGCCTCTATCCCTTTCTTTGCATCTCTCCTTTCTATAAATAAATATCTCTAACGATCACTATAAATTTGACTATATCTGAGAAAAACAAACCATAAATTTCACAACCATTATCTAATCCAACAACCAGGAGTCATAACCAATAGTTTCTGTAAGATCAAAACAAATAAATTAATTTAGTATATTACATGAGTGGTTTGTTTTGACAAACCACTAACTATAAAATCTCTCCAGAACCCAAAATTATTACAGTCTTTATTTTACATCCGAAGTTTTAACAAGTTTTAAAAATGGTGCCACGTCTTTTGCTCAGTTTTGTGCTTCTGGCTTTGGCATTGATCAACAGCAGTAATGCAGCTCCCAATGGACGAATTGTCGGTGGTGTCGCCGCCACTACTGGGCAATTCCCCCATCAAGTCTCACTACAAAGTAGAGATGGTTCACACATCTGCGGTGGTTCGATCATTAGTGAACGGTATATTTTGACAGCAGCGCATTGTGTTGTTGTTGGAGAAAGCATTCAATCGTAAGTTTACTAAAACCCAATTTGGAAAACTTCACATAGAAGGCACTTAGTAAAACTTCCACTTTTTATACAGTTATCCACCCAGAGTTTTCCAAGTTCGTGTGGGAAGTATTCAACGTTCAATCGGTGGTCAAGTATTGAAATTGAAACAAATCATTGTTAACAAAGCTTATAGTGACAGCCTAAACGATGTGGCTCTCTTAGAATTGGAGCAACCATTGGTCTTTACCAAAGATATACAACCCATTCAATTGGCCGACGCAGAGGTGCCCTCGGGAGAGGATGTTATAATCTCTGGTTGGGGACGTCTATCCACGAACGGTCCAAGCCCAAATATCCTACAATGGAACACTTTAAAAGCTTTGACCGTGCAGGAGTGCGAGGAACTGATCGGAGTGGGCGAGGACAGTTTGATCTGTTTAGCTCATAAAGTTAATAATGGGGCTTGCAGGGGCGACTCTGGCGGTCCAGCCACATATAAGGGTAAATTAGTGGGTGTAGCCGGTTTTGTGGTGAATGGTTGTGGTAGTATTTATCCAGATGGTTATGCTAAGGTGGCATATCATCGCGAATGGATTCGTGCTAATTCTGGGATTTAAATGAAATAAAAATGTATATTTTGAAATAAAGTAATTCAGTCGATGTTGTTCGTCTCCACACAGCTAATTGTACAAGAAAACTTTTTCTGTTAGAAAAACTTTCCCGAAAGTTGAATTTGCTTCCAAAAGAACGATGGTTTTGTCGGCTACTGCCAACCGGCCAAGTTGATATCAGTGGATATCATAAACTGCTAATAATAATAAAAAGTTTTTTGTCATGACCATCATGCAGTATCGCTCCTCAGGCGCCGTTATATTGGATTTCTGGAAAACTAATGATATGTATACATAGTTCAAGTCCCACTGGATCATGGACTAAATTTATTTTTTTCCACTATGTAGTACTAACCTCTAAATCGGCTTTTTCAAATTTCAGGGTAGAACCGAAACCATCATGTTATTTGAAGGAATTTTTGGTGGCCGAATCATATAAAGAAATGGGTCAGTCAATTTTCCATTAAGGTCATATATTATTATTTCCTTAAAATACATTTTAAGAAGATCTGAAGAGTTCACGATCTATGCTGATAAACCAGTAACTAGTAATGCTGGGAAAAGATTTGCCAGATTGACAATATACTCGAAATTCTGTTTAAAGAGATCTAAAAACCCAAAATATTGATAATTTCTTCAGGTTACCTAAGTTTTAATTGGATCTATACCCAACAGATTTTATTATATGTACATTCCCCATCATACCGTCCTTTATGTCGTACCAGTTATGCTCTCGGATCTGAATTATTTTCACTGTGCAAATTCAAACGGCTTTAAAATAAACAAACGAATACTTTTCAACACGAGTGTAGCCGTATTTTTGTCTCTCATATTTGATATTATCTGTACATTAACTTTACTTTCATTTATATGGTATAATCGGATCCAACCTTTTATACTGGTTGCGCAACCCCAATTGCGCACGAAAGTTCATATATATTTAAGCAGTCAAAGCTAAACTTCCCTCGTATATACAAAATTCAAACAACAAGCGGTGACGATAAAGTTAATTGCTATTAAAATCCGCATATTCACAAAATAATAATAAACAATCGACTGACTCACGGGAGAGAAGATGTTACTATAGATTACACATATAAACAATACATACTTATAATTTTATATATATTTTCTGATTATATATAAATAATCTGAGAAAGTAATGTCGACATTCCAAGTTTTATTTTTTCATTACGCAAAATGCTTTAAGAAATGCTGCCGAATCGACTTCGTCTCTATCTCAACCTAGAAAGCTCAAGACTTTGCACTTGCGCAATGCAGTTCTAACCACCGCTTTATTGTTATGGATATTGGCTATTCAATAGAGTTATAGAAGCTCTGTTAAAAATATTTGCCCATCCATTTATTTTCATTGTATGTGGCTTGTTTATTTATATAATTCGTTTGGAAGCATGATTCGGTTACAGACTCAGTAGATTTATTCGCAGTATACAAATATTCGAGTTCGGATATAAAGGGTATTCCAAAAGGGCGTTATATTTTCCCCGCCCTTTTGACATTTCCTTAAGTAAGAAAGATGGAAAGATATACGATCCAACAAAGAGGTGAAATTATTAAACTTTACTACCGAAATTCGGAGTCAATGGCCACAACTTTAAGAGCGTCCTACGAAGTGATGAGGTTAATTTCTGGCTGGTGGTGCGGTTTAGGGGCTGGCGAAGTCATTGGGCCGTACTTCTTCCGGGAAGATCAAAACCGGCACGTTACTTTGAATGGGAATCGCTAACGCTCAAAGATAACCGAATATTTTTGGTCCGAAGTGGATGATATGGACTGGGACAATATGTGGTTCCAACAGGACGTCGCCACAAGCCACACAGCGAATATCACAATCGATTTATTGAAAACCAAGTTTGGTGAACATGTTATCGCACGAAATGACCCAGTCAATTGGCCGCCTCAGTTGTACGATTTTATGCCGTTAGACATTTCATGTGGGGGTACATTAAGTTTATAGTCTATGCCAACAAGCCCGCGATACCTTATACGGTATATTTTTAAAGACCAAGATAACAATATATGCATTATAGAGCTATTTGCTCTTTCGACTCACCCTGATAGGGACTTTAGTCCGTGTCGTACAAAGCCACAGGATCGGATTTCACAACATTATCTTTTGATATCGATTTCTGTAAGAACTCCTCGGTGTTTTGTAGTTCAACCTCATACCATGGTCACCATATACTCGCAAAGAGAGAACTGAATATTTCAGAATGATCTATGATACCTAAAAATTCCCAACTACCTGTTTAATTATAAAAATTAATTTAAAAAATATCGACGTTCTCTTCGTATATTTTTCTTATGCTAACTCACTCACTGATAACATTTATATTATTTTCTTATCAAATCTTTTTATTCGTTCATTTGTGTCAAGGTACACTATTTTTTATTTTTTAACATATACACTATATTTCACTAAGCATCATTCGACGCCGCAATTGTTTCGGCAATCCAGTTGCTGTAGTAAGACACTCTGCTGCTTACATCGGGGAATTTAGTACCACCGGCGCCAAAGAAGAAACTCGCCACACCTACTAACTTCTTATTAACCACAACACCAGCACCATCATCACCACGCGCAATACCCTGATTAACGCCATGTTCCAAGCACAAGACAGAATCATAACCGTAACCAGCCTGATATTCACACTCGTGCGAGCTCAACACTTTCAAGGTTGCCTGCTGTAATTTATACGGTGAGGCGCCCGACAATTGTAGACCCCAACCGGCAACTGCAACTTCGGTGCCCTCAACCAATGACTCATTGTCTTCGGCGGTGGCCAAAGCAATGGCGGCGATTTTAGCACTGAACGTTAATGGCTTCTGCAATCTGATGATAGCAACATCATTCAGGAAGTTGCCATAAGATGGATGAATATTGATCGATTCCACATTGACAATTTGACCGCCGGCATATTGATTAATACTGCCCACACGCACCGAAACACGCGAAACGGCAATGCTGTAGGGAGAAAGCAGAAAAAAAAATTATCAAGGCATTTCAGAGGATCTAACGATCCTCTCTCTCTCTCTATCTTCCATTCATTGCACTCACGCTCTGCTGCCCAATTCAGAGACCACATGTCCGGAGGTTATTATATGGCTGGCATCAATGATGTTACCTACTGCAACGTGTGAATTGTCGACACGTACCGAAACAACCCATGGGTATGCGCCGGCAGCGGCATCGTTACCCTCCAATATGCGTCCATTCGGCGCGGCGTTAGTGCTGCCGCAAACGTAGAAGACGGCCAAAATAAAAGTTAAAGCGGTGATGCGTGTAACTGCCATTGCGACGAAACTACAACTGTCCAATGTTGAGTTCTGTACATCGTAAAGAACTCAATTAATTTATTAATTCAAGTAATAATTTCTTAGTACAACAACAATAAGTACAGTTTTATCAAATTCTTGTAGACGGTAGTAATTTTTCGGTGGCAAATAAATTCAAGTTCGACTGATTAGATGATTAGAATTTCAACATTATACTTTTCTAATCGGCTCCAACAACAACTATGCGAAATAAAGGTACTTGTCAAATGTCGCGTAACGAGTCATAAAAATTCATTATTGGCCTTATCGCTCTATCTAAAGTGTATAAAGTTAGTTCTACTTGATTAATGTTATCCGTATTTTCCTAATAATTGCAATAAGTCAGGGATTGTCAAACTCTTTTTATGTTTCTTTCGCAACTTGTTGTTTACTTTCTTAGATGTGCCGTTGAGGCTGACAATTGAGGGTCATTTTGCTCGTTACCAACTTCGTCGAGATACTTTCTTTACAAAGTCTCAGTTACTCAGCTATATCTAGCTGGTCTCTAAGAGGTTTCTGGATTATCTGAGACCTTTCTGATCCCTCTAAAGCCTCAGATGACAACGATGTAGTATTCAATGCCTTGAGGCGTTTCTATGTTTATTGAAGTTCCAGAAAATAGGTTCTTGCTTACACTTTCTGATCCTTTTGGAAACAGACTGCTCTGTATTATTTATTGAGCTCTTCATCACTTAATGGTAAATGTTCAATTTTTTAACTTCTACAATAGTCCATGTAACAACATAGTTTGCCGTTCACTGTTCTAAGCGACCTCTAACTAGCTGATAATGATAAGACGAAAATTATTGCCAGTAATTACACATTTACGTCGTCAGTCTAATCCCAAAAAAACATTTATAATTTATGAAGCTTTAAAGAACTTTGTTCGAAAATGAATGTTCTCAGGGAATTGCATTGTATCATAAAAAAAGGAAACCGATAAAGCTATCTGAAAAAGCATTGTAATCTAACCTTTTACAATGAAGCAAAAATAACTTTCTTATCATTGGTTTACCAAAATTTTAGTGTGTGTAAAAACCTAAAATACGAACAATAAATTATTGAACGAAATTGTTTACACATTATATTTATTTTAAAATCTATTTTTAACCGGCCCTACAAGTTCTTCTTTTAAACATCTTACTTATAGGGACATAGTAACGATCTGTCTGTCTCAATATCCATCCCTAATTTCGACTTCGCTCATCATCACATCCGCGTACGTTTTAGCTTCTCCTAAGGTCTCAGTTCCAGTAGACACACTTGTTTTGCCTCTACCTCTATTTTCATCTTCTAGCGACGCAAAACAAATACTTCAGCCTCTATCCCTTTCTTTGCATCTCTCCTTTCTATAAATAAATATCTCTAACGATCACTATAAATTTGACTATATCTGAGAAAAACAAACCATAAATTTCACAACCATTATCTAATCCAACAACCAGGAGCCATAACCAATAGTTTCTGTAAGATCAAAACAAATAAATTAATTTAGTATATTACATGAGTGGTTTGTTTTGACAAACCACTAACTATAAAATCTCTCCAGAACCCAAAATTATTACAGTCTTTATTTTACATCCGAAGTTTTAACAAGTTTTAAAAATGGTGCCACGTCTTTTGCTCAGTTTTGTGCTTCTGGCTTTGGCATTGATCAACAGCAGTAATGCAGCTCCCAATGGACGAATTGTCGGTGGTGTCGCCGCCACTACTGGGCAATTCCCCCATCAAGTCTCACTACAAAGTAGAGATGGTTCACACATCTGCGGTGGTTCGATCATTAGTGAACGGTATATTTTGACAGCAGCGCATTGTGTTGTTGTTGGAGAAAGCATTCAATCGTAAGTTTACTAAAACCCAATTTGGAAAACTGCACATAGAAGGCACTTAGTAAAACTTCCACTTTTTATACAGTTATCCACCCAGAGTTTTCCAAGTTCGTGTGGGAAGTATTCAACGTTCAATCGGTGGTCAAGTATTGAAATTGAAACAAATCATCGTTAACAAAGCTTATAGTGACAGCCTAAACGATGTGGCTCTCTTAGAATTGGAGCAACCATTGGTCTTTACCAAAGATATACAACCCATTCAATTGGCCGACGCAGAGGTGCCCTCGGGAGAGGATGTTATAATCTCTGGTTGGGGACGTCTATCCACGAACGGTCCAAGTCCAAATATCCTGCAATGGAACACTTTAAAAGCTTTGACCGTGCAGGAGTGCGAGGAACTGATCGGAGTGGGCGAGGACAGTTTGATCTGTTTAGCTCATAAAGTTAATAATGGGGCTTGCAGGGGCGACTCTGGCGGTCCAGCCACATATAAGGGTAAACTGGTGGGTGTAGCTGGTTTTGTAGTGAATGGTTGTGGTAGTATTTATCCAGATGGTTATGCTAAGGTGGCATATCATCGCGAATGGATTCGTGCTAATTCTGGAGTTTAAATGCTTGTTTTGTAAATTTCAACGTATTAATAAACAAATATATATTTTTTAATAAAATAATTTAAAAACATAAAGTCGACGTTATCCATCTCTGCACAGCTAATTCTACAAGAAAAAGAATTATTGTTTTGTCGGCTACTTTCTGGGTTATGTCGAGAAACTTGATTATCTTTTACGAAATTCCGAGACTACTGCCAAAAAAACGCTACGGCCAAGTTGATATCAGTGGATATCATAAACAGCTAATAATGGCATAATAAAAGTTTTTATATTATAAAATGCCAATAGATTGGCGTTAGAAATTTCAGTTGACTCTGAAACCTCGGTCGATTTCGTCGCAATAATGTCGACACGTTACATTTTATCCCTATTCACTTGCCTTTTGGCACTAACTGCTATTAGCAGCAGCAATGCAGCACCCAATGGGCGTGTTGTTGGCGGTGCTGATGCTGCTGTTGGACAATTCCCCCACCAAGTCTCACTACAACGTAGTGACGGTTCACACACCTGTGGCGCCTCAATTATAAGTGAAACATTCATTGTTACGGCGGCGCATTGTGTTGTCGTGGGGGAGGGCATTGAACCGTAAGTTTACCAAAACCAATTGAGAAGAAACTTATTAAAACTACTATTTTCTATGCAGTTATCCACCTCGATTTTACCAAGTACGTGTGGGCAGTATTCAACGCACAATCGGTGGACAACTATTGAAATTGAAACGCATTATAGTTAATAAAGCTTACGGCGATTTCCATAACGACATAGCTCTCTTAGAATTGGAGAAACCATTGGTCTTCACCAAAAACATACAACCCATCGAATTGGCCGAAGAGGAAGTACCCTCGGGTGAAAATGTTATAATCTCTGGTTGGGGACGTCTATCCACCAACGGCCCGATACCACATCGCTTACAATGGAACACATTAAAAGCGCTAAACGCGCAAGAATGTAACGAAGCAATTGAAATGGGTTATGATTCTGTGATTTGTTTGGCTCATAATCCCGATCATGGTACTTGCTTTGGTGATTCTGGCGGTCCTGCCACTTATAAGGGTAAATTAGTGGGTCTTGCCAGTTTTGTATACGGCGGCTGTGGTACTACTAATCCAGATGGTTATGCTAAGGTGGCATACCTACGTGAATGGATTCGGGCTAATACGGGTGTGTAAAATGAGTGATTCTGTGAGAGAAATATGGAAAAATAGTTATATCTCAAAGAGAAAAAAAATTAAGTAATAAAGTAATAGACAAATTTCATTTCGTACGGATTTTGGGATCAGTCTAGAGGCGCCGTTTGTCCTTTATTTTTGCCTTCCGCTTGACAAACTCGAAAATACTATACATTAATCCGCAAATGCTTCCAAATGGAACGGTTAGGCCTATGCTCGTTGACTAGCTGGTTTCTTCCTCTCAATGTATTCCTTGATCTGCCCCGAAAAATGCGGAACGACCACAGCTTGGTGGATTCCGCAATCTTGTCTCTCTCTCTCTCTCTCTCGCATTTATTGGTTACACTCACATTCCGAGTTTGACTGATTAGATGAATTTCAATAAGTATACTTGTCTTTTAATCGGATCCAACAACAACTATAAGTGAATAATTAAATAAAGGTACTTGTCAAATGTCGCGTAACGCGTCATAAAATTTTATTATTGGCCTTATCGCTTATCGGGTTTGTATAAAATTAGTTGTAGATATGTCTTTGATTACTATAGTCAAAAATTTTGATGATTTCCTCCAAATTCCGTCGAGGCAGACAATTAAGGATGCCATGAACGCCTTCATCGACAACCGATAAGATTTGTTCAGACAACAAATGTTCATACTTATAGGAAAATAATAGCGATCTAACTCCGTCTCTATATCAATGCCTATCTTCATCTTCGCTTACTCAATGATCGCGCGCAAGCGCAAGCTTTATGTATGGAGATCGTTAAGGCTACAAACGTCGCCATTATAATGTGTGCACCCTAAATTTTAACAAATCTATATCTATGAAATATCAAACCGTAAATTCCTCAACCATTATCTAATCCGATAGTCAATGACATAGCCAAATGTTTATATAATAGCAAAACTACGAAATCAATTTAATATATTGCATGGCTAATTGCTTTTAACAAAATACAGGCTATAAAATCTCTCCAGAACCCAAAATTCTTTTAGTCTACATTTCACATCCAACCACGGAGTAGGTTTTAAGAATGGCACCGCGTCTGCTGCTCAGTTTTGTGCTTCTGGCTTTGGCCTTGATCGGCAGCAGTAATGCAGCACCCAATGGACGTATTGTCGGTGGTTCTAACGCCAATGTTGGACAATTCCCCCATCAGGTTTCACTACAACGTGAAGACGGTTCACACACATGTGGTGGTTCGATCATTAGTGAACGGTATATTCTGACAGCAGCGCATTGTGTTGTTGTTGGAAATGGCATTGAACCGTAAGTTTACCTAAACACATATCCGAGTTCTAGCACTAAATAGGTGTATCTCTCCCCTCATTAATACCTACACTTACCTTTTAGTTATCCAGCTAAATTCTATCAAGTACGTGTTGGCAGTATTCAACGCTCAATCGGTGGACAACTATTGAAGTTGAAACGCATCATCGTTAATAAAGCTTACGGTGATTTCCTCAACGATGTAGCTCTATTGGAATTGGAGAAACCACTGGTCTTCACTAAAAATATACAACCCATTGACTTGGCCGAAGAAGAAGTGCCTTCGGGAACGGATGTTGTAATATCGGGTTGGGGTCGCCTATATACAAAAGGTCCGATTCCACATACGTTGCAATGGAACTTTTTAAAAGCTTTGAATACGGAGGAGTGCGACGAATTGATCGGTATGGGCGACGAAAGCTTGATCTGTTTAGCACATCCAGCTGATAATGGTGCTTGCAATGGCGACTCTGGCGGTCCAGCCACATATAAGGATAAACTGGTGGGTGTGGCCGGTTTTGTAGTGAATGGTTGTGGTAGTACTTATCCAGATGGTTATGCGAAGGTGGCATATCATCGCGAATGGATTCGTGCTCATACAGGCATTTAAATGAAATGAAAATAAATATTTTGAAATAAAATAATTTAGTAACTTAATATTGGTTGAATTTCGATAAGGTAATCTTATTCACTCGCTAATTTGGACAACTAAGATTAACTATTGGATTATACGAGATTATTTTTATGAGGGAAATTGTCAAAGAGAGTTCTATCTGGCTGCTAAAGTGCGGCTTGTTTTAGTTTTTATATCGGTTACATTCTTGATCACGAGAAACCTCAATTCCTCATCTCGAGAAACTTCAATTTCTTTTAAGCAATGTTGAGGCTACTGCCAAAAAACACATTCGCTTATTTTGAGAACTAAGTTGGGCAGCTTTCAAATTTCAATTGAAAAACAATATTGCTAAAATTACAATACGTACATAGAATCTTTATATACGGTTATCAGTAGAGCACTATATCATCGTTTTTGAAGTAAAACTTAACACTTCTTATCTTAAGCGACCTGATATACCAAGTAATGGACTACTAAATACACTCAAGTTGATAACAGTGGTCATTGTAAATAGCTAATCAAAGCTATATAAAAGTTGTTGCCAATAAATATAAAATACCAATAGATTGGCGTTAGAAATTTCAGTTGACTCTCATACCTCGTCCGAATTTGTCGCAATAATGTCGACACGCTATATTTTACCCGTATTTACCTGCCTTTTGGCACTAACTGCTATTAGCAGCAGCAATGCAGCGCCCAATGGGCGTGTTGTTGGTGGTGCTGATGCTGTTGTTGGGCAATTCCCCCACCAAGTCTCACTACAACGTAGTGACGGTTCACACACCTGCGGTGGTTCCATCATTAGTGAAACATTCATTGTTACGGCGGCGCATTGTGTTGTCGTTGGGGAGGGCATTGAACCGTAAGTTTACCAAAACCAATCTACTACTCCTCGAAGAAACTCATTAAAACACCCATTTTCTATGCAGTTATCCACCTCGATTTTACCAAGTACGTGTGGGCAGTATGCAACGCACAATCGGTGGACAATTATTGAAATTGAAACGCATCATCGTTAATAAAGCTTACGCCGATTTTCAGAATGACATAGCCCTCTTAGAATTAGAGAAACCAATAGTCTTCACCAAAAACATACAACCCATCGAATTGGCCGAAGAAGAAGTGCCCTCGGGTGGTGATGTTATAATCTCTGGTTGGGGACGTCTATCCACCAACGGTCCGATACCACATCGCTTACAATGGAACACATTAAAAGCATTGAATGCGGAGGAGTGTGAGGAAGTACATCACTTGGGTGCATCTGTGATCTGTTTGGGTCATGAACCCGATAATGGTACTTGCTTTGGTGATTCTGGTGGTCCGGCCACATATAATGGTAAATTAGTGGGAGTTGCCAGTTTCGTGGACGACGGCTGCGGTTCTGATATTCCAGATGGTTATGCTAAGGTGGCACACCTACGTGAATGGATTCGTGCTAATTCGGGTGTATGAAATGTGACTGTGTGAGAAATATAAGTAAATAGTCATCTCTCAAAGAGAAACACAAATTTAAGTATTAAATTGACAAAGATAAATACACAGATTTATTTTCTTAACGACTTGGCTCTGAATAAGTGCTTAGTATTTGACGTCGTGTTTTGGTTGCCTTTCGCTTGATAAACTTGGAAATACTATTATCTTCTATGCAGAGAGTCGATACTACTGCTAAATATGGAAATCTAGAGGCATATATTTAACGGTATTACTGCTTTCATTAACTTGTTAGTCCTCCTTGAGCTAATATCTCGTCGGACGAAATGGGAAAATTCTTTTAGAAGCTTATGGGATGACTTCTAACCTTTTTAGATTAGAAATAGTTTCTTTTACCCTTTCTTGACACATCCAAATACCGATTCCTGTCGATTATTATTGTTGAATTTTAGGAAAGCTACGGATTTCCCACAACCTTCTTCTACATAAATGCTTTCCCTCGTCATTTATCGACTTCAGAAGTCTAATAAAATACCTGACAATCAAAGCAGAATTTTATAAAAAGAAAATATATTATTTCAAAAAACACTCTTTAATGAACCTTTCGAAAGGCATTATTACATTGCAATTTGCGCCTGAATCCAATCATAGTTGCTGGCAATGCTGACGAATACATCGGGCAACATGCTGCCACAATCACCCAACACATAAGCAGACATGCCGACCAACTTGCCCTCGTATACAGCCGGTCCGCCAAAGTCACCGCGGCAAATACCATTTTTACGTGGACTCCTCAAACAAAGCACCTGCTCCTCCACCTTGTCCGTTAAAGTGGCGCACTCCTGTGTGTCTACGACCACAGCCTCGTTGATTTGTAATGTGCGATATAGATTCTCTTCGGTTTGTTTAATACGGCCCCAACCGGAAATTTCGACCTCAGCATTTAAGGGTGGTTCCACCGCTGACAGTGCAATCGGTTGAATTTTGTCGGAGAAGACGAAAGGTTCTTTGAGCTTTAGCAATGCAATGCCTGTATCGAGACTACTGTAGTTGGGATTGAGTGTGATTTCCTCGACAACAATCTTTACACCGCCTCTATAGAGTTCCACGGTGCCAGCGGTGACTGAGAACAGTTGTGGTGGCCAACTGTATGGATAGAAGGGAGTGTTATTGAGTTTCAGTTATATTTTCTGCTACACTTACGGTCTGTTGCTACCTGATGAGCAGATACAAGTCAATGCCGTTAAAGCGTAACGCTCGCTCAATATGCTGACACCACAAGTCGCGGTTCCGCCAATGGTTAGGAAACCCTGGTAAGGTAACTGGCCGGGTTCAACATCGTCACCGCCAACAATGCGTGCCTCTGGCTGCGATGGTGCCGCTTGACTCGCGGCGAGTAGTATGCTTAGCAGTAATGCGCTGACGATTCTTTTCATTTTTAGTACTCACAAGAAACTAAATGAATTAAAAATGAAATCAGAATTTTATACTCATATATATCAGATCAATATCAGAATCAAAATAAAATTATCGGCACATGTGTATGAAATATCTTAATTCTTTTATCTTCTGCCATATTTTAGAAACAAAATCTTTGTTGAAGCGACAGTTGTGTTCATGTCATATCGCGGTTGGTGGTCTGAGATTTATTTTGCGCTTCTTGCTAATAAACCATTGACATGTTGATAGCAGCTTTGAACGTAGAAAATAATGAGTGAAATGTGATTTCATAGGAATCACATGAAGATTTATATCAAGCTGTCAGAATATCTTTCGTATATAGGGTGTTTTTTTTTACAGGTAACAAGTTTCCTAGAGGGATAGCTGTCAAAGTAAACACAAATGTTTGACATTTAAATTTCATACAATTTGGAAACATTAAAAAATCGTGGAAACCTTAATTTTCACCAATGAAACAAATCTCGAACATAACCGAAATATGTTTGAAAATTTGAAGGAGACTTTCCAGGTTCCTTCGAATTCAGGTGAAGTCACCATCTGGTGTTCTTAATAGATATATTTTTAAAATAATTTTTTTTTTTGCGTGCTATCAACAAATATTTCAAAAATTTTTTGGTAAATTTTATCATCCAGCATTACGACTCTGTTAGAATAGTTCATTCGAGGGCCCATCAAATAGCTAAATATTAGCCATTTCATTTTTTTATGGTGATATTGGAAATACCAGTGTTATATGTCTTAAAAAATACCCTTTATTTTATTTATTCGAATATGGAACTACTCAAACCAAAGCAAAAATCAATGTACCAAATCTAATCATCAACTGAAGGTGAAGCCGAAACTGATAACAATGATTTTTATTGCCAAAGCAGACGAAAACGGAAAATGAAATATATTTTTCACTAATGGTGAAACAGAAACCTAGTACATATAAAGAAAGTAACAACAACAACCAAAAAAAGGCACTAAGACACCAGAACAGAAACAGAAAAGTACAAAGCAGAACCTGAACAGAAACAGAAAAGTACTAAATAGAAACAGAAAATGTTTCTTTTTCTTACTGATCTTTAAACAAAGTGATTCTTTATGTTTTCGATCATTATACATAAATTTTCTCATAGTTCCTAGTTAGAACAAAAGGCCCCAATTCGATATTTGATCGTTACTGATCATTTGTTGTTCATTTCATACGGTCCATTTCATCAAAAGCAGTCATACATATATGAGATTTTGAGTGTAATGCCATTTACTATATTTTTTGAAAGATGAAATTATTTTTTCGAGTATCTTAGACGATGACTCCTGATTGTAACGCTCTCATTACTGAAACGAAACGATTGAGATTCCCTCTATATAAATTGCTCTGAGCAACCGAAGTGATTCAAATTCTCAGTAAATAGTACAGGCCTACTCTTTCTTAGTAGTAATTGATAAATATTCATATAAAACAACAACAGCAATTATTGATGTTATAAATCAAAGTTAACCAATATAAATCACAAATCATAAATGTATAATTACGTCAATGGCTTTATCAATGTTTGGTTTTCCAATAATCATAAAAAAGTTATTGGAAAAGCCTTAACTAACGTATTAATATCGTTGTTATGCCACTTTTCTTCATTATTTTTCAATTTTTTTTTTATTACTATGGCCTCATAATTATTTGATCAGCTGTTGTTGATTTTACTCACTCTCGCTGGCTGAAGACGTAATCCAAATTGAATCACGTCATATGAATGGTGGAAAAATTGATTGGAATTATTGCATGATTGGCTAAGTGAAATGAAAAGTTAGAAAATATATAGCTGCAAATAAAATTGATTACGGCGAACGTGTTCGTGATCATTTGTATTCGAAGATTACGTAATGATCTTGATCTTTACGGATCGTTGCACTAATTCAAATGATTTTTTAGTTTCTGTTGTATAGACATCCTTCTTAAGCTAAGCGCATAAGAGTGCGAAGTGCAAAGAGTAAAGATGCGAGTAAATATAATTAAAGTTGGCGCATTTTATAGTGGAAAGCTGAAGTAACTTAGAAAAACTCACATGTTTGGAGGCAACAGAGCCAGTAATATGGAAGTTAGGTGTGATTATTGCCGATTATAAGAGATTATATGTTAGCGTACATATTTCCATTTTTCTAAGCATGTATCTTCGATTCTTTTTGCTTCTTTAATATGTCTAAAGTCAGAACTATACAATTTCAATATGGTAAGCTTCAGGCTATCACCCAACACAAGCGATAGATCTACTGCTATCGAGTACGAAGTTTGTTCATCTTATACTACATAATCTCTCATAATCATTGCCTAATAGCACAACCGGTAATCTGTAGATATTCAGGTTACTTTCTCTGACCGAGCAATTGGTATTCCAACTTAGATCCTAGTAATAAATTTGTATCAGACATTTGTATGGGAGTAATACCTCCTTTAATTTAATATTTTAACTATTTAAATTTTACCATATCCTTCTTCTTTTCTTTTACAGCATTCCACCATTTAACACTCTGCGGAATTCCTTAAATATAATTTTCGTGAAGTCTGTTAAAAGGTCGCATCAGACAAGATGATTCTGCGGACCGCATACATTTGCATTTTCTTCTTGTACTCCTATCATTGCCTAGCACAATCCACAAATGAGCTTGACGCAGCACTGCCCGAACCACGTGCTTACATACCCGATTCACAGTATTTGGACTTTGTCTATCATGATCATGATGAATTGACACGATTTTTGAGGTAAGTTTTAGTTGAAATATAATAAACTTCAAAGAAATGTCTTGGTTAAGAGACCTCCGAGATGGTACGTATAATATATGAAAGTAAGTAACCACCCTTTCTTGGAATCCTTACTACAGGAACTAATCCGAAGAGTCTCACTTTCGATTAAAAGTCGGATCCTAATAATTTACTTAAACTAATACCACACTCTACTCTCATTTACAGAGCGACCAGTGCGCGCTATCCCAACTTAACAGCCCTTTACTCTATTGGTAAATCAATACAGGGACGCGATCTCTGGGTTATGGTGGTATCCTCCTCACCGTACGAACATATGGTTGGTAAACCGGATGTGAAATATGTCGGAAATATACATGGCAATGAGCCGGTGGGACGTGAATTGCTTCTACATCTCATACAGTATTTCGTGACTAGTTACACCACCGATCAGTATGTGAAATGGTTGCTAGATAATACACGCATACACATCATGCCATCCATGAATCCAGATGGCTTTGCGGTTTCAAAAGAGGGCGCTTGCGATGGCGGTCAGGGCAGGTGAGTACAGTAATTATTGGGTGTCGTGGTTTCGAGTTGTAAAATTTCCATTTGTAGATACAATGCGCGTGGTTTCGATTTGAATCGCAATTTCCCCGACTACTTTAAGCAGAACAATAAACGTGGACAACCCGAAACCGATGCGGTAAAGGATTGGATCTCGAAGATACAATTTGTGTTGAGTGGCAGTTTGCATGGTGGCGCTTTGGTGGCGAGTTACCCATATGACAACACGCCAAACTCTAGTAAGTATTATAAAAAGTTCGGAATTTTTGAGGGACTTCGGGGGGGAGGGACTTATGCTATGTAGTCAAATCATATCGTGGGATCCAAGTACAAGCTTCGAAACTTTATATAAGAAAGAGGTTTAGATTAGAAATTACAGATCGTCACAAATTACCAACTTTGAGATAGCAATATTATGACTATGATATTAAATAAGCCCAAGGTGTTACAGCCATTGTGAGTTCATATGTTTTCGAACAATCTTAACTCTTGTACATCTTAGTAGTGTTAGATCGCCGAAATAACAGTTCTCGAGGTCGGATCTCCAAAGATAGAGCGATAATATCAATATATTGTATCCAAAGAAACTACTGAAGCCCCTGTGTGGTACAGAAGACCAATGGAATCACTAATGTGGTACTTTCTGAAAATTTAATTGAGTCAGAAAGAGTTACTGAGAACAAGAAGAATCTTAATACAACCTAAATTAGAGTGATAAAATAATTAGTATTTTCTTTCTCATTCGTTTAACTAAATATGTTTGTACTTGGATCACACTATCAATAAGAAAATCTCACTAATCTACACCAATGTTAATGCAACGAACCTCATAAAAATGCATTCCTGGACATCATATCATCCAACATTTGCACCACCTCATCTCTCTATTTCGCTCGCTTCGCCACATAACTCATAATTGGCGCTCTCTCATTCTCACGCTTCACCACTTAAATCATATATTTAAAAAAAAACTTACCGATCTATAAACTTGTATTACCAACTTCCTTTCCCATTCCCTAACAACAACATGGCTGCTCAAAGGAATTTGTCGTTCGTCGGCCTTGTGCGCGAGTGAGTAGCACCCAGTTCCAATTCGCAAGCAATCCACTTTTATGTTAATATAATAAATTAAAATCTTTACAAAAACAAAAAAATGTTCAACAATATTTTTCAATTTCTTAATTTTCACTTAACACCAACATGTCCCCTGGGCGTAGTGTTCCAAACATACTCGGCAGCACCATCACTCACACCCGACGATGACATCTTCAAGCATTTATCACTCGTCTATGCGAAGAATCATGCGAAGATGTCACGTGGTGTGGCTTGTAAATCGGCAACGCCCGCTTTTGAGAATGGCATTACGAATGGCGCTGCCTGGTATCCACTGACGCTGGAGATCTCATGCTGCAAATTTCCACCAGCGTATGAGTTGAAGAAGTACTGGGAGGATAATCAGTTGGTGAGTGGGAATTTAAGATCCATAAAAATTTTGTAAATTAAATTTTATGGACCAACATTTCTTTATATTTTATAGTCTATGATCAAATTTTTGGCTGAGGCTCATCGTGGCGTGCAAGGTTTCGTGTTGGATCCCACAGGTGCACCTATCGAGCGCGCCTCGCTGAAGGTTAAGGGACGCGATGTTGGTTTCCAGACAACAAAACATGGCGAGTTCTGGAGAATACTGCTGCCCGGTTACTATAAATTAGAGGTGAGTAGGCAGATGTGTAAATGGCGGTTATATGTATAACTTCCATAACCTCAATTCAGCATATAGTAAGTCAAATATCGGGTAATGCCGTTGAGCTCAACTGACAGCTCCACAAATTCTTTCGATATACGATTCGATATGATACACATCCGGTAATAATATTAAATATATCTCATATCATCCTCTCTAGGTCTTTGCCGAGGGTTATGCCCCACGTGAGGTGGAATTCATTGTTGTCGAACAGCATCCAACACTGCTAAATGTCACACTGACACCCTCAAAGGTTAGTAACTTTTAAATTTTGTATTTTTTATATATTTCTTATGCCTATAAACAATACTTTATACTTTGTAAATACAATAATTATCTATAAGCAAAATAACCGCTGAAAACTAGCAACAAATTTGCAACTGCATGCTGCACTTAAATGAATATGTACTCAAACTCGTAAATAATTATATTTATTTTTTTTTTTAACGTATTTAATACACTATAATGTGGACATAATATTTTTCTCTTTTTTTATATATTTATTCTACTCTTCTTGTATGCATATTTTTCTTAAACACTCAATTTCACTATAATTAATATTTTATTGGGTTTTGGGACTTTTTTTATTTATAAATAATGTTTAAAACTACTCGTATATTACGTTTTCAGCTATTTGCTGTGCCCACAACAACAATAACGCCAACTACAACAATTGATTTAACAACAATTTGGGGCAATGGCGGGGATGATAAGGATAGAATATATTTTCCTCGTAATTAATAACGTTTTGAATGTGGTTAGAGGGTGGGCGTCGAAATTTTGTAAAATATTTGAAAAATAGCGGTGAATAGCAATTTGAATGCTTCTCTTGTTGGTGTAACTAAAAATGTAAATAAATAATTTTTAAACGTATAGAAATTAATTTTAAAATAATATAATCGAGTTATAATTAATAAATTCTCAACGTATCTCAGTCTCGGGTTAGGCTAATTATTAGAAAGTCATTAAAGAATTTATATTTCCAAGAAAGCAGCAAAAAGCTTTTATTTTGAAGTGAAAGTCATGTCTCTTAGGTAAACTCACATACTCCCACCGTTACTCTGATGTTAGTAATCTGTCTAATTCGGATATAAAAAATACCGCAAATTAATGTCAAATGACTCAACTTGAAAATATATAAAAATATATTCGGAGTATTGCTGTTCTTCTAGCGCTTAGAAAATGTGTTCGTCATCCACAAAAAGCAAAAACTTAATTTTAAAAATTTTTTCGAAGTTTGAAAAAAAGTTCATTTTTTTTAAGAAAAAAAAATTGACTTTAAGTTGCAAAACAAGTAGTTTAAATAATACTTTTGTCCAACTTTTTTAGTTCAAATAGAAGTTAATTTAATACTGAAGCTAGATCAATTTTGTTTTTTTTTCGATCGGACATATATTATTTTTGCTATCGCTGGCACCGTTTTCTAACACTTGTGAAAATGAAAACTCGAGAAAACGCGCTTTAAAGATCTGCCTGAGCATTCGCACCTGCTCGATGCTCGGCCACTAAAACTGCTCTAGCTTCGAAAATATGTCGAATCGGCCTCTGGAATTTTAAAGACATATTCTTGGATAGTTTTGGAAGAGATTTAAAACAAAACAAAAAAATCGATTTTTTGAAGCCTGTAAAGCAGACTACTGCCTTAAAATTGAGACGAACTCTGAAACATTTGGTATTCACAATTTTTATTATTTATTATTCTCTGACACTTTTACTGGAAGCTATGTATTTTAATTCTATTGCGTGAAAAATAAGGATTACATCTAACAGCAATATTAACATGGAAACTGTAGTATACCTTTAGGAGCCAATTCTATTTGTTTTAAAAAATATATGATTTATACCAATATTAAAATTTTCTTGTAAAAGAAGTTTCTTTGAACATATAAATGTTTCGTGAGTTTTCGTCTTCTTCTGAATATAATTTTAAACCCGACAAAATGACTGACCTATGGAAAATTAGCAGTAAAAATGTTCATTTAAAAAATGAAAATTAAAAAAAATACTTTTTAAAAGTAATTACTATAATAAATTATGAACAAAGTGGTTTGGACCTTTTTGTTGAGAGCTTTATATGTTTTGCTCCTAAATATTTTTTTTTCTAAATTCTTTTTGTTTAAAAACAAATCTGATTTTTAAAAATTTTCCTTCTATAGTATAATATATCTTATTATTTTTATATATTTATTTTTTGTTACCAAAATTGTGTTTTTTTTTTCAAAATTATTTTGAGGTTAAGGTCTGTTTGAAACAAAAAAATGTAGATATTAAACAATTTTTATTTGCTCTGTGCTGGTACTGGATAAACTGCTTGTAACACGCCCCCTTCAAAATACACGTACGCAATTGTAGTATATATTATGAGTAAGTATTTTAGAATACAATATAAAGCATAATATTTGCTCAAATTAATTATTAACTGCACATTTTTTTAATAAATTTTTTTTTTAATTCATTAAATAAATATTTTGGAACAAATTTAAATAATAAATCATTTTTGCTCTGCTTTTAACAGTAACTAATATATATTGCTAATATATTTCTATAAAATAATATTTTTTTTTTAATTTTTTTAAATAAAATTTCAAAATATATTGCAAATAATACTTACCATAAATCATGCATATACATATACATTTACTAAAACAACAACTTGCACGCAATTTCACTGCTCATTACAACCTCATAATCCCCCCCAATCACATTTCACACCACTTCGCCAAAAAAATTCCCATATCATTTTTCTCAGTGTACATACAGCCCATACAAAAAGCGTTGCATACTTTACGGCTCTCCCGCACACAGCATGACTCATACTAAGCATTCTCATAAAAATTTTACAAATGTACAAACCACTTTTAACCCTCTCATATAAAAAAATACTCTCTCCCTCTTCACCTCTTCGCAGCGCAATGAAGGCACTACGGTACCCTTCTATCGCCCCCTACCGATACCACAGCAGCATTATCGTCCCTCTAGCCCGACCTACAGCGATAGCGGCATTTTCTCCACCATCAGCAGTGGCCTTAACAGTTTGTACTCGAATATTTTCGGCTGATCTTTGCTCTCTTGACTCGCCCTCTTCGTCGATATGAAATTGGCCTTTCTGCTGTTGACCTTCTTCATTGTAATCACCGTTATTCACATTGCCAGCCGTGCGGATTTCGATTGACCCCAGTGAGTGGTGGACGCTGAACGCAGAAGGGCGCGTGGGAAGAGAAGTGGTGACGAGAGCGCAATGTACGCGCAGCTTAGGGGTAGTAACGTACAAAATAAGCATAAAATTAAAATAAAAGTGAAGTGAACTGAAGTGAAGTGTAGGGAGCGAGTGAACAGTGAAAATACACACTGCCTGCTTAGCGTAATGGTACATTAGAATTACCTGCATCATTGTTCTTCTAAAACTCTAAAATTATATATAAACTTAAATTGTATGCGAGTTGAAAAAAATTCTGAAATATTTTTGTAAATGCATATTTAACTGTATAAGCGACAATAATGGCGTTCAAAAAAAGAGTTGAAGAAAAATATTTACATACATACATATATATATATTTATTACAACCAGTACTTAGCTTTTAAAAATGTTTAATATTAGTTTAGTGTTTTAAGTCTCCTTCGTCCATCTCAACATTTGTTGGAAATTCCAGTTAATTTCCAATTCATAACTGTTAATTGTATGTAGTTTTTAAACTATTCACAGTTATTCCGTTTACTAATAAAGAAATGCATTTTTTATTTATTGAAAAAGGTAAATTTGTATTTTTAATAACAAATAATAGGGATAGTGTCTTATTGAAAAGTACGACGAATAAGTTATGGACATTGATACCTTGAAATCGTTTCCTGGCCGATCCCGATAATAAAAACATTTTCTTAATCCATTGATTCATTTTTTTTTTTCAAATGGATTGAGAAGAAGTTATCGTAATGTTTCTTCGATTTAATACATAAAAATTAGATTCTAATATATGACATGTCGATAAATAATCTCGTACTAAGATTCATGATTACGAAGGAAATATTTTTCTCATATATTATAGGAGGATTACGAAAAGGTTAAAGATTTTCAAAACAATGTACGAAAATATCGAGAATAATACAGAGACGTACTTACAAAATCCATAGGTCTGTATCTCTGTTTCTATTCAGACATAGTAGTATAAGGTCTAACGAAAATTTAAAACGAGTCTATAGCGAAGTTGTTGAAGCAAAAGTCAGGTAGAGGAAAGAATGTTTACTTTAACGAATATAAGTTTTGAATGATTTTTATTAAGAGAGTATTCTACTTTTCCAAAGCCGAGGCCTTAACGTATACTTACAATTCTTAAAGGTAAATAGGGACTTTCCATTGGTGAGCCACCTGTAGCCACAGTAACTAGTTCTTATAATTACATAATACGGCAAAATCGGGGTATTGGACCAAACTAAATTTGAGTTCTAATTAAAAAAAATGTATTTTCCGATTTTCGAAGTATTTTTCGATACATAATTTTTTTTTAGAAGCTCAAACTTTGACCCTTCATAGCATCTGTCATATAAGTTTGACGAAAGGTAGTTTTATATACCATTGAATTAAGAAGAAAATTTTGATTTTATCTATATTTTGGATTTTAGTAGCCTGTGATTAATAATAATTTTTTTAGAAAGTCCTTTTTTCGAACTTCGAAACCAAATATTTCGATTTTGTAGGCTAACTTCGAATAATCGAAAAAAATTAGTTTGGTCCAATATCTAGTCGAGTGTTGTACCGTGTTATCAATAACCATTGCATAAAAGAGTCCAAAGATATCATGAAATTACCGAAAACATTGTTCAATGAATTTTGAATTAGTTTCATTAAAAATGAATCTACATTTGTCGACATTTAAGTAGATCTACACTTAAATGAAGCCATCCCTATGCTAGAAAGATATAGAATGTCAAAGAAAGAAAGAAAAACTATATATATCAGAAATGTATGATATCTCTATCAAGAAGCAATAATCAAGAAAAAATAAAAGGTTGGGATCCACTGTAATTATCTTTTCCTTGACAGTATTAAATTTTTAGTTTAATAAAAATGAATACCCGAAAATACTTACATATTGACTATTTATATCATAATGAAAAGAAAGTCTGGCTAAAACTCGACGCTCTTATGCAAAAGAATAAGCCCCAATAATTCTACAATAAGCTTCAATGGTAAGATGTGTCCATATTGATTCCTCGAAAAACTATGAATTTTTATATATACATACATACATATAAAGAGGGAGGAAAGGGCCGCAATGAGATTTCTGCATTTATTACGTTCTTGTGGCTGCCCCTGGATTTGACTGCATCTTTTTAGAACTTAGATATTTCGATAACCAAATTTCTTCTTAAGATTAGAGCGAGTCGGCCTTTTCTTCAGCTACCTTGCGGATTCTAGTCGTTGCGAGTGATTGTATCTGGATCACGTTTCAGAACTCGTCCCATTTCCTTTTGATGATTTCGGCCCATAAGGATGTTTGACTTGTGCGTGACCATTAATCGGTTAAGATAAGGACCAGAAAATGCGGCAAATGTTGCGAAGGCATCAGTTTGTGAAATCTTGCAGAAATATCTTGATATCAGAGACTGCGACATACCATGTTTCGCAACCATCTAGAAGTGTAGACTTAACGTTGGAATTAAATCTTTTTATTCTGGTAAGTCGCGTAATAATGGAGGAGCTCCAGACCATATTCTGTGCGCCAACCTTTAACATGAGGAATATGAATACCCTACTCATGGTTTTATATAATGTTTCTTCAACTCGTTCCATCTCAGTAGAGAGGAGGTAGCCAAAAACTCCGAAGCTTAAATTCGAAATATGAAGATGGATACATGAAAACAACTGATTGGATCGACGATGTAAGAACAACTTTGTATTCAAAGACAACCATGAAATTTGTTCTTTAAATTATCCGCACGAGACTCTATCTTAAAGTATTTTTAAATATTCATCCACTCATTCAGAATATTTTAAAAGTAATAGTTTATAATTACTGGCTTAAAGGTCAACAAACCATCGAGTTCATAAGCACTAGCGTCGTATATGTTAGAAGACATCTCAGTTTGAGTTGACTCATTACCCAGAGTGTCTAATAAAATATCTCTCTATAGAAATAATTAATTACAGTGAAACAGGAAGGGAAGGAAGGAATACAGGAAGGGCACTCTTCGTCGAACGAGTTTTGTCCGCCCATGAGAGGTGTCCGTCTATGATAGAATCATTTGTCCTAAAAATTTAACATGCATGAAAACATGTTCATTCAAGGGAGGTAACTGTCTAATAGCGATGACCTTTAGGAGAGATTTCTCTGTTTATTAATTTAATTCCAATATTTACTCAAATATTCATTCTTCGGCTCTCTATAACCATGATACTCAAAACACCATTTAGCATATCGTTTAAATAAAAAATAGTTTATACCCAAATATGTATTCATTTTTGGTCCTTCAACCCCTTTCGTACGATGTGAACAATTTTTATAGGCAACTGCCCCTAACTGCAAAGTAATTTCACCACCTGCGCAACTCACTCAAAAAATTTCAAAATTCACTAGCACTCGACTAGAACGCTTGAACTCACAGCTAGCGGACACGCATACTATTCCGCTCACTTTTCCCTCAAAAGGGCAATTTCAATATTTTAGCTAATTTCCTTTTCCATTTGCAGTACAAAAATTCTTTTTGAATTTCATTGGCTCAGGCAGCTTTGTAAGTTACTTCAGCAGTGAAGAAAAAACGAAAAAAAAAATTATCCATTCAGTCGTGAATATATATTTTTCAATTTTACATTTACAAAAAGTTTTTTATAACTCTTTATATTTCATAATTGGTTTTTGCAATTTTTGTATTGAAAATTATTGACAATTCACCAGGCGTCTGTGGAACACACCAACAACTGAGAGCAAGGAACCGAAACAGAAAGGAACTGCATTGGAAAGCAAGCAAACTGAAGCCGCAGTTAACGGGAGACGAACGAACGAAGCGGACGACGGATTTTTTTAAACGAACAGATAAAAATATCAAAAATTGATAATGAATGAATTCGATGGTAAGAAATTCTATGGATTCTCGCTGCATGATGATCCCGTCTTGAGTACAACGACGAGGAATTTTGAATTTAAGGTAAATTGCAATGAACATAATTTGAGGTTAGAAGCGTCAGATGAAAACTGCGTAGTACGAAAATTTGCTTTTAACATTTGAATCTTAACTTAACCCCCCAACACAGTACACGCGCCCCGAGCATTTGGAACGCCTCATACAGAAGGTACAGCAGACCGATCCGGAGCATGAGCGTAATCGCAAAAAGGAAATCTTGAATCGACTATGTAAAACGAAGAAGATGCCGCACACCAACGATATGACCACAGCCTACCAACGCGATGCAGATATCGAGACACACGTATCACGCGGAGATGGCGGCGGACGCGTACGCAATTTGAGTGATACGGAAATCAATCAGCTGATCGGCAAAGTGAAGAGCTACGGCGACTTGCGTAAACAAAACTCAACTGACACTTATGCCAAGGCAAAAGACACCACAAAATCCATGCAGACACCAATGACATTGAGAGGTATATTACGCACTTCGGCGCACGATTTCCCAAGTGGCAGCGGAACAGTCGACTCACGGCAGTCGCCACGGCAACTCTTTCACCCATACGAATATGGTGACGATAATTGTGCTGGCGATGGTGATTTATACGGTTCGGAACCGACTTCAGAAGATCAAATACTCTGCAATCCCTTCGACTTACCGCACGAACCGCTCTACGAAACGCATACCATACATCTGCCACACATGCGTGGACGTGAACTGCATAGCGGTATGTGTAAGCTGCCCGATGTGCCGGAGGAAGATGAGTTGTTCGCATCGAAAACTGTAATGCCGACGGTGATTGAGGAGTTCCGCCAACCGCTAGCAAAATGGGTGGAAATCTGCGCGGAGCCCGCAATGGAGAAAGCGCAATCGGCTGAAATCAAGTTCGCCGAGTACTCCGAGAAGTCCGAACGTTTGCCAACGAATGTCACCTACACGATGCATTCTCATGAATTGAAATTGCCCATGCAGATCAGTACACCGGAAATGATGTTGAAGAATATGTCACCACCACCGAGTTTGCCGAACATGGCGCTCACCTATGCGTTGAATAGTTACGACGATAATCCATCGACCTACGAAATAGAGGATAGTGATCTGGAGTATGAGCTGTTGGAACGTGAGCAGTACACAAAGTATTGCGGTGCGCGTCCTAAAACTGAGGAGTTGACGAATAATTCGAATGGCAGTGGAGGCCTGGCGGAGTTTGTCGAGCTCGAAGTATGTATTTAATGATAAATCAAAACGAAACTCGAACAAAAATACAAAAATAGAAAATTTTTCGTTTTTTATATTTTTTAATTGTATTTGTTTCTTTGTATTGTTATTGTTTTTTGTAGTCGGAAATACCAAATATGAACTTGAGCTTCTTGAAGAATGTCTCACCATTAAGATACTCTGATTTGACCGACGATCGCGAGGAGGATAAAAGAGTGGCCTTGAAACAAAATGTGAGTGACACTTAAAAATTAATAATTCTTTCCAAAATTTATATTTTCATTTCCAGCAAATGAAATTGGTTATCAAAAATCGCAATACAAAATCTCTCTCGCCAACATTAGAGAAGGATGCATCTATCGCAAGTAAGGATTCCAAGAAAAAGTCCACCAAACCGAAGAAAAAACCAGCTGAAGAAACTAAAACCAGTCCACGCAAAAAAACAACAGCACGCAGTCTGGATACCTCATCGCCGGCTGATAAGTCGTCGCTTGGCACACCACGTTCAGGAGGCAAGCGTTCATCAACAACCACACCTAGACAAAATAAGGAGCGTAATCAACAGCTGAGTCAAATCAGTTCGAACGAGTTGCGTTCCATGAAGAACATCGTTTTAACTAAGTCCATTGAGGATCTGAAAATTGAGAAGATGACGATTTTTGCTAAAATGACCAGCACACAGGAACGTATTATCGAAATCCTCGATAAATTGCGGTGAGTCTAAAATATAATTATAAGCTGAGATAAGGTACTAGTGGCGGTTCTCCCGACCCACATCTACAAGTTTCTGTAAAATTGGGGGAGGCCTCATAAAGATGGATAAAGAAAATACGTTGTTGTTTTTGTTGACCATATTTGAACTGGAAAGTGCAAATTATCATCGAAGTCTTCCAACGAAAGTTCCAGTAAACGAGCTTTTTCGATGGTATTGGACTAAAGCGACCTTAGATGTGTGTGTTTTTTCGGGAATGCGCGGATCCATTGTTTTGCAGGTTGTGTTAGGTGTATCGGGGTCTGGCCTTGATAGATAGCAGGTTAATCTGCTACAATATCGAGAAAGAAGTTGCGCAAGAGCCCGTTCTGCGATCCCGGATTTGATCCATTGATTGTTTTAACCAACCAAGGGCTATTATTTCGGCGATTTAACCCTGTTTGGATCGGGTCAACAGGTCAGATGTCAGAACAGGTTTATATGACGTTGCTTTTGATATATATTTTGACGGTGCCAACTCTTGTATTCTCTTTGAAGTTTGCCGTTGTGTTAAGAGTTATAGGTCCATTGATCCTGACCATCATCGATACACAATGGGAAATCTTCTTCTGCGGAAATAATGTTCTTAAAACTCATCAGAAGTTCAGAGACGAATAAAACTTTATATCTTCTCTTTTTGCTTTTCAAGATGTCAGTATCTCACCTGTCATTCCAACCTAACCTAACTTTTGTTTTTGCATATTTGTTATATTCATTCCCTTTAATTTTTCCAGCATAAGCTTACTGGAGCTCTACGTGCCAGATAGTCATTATGAAAAGACCAGACGTCAGAAGAACGCATTCGAATTCTCTGTGAGATTCTCGCGTAATTTTCTATATCCCTTAAAGGGCATGGTAAAGCAAACATCAATTATATAAATTTCATCTCTTTTCATATATTATTTATTTACTCTCCGCCAGATCGAAGACCTGCGTGTCGTTTCGGTGGAACAACTCTGCAGTGCCTCCTCCAATGAGGCCACCCAGCGTGTGCTCAACATATTTACGCTAATTCACCAATCACTGCAGACTTACTACAAACAACTGCGTTACTTTCTGCTCGATCAGGTGCCACAGAAGCTGAACACGCTGATTGAGTTGGCCAGCACCACTGTGAGCATTTGTTTGGAGAAACAAATTTTCGATCGCAATGACGCGATTATCGAGTGTCTACAAGAGCGTTGCGCCAAATTTCTGGGCTTCTTGGAGGATATGCATGAGGAGCGTTTTCTAACGGCACGCGATAATTATCGTAAAGCAAGTTTCGACAAGGTGTTTTCACAATATTTTCTAAAATAGATTTTAATTAATATATTATTCTATTTCTAAAATCGCTACTCTTCCAGACTGCTTCCAATTACAGCTTGAAAATGTTCATGAACGATCTGAATATGTACGAACCGAAGTTGGTGCCGAAGAATCACTACAATCACCGACGTAAGCCAAAGTTGCGTCGTGTACTAAAACCGAGCACAACAACAACGAAAATGAAGACGAACACCGAAGCGGGGCCCACACCGCAAACCTCACAAATGGTGATCACAAAACCGGATGGAGATCAAATTTCCACGCATATCAACGATTTGGCAAGGAGCTCGGTAAGTTTGTGATATCGCGATTTTTAAAGATGTCACGTTACGTTCCTCCGCAACACAGGGTCTATTCCAGAGTGCACAGAATATCGCTGTAGATCCAGTTGCACCACCCGCCGAACCGAGCATGAACTCCGAGGAGATACCCACACTTAACAAGGCCCTCATTGAGGCATTACAAACTGTCACCAAAGAGCAGATGCGTCAGGTGCTGCAACCCATAATGCAAACGCTTGGTTCGGTGATTGAGAAAAAGGTGAGTAAACAAACGCTTTTTACCGTTAATATATTTAAGATAATCTTAATCTTATGCGATAATTGTATGCTAGAATATAAGACTCGAATACTTAATGCCAAAGTCCACGCCAACTTCGACCACCGTCAAATACTCATTTGAGTTATGTGAATCAGATATATCAACCCAGCAATAAGCAAACTTGATAAAAAACGAATTGCAATGACCGCAAAAAAATACGCGAAATTCATAGTGTAGTATTAATAAATTCCAGTGTTACATAATTCAAGCAAATTCTTAGTGAAAAGTATGCAGCAAGTAAGCATTATGCAACAAAAAGCGCAAATGTGAAATTTGGCAAATCGATGAAATTACAACGATATGAATGAATTTACTGCAGAGGTTGATATCATTCTAGATGCCGTTCGAAAGTATTTTGGAAATTTTCTTCCGTGTTCAAATCTAATTTTGCTACAAAATTCTATGTTGTTTTTGTTTTAATTCCGTTTTCAAAATTTAAATTTTGGTAAAAAGTTATTTGATGTCGAAATCATATGTGTTGAAATCATATAAAATCTTATATGTGATAATTAAATTAGAATTGTATTTGTTAGATGAACTACTGCTTTGATTTTTCGCTAATTGTGTTCAAAAGAACCGCAGACGCTTACAAAAAAGAGTGACTTTGCTCTCTACTAATGCCCGGTTTCACAGTTCGTACTTAAGTTCTGCCCAATAAAATCGTAGCTAAGCATTGCTGTGGACTGAGTAGTCTTTTGTGTTTCACAGACGATGCTTAGGTTAGGGTATTAGATCTGCTTAACATACAGGAAGACTTCACTTAGACAGTTTTGACCTCCGTCCTTTGTGATGCCAATAAACTCCTAATAGATCAAAAAAGTTTCTTCAAAACGCTTGGAATCAGTTACGAATTGATTTAGTCGGCTAATGTCAAATCTAGCCTATCCGCTGGGTTCGCCGAAGGTTAGCCTTTCAAAGTTTTTCAATCTCAGTCTGGCAAAAGCTGGACAGTGGAGGAGAAAATGCTTAGATGATTCCATCTCATCCTCCTCCCAACAGCATCTGCTAGGATCCCAAGTCTCAAGGCATGGGTGCCCATTAGACAATGTCCAGTTAGCACACCAATAATCGAGCTGAGATGGACCTTGCTAAGAAAAAGTAGTTCAAAGGACATTTTACGCTCCACAGCGGAACAAAAAGGCCTCGCAACTGCACAGGTTCAGGTAGTTGATTAGCACTTGGCGAACCCATGCGTTGTTTGCATGTCCAGCACTCTTGCACAAGTGGACCATGGACTTCCAGCCCCCTCTCTTGCAAGCTTGTCCGCTTTGCAGTTACCAAAAATTCCGCGGTGACCAGGTACTCACACGAGTCGGATAGCAAAATAACTGGAAGCTATTGATAAAGAACTAAGACACTCCTTTACTAGCCTAAAGCGTACTGTCATCGATTTCAGTATTGCCACTCGTCCGTCGGAGTGGACTAAGAGGAAATGTAGATTATATTCATATTTGGTATTTTTAGTATATATCCTGTAATTAATAATAATTGTGTTAAAAAAGTTCTTTTTCCGAACTTCGAATCCAAATAGGAGACTAACTTCGAAAACCGAAAAATACCTCTGTTTATTTATGACTCAATCTCTCGGAAAAGATTACTTTGTTTGATTACTAAAATATGAGTATCTAAAAAAAATTTACAAAAAATATTTTTGAGTAGAGTTGCCACATGTTTAAAACTTTAATTCAATAAACTTATTTACTAGTTGGTTACCAATTAAAAGAAAATTTTACTGCCAAAATAATTAAATATATTACTAAAGTATTACCACCTATTTATATTCGATCAATTTTATATACGAAATGTTACAAAATAGACAATTAAGATAAACAGTCACCCCTCCTTTTCACAAAATCAACGTTTTAAACATATTTATGAGGTTTTAGTTATAGCAATAAAGTTATCTTGACCTATTTGCATCTCGTGGTGACTTAAGGGGTTAGGTCGTTTTCAGATATTGAAAACAATGGTATTTTTATTATAACTTCCAAAGGCTATATCTCTTAGAGTTTTACTGGATTCGATTTGATATTTTTGGATAATATTTTAAACAAACCATTTAATAAGACAATTTTTTCAAAAATTTTAATTTTTGAAAACCCTGCTAACCACCAAGGGTTCTTTCGACCTTCTTCTTCAACTAATAAACCAAAATTTTGAACTTAAATATTTATTTATCTCCGAAAATAAAAACTCGGATTTTTGTTGTTTGGTTTTATATTTTATTATTATTTTAGATTCTTTATATGATCATACATATGGAATTACATTTTCAAGTATAATTTATGTATGTATTATATATATGGTAAATATTAAAATTTTCAAGTAACTTAATTTTGAAATATTACGAAAAATTGTTCATGCGACATATGTTGTTTATATATTTTGGAATTATTTACATTTGACAAACCATTTTAAGTTCAACAACGCAAATAAATTTCAAAAATACCAAGCACAACGATTTTTATAAGTTTACAAAACAAATATTTATTAAGTAAACTTATAAAAACTTTTCGAAAAATTGTTTTCGAAAATGTACTAAAGTATTTTCGAAAATCAAAAGCGTTGTTGTTGCAAGTTTAACTTGTTTTTGTAACGAATCAAAATGGCTGGAATGTTGTGTTAGCAATTTTGTTTTACAATTTAAGTAGTCTAGTGTGTAGTGTTCCATAATTTCATGACTCAGCCCCAAGATTTTTGCATAACAGTTAGTATGTATGTATGTATAACCTACTTGAAACGTTTTTGAGGCAAATTTTAAAAATTTTAAACTTGAGAGACGAGTATTAAAGTTTTATCGTGTTTTATATAGCGCATAGAGACTACCGAAATGTAAGACTTTCAAATTTAAGTTTAAATAATTCTTTTTTCAAATTAGCTGAGCATAGTTTGAAGAAAATAAAAATCGCAAAAATGCAAAAAAAGATAAATTTGTCACTTAGGAATATACGAACCAATGTAATTTACATAATTTTTAGTCGTTAAAAAATGGTCGTAGTAATATAAAAAAACAATTAAGTATAATTTTTTTTTTCTCCAAAAAAAAACGAATAAAAGTAGAAGTAAAGAAATTCTTTAAACGAATCAAACGCAAATAGAATCTTATATAATAAATTTGCCTGCAGTTATAGTGAGAGGAAAACAACAACAATTAATTGCCAGTTGGTAGGTTGGATTGTAAAACCATAAGGCTTGAGGGCTTTTAGTGAGGCAACCTGTTTATAAGACCAGGTCGAAGAAGCTCATAGCAACCACTTGTCCCTCCGGTAGTTAATAATATTTCGATGTTGTTGTTGGTGTGTGTGTTTAGCGATCGGTGAGGTGTGTATTGTGTTGTGGAATACATGTGGAATGCATGTGGATTTTGTGTGTGTGTTTTTAATACATACATACATATATATACTTTTTGATTAACTGCAGAGTCTCAAATGTGTCGGTTATGCGTAGTTTCTACTTAATTCCTGGTTAGTAGCGCAGCAATTAGAAAAAATTCAATTCTATTTTGCATAAAATATTCTCCGATTTCGTTGCTTGCATGTTGTGTATTATTTCACTTTTATCCCTTTTGTTATTTGAGTTGCCTTTTAAAACTAGATTTTTTTCAGGTAATTAAACGCTTGCGCTCACATGCGCATTCTCTTCCTCTCCTTCTCTCTATGTTTCTCGCTTTCTAACTGTCTTTTTTATCCATTGTCCTTAGCATTCACATTGTTTATTACTTCAGTTGTCTGCGTTGCGTCCTGCTTCTAGGCTGAGCACTCCGTGCACACCGGTTTGTTCTCCTCGACTGCGAATATGCTCGCCGTGATGGGGTTGGCGCATTTCTGTCATATAAAAAATTATTCATGTATTAACTTTAACTGTTTAATGTTTTCGTGTGGCCACTCACCTTGCATTTGAAGCAGTCCCTATGCCATTTAGAGTTCAATGCCACAATCGCATTTTCTGTTATGGGTTTGGCGCAGCCGGCGCAGCGTGCAGCAAAGAGTTCCTCAAAGTCGGTCTTACAGTAAGCGCGTCCATCACGCTCATAGAATGAGGTGCCCACCAGTGGCTTCTGACATGGGCCGCCACACACGAAGCAATCTTCGTGCCAAGTTTGGCCGAGTGCCTTGATTGTGCGCTGCAAAGAAAGCGAAATATATTTATTAAAGATTGAAGGAGATATGAATAAGAAGAGTATATTTAAAATTTTAGAGCATATTTTTTACAGACACAAACCAAGAACACCACTAATCAAAATATGCTTTGAGTAAGACAGTTTTTCATCAAGTGATCTCAAGTATACTTGATACTGAAAATTGTAATCCTTCAGACCTCTGGTCAATAACTTAAGAATCCAAGAATCTTCTAATACCATAAAATGATTCAACGAACCCTCCAGAACCCGAAACGGTTCGAGATCACATGACCTCAAATTTAACTTAAAAATCTTTATCGGTAATAAGTTGATAAGTCTCTATTCACAATCTCATTCGTTAAGAACACTTTTCCACTAACAGATCTCATTTTAACCAGTAACGTCACTGACTTGCTTTGGTGTAATATAGTTCTCTAGTTTCCTTTTCTTACGACGGTTCGATTAGTACTTAGTCTCAATGGTCAAAAGTCCAAGATTAGATCTTGATAAGAACTCCGACTGAAGGTACGCCAGCTGAGACAGTAGACATCTCTGGATTGGATCATATTCTTTATGAAATATTGAAAGTTGTCTGCGCAATGGATCATAGACCGATCACACATAGACCACTTCACAGCAGTATTTGAGTTTCTGCATTGGTTCGAGGCCGTCGACGGAACATGGATCCAGTCTCTCACCAGTATCTAGTGGAACGGTCGAAACAGTGGACATCATACGACAAACCTGCTTTGAAGAGGGCGAACACTATCTTATGGGTTGTACAGATTACGGCCACCATTTTCTGGGATTCCCATGGTGTGTTCTACATCATGATTAACTGGAGGAAGACAAAATGGTCACAGAGTTTTACTATTACTGCACCTTTTTAAGGCCGGATTACATGAAAAACGGACTAATTTAAAGATGAACACTATGACAACGCAATGACTCAGATCTCCGCTGTAGTTGTGGCGAAATTGGCCTATTTGCTGAACGACCCGCTGCCCCATCCAGCTCTATATTTATGATTTGTACCAATGCGAATTCTTTCTTAAAAAAGTTGGATTACCTTTTATAGACTAAGTAGTTATCAGACCTTTCTAGTATACCAACAATGCACGAGAGATTCAATTTCAATATCATAATTTAAGAGTGAAATCGATATACCCGACTTCTAAGAATTTCGGTGAGTTTTCAAACTATTCAGCTGTGCTTAATTTAGAAATCTTTTAACATCGAGAATGTATCGAAATGGTTGGAGGGTAGTGAGATCAGCGGAAACATGATGGGTATTGATTTCGTATCGAATACATGAATGTACATACATAAGTTTGTATGAATATTATATGCCTGAAAACATACAAATTTTCACACAGAAGACCTATTTCCAGTTATCAATCAACACCGCGCTGACGTATAACGCGCGCTTACTCAGCCTTGATTTTTGTATTCAAATGAGAACTTCATTTAGCTAAGTGCTGACGAATTCAATCTTCTAAAAGAAACTCCCACACAAATTGAAATAACCGAATCACACACCCACACTGCTGCAGCGTTCTACAATAGAAGCCTGTGGCGCAAGCGCGCGTGCTGACCGCCATGTGGTCATTCAAATATGCTGCTATACATATATAGTATATAAATTTGCATCTGAATGTACGACTAAATAAATAAATAACTGAATGTGTGCGTGTCTTTATTGTTTGCAGACTCGGCTATAAAATGACAATTTTCATTTATTTTTTTTTTTTTCTTTTATATTTTCAAGTTCATATTTATTCTTTGCTATTCTATTTCAAATATTTGTATGATTACGCGCACCCAGCAACGAGCGCTCAACAGCGGCATTGATGCTGATGACAAACGCGCGACGCCACTAAACAATAACAATAAAAACAAAATGTCAACATTTGACATAAAGAATTCGTATTTGTTATTGAAGATGCTGTCCATGATCGGTTTGGTTTGCCTGTGTTGTGCTGAGATTATTACGGTATAGGTAGCGAGAATACGAGATTTGAACTGGCGGGAGGAAACGCCTCGATGAGGCATGCTGCGGTCTGCTAACCGCAACCACGTCATTTCACATGAATCGTCAACTCAACTGCCTTGCAAATTACATATAAAGCACAGACTCACAACACTCATGCATAAATATACTTATGTTATAAATGCATTCATATTTGCTCTGTGGATGTTCAGGTGCGTCCCTGTAGGAATAACGCTTTTACTATGGGTCTATATAAATCTCCAAACCGTATTTAAATCTCCTTGTAGCCGATAGGGTTCATTAAATTGTAAGATGAGCTTTTTTCCATTAAACAAATTATATTCCGGAAGCCTGAATTGGTTGTCTAAGCAGAGCTGATCCCTCTTAAATATAATTGCATAAATTTGTGAGGTTAGGACTTAATATTTTCTGTACTAGCCTAAAAGCTTTGTTGAATTGCTTCTAAATTCTCATTCAAACATACAGCCCCGTGGTACACAACTCTCATTAATTCTGTCTCGACGTAAGTACTGATCATATATTGTTCATAATTCGAGTATATCTATAGAGGACTTTGAGAACTGGAACAATAAGTCTTATTCGAATCACATAAAATCGCCCTTTACATAAAATAAAAACGTTGAAACTAATTTAATGTGGGTTTCCATCGACAGCCAGGTCTACGTCATCGGAACAGACTCAAGAACTGAAAACTTGTCCGCAAAATATTCGGGAAATGTTTTCTCGTAACAACAACAGCTAAAACCATAAGACCTTGTATAAACACAACTTTTATTCAAAGTTTCTAAAATTTGACTTCAAGTGCTCGTCGAATAATTCACGAGTTTGGTATCTCTAACATACGTTTCAAGGACAACTTCAGAACTTTCGAATGGTTTTAAATAAATTCTCAGTTTCAATGCCAATTTCAACTTTTACTGTCTAAAGACACTCCGAGGCGTCTTTGATTACCCAGGAACCATCGGTATAAAAAGGAAATTCAATAATATGTTTAGACTTGGCTTTACCTTGAATTAAATGCTAATTTGTATTACAATACAGAACCTCAAATATCTTGAAAAACGTTCAGAAAAATGATCATATGATTGGATTTATATATCCAATGTAAATTAAGAATGTTTAACATACCTATATGATACCGTCCTTCACTATTTATTTTGGTTCGACGTTTTTTAAATGTGATTCCCGGGGTTCAATATATCTCCTATGAAATTCTTAGCGTCAGAAGTATAACACGTGATTTGAAGGCCCCTTTTAACCCTTAAGGTCTTCATTTCAAAATTCTACAAAGTCTAGTTAGTGTTAACAGCTGTTCCTATATACATATATTTACATATTTTCACATACTATATACATATATTTGATAAATATATGATTGTACATACATATATACAATTCATTTAATTTATATTTTCCACGCTATCAACTGCTGTTCGGCTATGCCTCAGTAATAAATTCTAATTGTGAGGTAAACTTATTATTCATTTTTTTTTTTGCTATTTACCATAGTAATTGCACTGTCGACATGAGTCACTACCTTTTTGTATTATGTAAAGCTTTATTAGAAAAGCTTTAAAGTGCAAATATTTTTACCGAAGTCAAGAGTCAGCAATTTAAGTCATTTGAGCTTTATAATGGTCTTTTGATTGGCGCTTAAAACGTGTCGGCATACAATTGTACATACTAACAAAAAAACAACTATATAAATATATATAAGATAGAGAGAATAAATATCTACTCTAATTACTTTTTGATAGTGGTAAAGAAAAAATTATGATCTCAAATTAGATTGTTTTATTGTTTAGTCTAATAAAACGTTACTTTGGTCAGAGAGTGCCATGTTTCTGAATAGTATTATAGACTATAATTAATATTATAAGTAGTTATGACATTAATTAAGTCTGAATAAGAGTAAGCATTATAGGTATTTATAGTGGAAACTTTTTCGAAAAATGTATTTTTGAAAAAATTTATTTAATTTTCTGCTAGCAGAATCATTTAACTCTAGTCTTCAATAATAATTTTTCCACATTCTTCTTCATTTAACTTCAAAACAAATCGAACATAGAACTGGATAAATTATGTAGAATGTCATAATCAAACCTATAATTTATTTTTATTAAAAATTTTTTAATCTTCTGCTAACATAATAATTTAGCTCTAGTCTTCAAGAATAATTTTATTGTATTCTTCTTCATTTAACTTCAAAACGAATCGAACATAAAACTGGTATAAATTGTATAAAATGGCATGGTCGAACCTAAAACTTGTTCATGATGATCTTTCTCTGATATTTTTTAACTTCCTGTAAATATTATATTGACAGTTTCTTTCTAAATGTTTTTTTTTTTATACCAAATCCTTTTAAGAACTGTTCTTCAAATAAATTTTTGAATTTCAGCACTTTCTGATTATTTAAGGGCACCCTATCCTTCTAAAATGTCTAATAAGAGTCGTGGCCTCAGAATTCAGTCCACAATATTTTATGAAGTCTGAACCAATTTCCGGTACATTATATCATTTTATACCAATTTAGTTCTTGGAGTTACCTCATAAAAGTCTAAAATTTCTTATGTCAGTGAATCCGTCTAATACAGGGTGGGAGCTGATAGGAATCGGTATCTAATATTAAATATTCACACCTAATTTTATTGGGTGTTGATATATACTGGGCCCACCTTGTAAAAATTACAAGAGTATAGGCGCTAGGGAAAATTAAAAAAAAAAATAGATATACAGCTGTGTTCAAAATAATAATAGTGCTAAATCAATATTTGAATTTCTTATAAAAAGTTTAGTAATTTTTTTTTGTGTTGAAATTGGGTACGAACATAACAGAAACATAAATTTTACATAATATATGGCTTTTATTAATATAAAACCTCAACAATTTTCAATAACAATAATAAAACTAAAATAGCTCGAAAATTTGTTGTTCAAAAAATAGTTGTATTTCACATCTAGTTTAAAAAAGTATTTGAAACATAGGTAAATCTAAAAATGTTGAATAGGTACAAAGAAATAGGGTTCAGCATTAGATCGAAAAGACCCGGCATAGATTTGACTAAGCCTTTTTAACTGGTTTTAGGTATTTCTTCCCAAGAATCCTTCACTATTACCCAAAGTTCGAGATTATGGCTTTTCTGAATATCACCCCATAGGTTATCTATGGAATTGAGGTCGAACCATTGCGCAGGCCAAGGCATGACCTTAATCCCTTTGATACGAAACCAATCCTTGGCTAGCCGACTTGCATGTTTCAGGTCATTATTCTGCTGGAAGACTCCTTTCAGAGGCATTTCGTATTCGTATAAGGACAAGCCCAATCTAAAATTTTTTACCATCCATGTTTTACCGTTATCGTAGTGTCTATTGGTCTTTGGCCTGTCGTGAACCTGCGCCTCCAAAAAGAACGAGTTTACTATCATCTGTCCGTAATATATATCGTCACTTTTTCAATTTATATGAAAAGACTCTAACAAGCACACTATTATTAGTTTGAACATAACTGTATATAAAGGTTTTAATATAGGAAAGACAGTACCAGAACAGGAATACCTTTATTCGGAATAAAGAACCAGGGATGTATATTAACCCAATGTGTGGCGGGATAAAGGGACTTCTATGCTAAACTAAGATGGCATCAGGAGGGAGAAGGTTATGTACGATATTAGATTGAAATTCGTCGAGTAATTTATGAGTGATTACATTTCTTCTATTTGAGAGAAAATCCATTTTTAATTTGGAATATGTATTAAATTTTATTTAAAAAAAACTTAATTTTCGATTTTCTTAACCGAGCTCAAAATTATTTTCTGTATGTACCTAGCTATTCCAACAGACAAACAAATCTATTTTTGTTTGTAAATATCGATGTTTGTCGTTAGTTCATGCATAATTTATGATTTAATTGTATAGGTCAGCATTGACACTACCCACTCATTCCGAACTCAGCATACAAAAATGGGCAAAAATTACACAAATTTGTAAATAACGGGTGATTTTTTTGAGGTTAGGATTTTCATGCATTGGTATTTGACAGATCACGTGGGATTTCAGACATGGTGTCAAAGAGAAAGATGCTCAGTATGCTTTGACATTTCATCATAAATAGACTTACTAACGAGCAACGCTTGCAAATCATTGAATTTTATTACCAAAATCAGTGTTCGGTTCGAAATGTGTTTCGCGCTTTTTTATCGACAAATTTTGTTCAGCGATGAGGCTCATTTCTGGTAAATAAGTAAATAAGCAAAATTGCCGCATTTGGGGTGAAGAGCAACCAGAAGCCGTTCAAGAACTGCCCATGCATCCCGAAAAATGCACTGTTTGGTGTGGTTTGTACGCTGGTGGAATCATTGGACCGTATTTTTTCAAAGATGCTGTTGGACGCAACGTTACGGTGAATGGCGATCGCTATCGTTCGATGCTAACAAACTTTTTGTTGCCAAAAATGGAAGAACTGAACTTGGTTGACATGTGGTTTCAACAAGATGGCGCTACATGCCACACAGCTCGCGATTCTATGGCCATTTTGAGGGAAAACTTCGGAGAACAATTCATCTCAAGAAATGGACCCGTAAGTTGGCCACCAAGATCATGCGATTTAACGCCTTTAGACTATTTTTTGTGGGGCTACGTCAAGTCTAAAGTCTACAGAAATAAGCCAGCAACTATTCCAGCTTTGGAAGACAACATTTCCGAAGAAATTCGGGCTATTCCGGCCGAAATGCTCGAAAAAGTTGCCCAAAATTGGACTTTCCGAATGGACCACCTAAGACGCAGCCGCGGTCAACATTTAAATGAAATTATCTTCAAAAAGTAAATGTCATGAACCAATCTAACGTTTCAAATAAAGAACCGATGAGATTTTGCAAATTTTATGCGTTTTTTTTTTTTAAAAAAGTTATCAAGCTCTTAAAAAATCACCCTTTACTAGTTTCGTAAGTTGCTGCTCATAAAAATAAATTTTAATAAGCTCATTATTCTCATAAGACATTTGCATCTCAAGCCACTATAATGACTTATGCTTGATTTCATTTCACGTCTGTGTCTGTTAGACTCGAATACCGTGAGCAAACGCTAATTGAGAATTACGCTCAACCCACGCGCTTGCTTAATAAATTTCAATGAATTTTTTCTAATGAACATTTTATGAGCTCTTTTAATTCGTAGTTATTATAGTTATGAGAAAATATATTTTTTAAATTTTTTTTGGAATTTTTGAAAACATTTTTCCCACTTGAAAAAGTTTCAGCATCTCGATTGTATATAATATTTTCCCTCACTTATTTCTTCTATATGCTTTCTATTTTTATTTTAATGCACTTCTGCTTTGACACCCGTGTCTTATCTTATTTTTAAATGCCCTTTCGCCGCTTTACTTCCTCCTCGAAACACTTCGTTGTTGTCATTACTTTCAGTTTCGATTTATTGTCATTTAAGCTTTGCTTTGGGCTCGAATTTGAATCTCTTCACCGTGCTGTCATTCCACTTCAATTCACTTCAATCTTATTAATCGCATAACTTCATAATTAAGTTCGGTTGGATTTTATATTTTTATTGATTATATTCTTTTGTTTATTTTATTTCTCGTTTAACTGCGTTGCGTCAGACAGACTGTCTTGTGATTTTATTTACACACACATTTATTTTCATATTTTCGTTTTCGTTTTTTGCTTGCAGCTTGCACACACTTATCTTTCTATCTCAAGTTGTTTTAAATTTGAAGTATTTTTCTTTTGCTTTTTGTACAGTGTTGGTCAAGTTGTTGAGAACATTTCGGAAAAATGAACAATTTGTGTTTTTATTCATGATAAACCTTCAATAATGTTTGATACAATATGTGAGGAAAGTTATCAGATCATTCCATGTAAAACATGCTTTTTATAATGAAGACTGTTTACGTTTTCAATATACTCACTAAAAATTAGGAGTGGCGTAACGAAAACACAACAAATCGAATAATCTATTCTAATCAAATTATGATAGAACAAAGCAGGTTATCCGAATATAAAGAGAAATCCGCAAACATTCTTGTATTGAATTTATATTCGAAATAATTATTCATTTAGCGAGCATAGAAGTGGGGTCTCGAATACGATTATCCTAAGTCGAAAACATAATTTGTTTCTAAGGTTTTCCAAACAACAAGCTTGGAAGGACTTTTGCCATAGCCGAGTTATTATCAATTTGTCGCAAACCTTCCAACACGTGACCAAAGTCTGGTCCAAATTGAGTGGATCTTCACTTTAACATTCAAAATGCAGATTCAAGATGCGAAGATTCATGTATGACTAACACAAACGGGATCGAATATATTTTATGATGAATCTAGTTGCCGTCTCATTTACTCAAATGCTATTCTTGAAACCAGTAACCCAACAATAGAAGAAGAAACCCCTATGTTGTCCCTTAAGATCAGGCGAATACCGAAGATACCTACCCAACGAAACTGAGTATTATCCGACAAATGGATACTTGTTTCGACTCCGAATTTTTGATGGATTTTATTATATGTGACCTGGTCTACGGAAAGGGGGCTTAGGTGTCAAAAAATCAATTTTCACTTTTTAGTTGATTCGGATGGAAGATGACAGTTGTTTATTTTTAACAGCTGTTTCCCAGAAAACTAGTTTTCGCACGTTAGCTCCCATTTCGTAGACCAGGTCACATATAAATATGTGAAGGAGTTAAAATCTTCACTCGGAAAACAGCGATGTTGGTCGAAAGCGAATTCAAAGTTTTCAATTATTGAGCAAACTTGATTAGTATTTAAAAATTTTGAGAAAGAAAAGTTCTCTCAAACTTTATCGAGAGTCGATCATTCAGAACCCTAGAAGGCCATTTTCGGATATTTTAATGTTGTTGTGGAACTGATAGTGGAAAGAGAAATGTTTCGCAATAATTTTAAGAAATGCCTTCGAGTTGAAAGCCCTTGGCCTGAAAAAAATTCCACACAATCGATATGGACCTGATGGAAATTGGAAAGATACATTTTAACTAAAACAGTGCTTCATTATTAAATTTTTTATACCGATATAACATTCTGATCATTTAAACAGCAGCTCAGAAGAGCTTTGGGTACCATAGTAACTATAATGTAGAATTTAAGAATTTTACAGTGAGAGACCGGAAATAACGTGATGGGACTAACTCAACTTTCAGAAATACTTTATTATTAAAATTAAAATTCGTGTGCTTATTGTCTTGACCACCACTGTCTTTTGACTATTTAAATTGAAATCTGCGTGTAAAATATTTGATTTATTTTTCATATTTTTTCGATTTCAAACTATTTATTTGTTTGGGTGTTTCGTGTGACTGATTTCTATATTCATACCTCAGTATGTGTGTGCGTGTGATCTTATAGCTTTATGCGGATGGATGACACTTGTGCGCATGCGCAGCATGTTTATTTAGTTGCTTTCAAGTACCATGTTGTTAGTAAGATTGGCTTTTTGACTCTCGTAGACAGTGCGCTCATATTTTGTTTCAACTTTCTTCTCAAGTGTCTTACAAGAAAAAGGTGTAGGAGCGCACACACCACAACGCCAGCCGCGTGTGGGTTGGCGACTTTTCGTATTACTCGAAATTGCTGCGTGTTTGCCTTTTTTGTTTGAAGAAAGTATTTGATGATGTTTTCTACTCAAAATAAACATGATTTTAATTTGGTAACACAAAATAATAAAAAACATCGTGTACAAACAAAACGAAAAATTAAAATCATTTTTTGAATGAAAATCTATTTTTGGTCATTTTTTTTCGGCGCCAACCGTTATTTTAAGTCAGTTTGTGAGTCATTTGAGGTTGGGTTAACAAATAACTCATTCCGTGTTCATCTGCGACAGTTTTAAGTACATTCTGGAGTATTCATTAACGCCTACGAGCTTCTAATTTTAAAGAAAAAACGAATCCAACAAATATGGAACAGAAACTCATTTGTACTTTTGTAAACTTTATTGCTTCGAAGATTAATGATTCAATAACCAAAAACAACAAACTTTGCTCGCAATAATAAAGTAGTTACACAAGTAAGCAAATTTGCTAATTAGCCATAAACAGCGCTGAAAAAAAATTTCTTCAAAATTTTCCATTCAAAATTGGTCTACACGTTTTGCAAAATTCGAAAAAAAACAATGTTCTTTGAATATTCTTTATTTTGAGCGATGAGTCAAAGCTTCTGCAGAACAAAAGCACTTCAATCTCAATAAACTTAATTGAGTGATCTAAGCGCTTAATCTCACAAGCGTACAATACAACCGTACAATGCGAGTGCGCTTATTTAATTTCAACTTTTATTTTTTTATTTGCCGAAATTAACTTGAAGTGTCTTCTTATTACTTAGTATTTTCACTTGCGCTTAGCTTCAATTAGTTCAACGAGAAGACGAAAGACAAGAACAAAGAATATTCGTAAGTTCAACTTCTTCGTTGAGGTAATTAAGGTCAAAAGGTTAATAAGTGGAAGGCAGTTTTAGATTTCAAGTGAAATTGTAGTAACGCAGTGTAGGTAGGCTGTGTTTTTCAATTTGAATTAATTCAAAGTTTTTTTTTTTCATAATATAACAATAGAACATAAGCCCGTAAGCTAGTGAAGTGAGTAGAATTACTACCCAAAGCAGTAAGATTCTTGGAACAATCTGAATACTTGGTCGAGCTACGCTTCCGATTCCGAGATATGTATCCCGAAGTAACATGAAATCCAAGAAATGAAATGAAATCCGTACAGAGAAGATATTTCATAGTCGAAATCTTAGCAGAATCTGTTCGAAGATAGTCGAAAGCTGGGATCGAACCCAGTTCCTGCATGGTGTTAATTCGCACGCTTAATCACTACACGAAGACAGTCTCATATTGTTTAAAGATTTCTAACTAACTAGAAGTCAAACAAATGTTCCATCATTATCTCATCATCCATCCAACACCAAATTGAAACTTGAGAACCTCATGCAGTCTCTTCTTATAATATATTCCTCTGCTTCCATGAAGGCATTCAGGAATGACCAAGCTATGTATATAACTTACAATGACTTTCAATGTAAATGTTTCTCCCAAAGACTACTCAGTTTCTGCAGCAGTCTCTGACGCGGAGATATAGACTCATAAATCTACAGGCAATTGTCGAATTAATAAATTTACTTATTTAAGGAAAACTCTTATTTAATGAAATTTTAAGTCGATTTCCTTACTAAGAAAAAGCCTAGTTTAAATTTTCCACATTCGAATATTGAATTTGTCATTCGAGTCCCATCGTCACTGAGAAAACTAAGAGAGTCCAAAAATAAGTTTCAATAGTGGATTCTCCACAGTTCGTCCACATTTATAAAAGAAAACTCACTCTCACTCACTCTCACTCTCACTCTCTTCCGTTGGGTATGATAAACCTGATCCAAATAATCGATGTTTTTTTTAAAGGTCTGTCTTAAAGTGTTGTCGAACATTTACTACATTATATAGTTATATTCTAGAACCTTAGGGGTCATCTTACTTTACTACGGTGACATTTTCCACTCAAGTAGCAAGTAGCAGACTAGAGTAGATCCAAATAATAATGGAAGGCCTCTTTAAACAATATTGGGCTGCCCCAATTGAAGACATCTCTAACTATTTTGGCACCCTCTTGACATGCCCTCCGTACTAGGGTAGCCAAAGAGTTTTTTACTTCACTACGATTCTCTCTTTCAAAAATTATATTTTATAACCGTAATTTTCCCACTCACCTCCAAAATGGGCTGCTTACAGCCATGACATGTGCCTGAGTAGTTTTTCAAAAAACATTTAGAGCAAACCGGTTCACCATCTTGTATATTGAATGTGGCCTCCTCGATGGGTGTGTTGCAGTCCTTGCAGGCAAAATGCTCCGGATGCCAGGTCTTGCCGAGCGCGGTTATGATGCGTTTCGTGATGATTTCGTTGCATTTGTGACAAACTGATTCAGACTAAAAGTAGAAAAATAGAAAAAATAAATAATTATTATTAATATATTTCTTATAAAATATAAAAACAATAGAAATAAAATGCAAAAGAAAATTGTGCAATGCAAAGAATCTTGCATTTTATCGCCAATATACTTAAGAATATCGGTGCCTATGTGTCTGTGAAAAGAATATGTATTTAATATTATTTATTGCTTGTCTCGGCTTTGTTGTTTTTTTATAAACTTTTTGTTTAATTGCCTTACGCGCACAACGGTAATGGAGAGAACCATATAAATAGGCTAGCGGCCCATCTACGTCCAACCAAGCGAATTAAGTATAAGAAGCACGTCAACTGATTGTATGACACGGCTTTCGATATGAATTTATTGAATTATGTATATTAATTAAACTGCTGATATGTACATATTTACATCTATATGTATCTGTATATAGGTGTATATATGTATGTGTGGTGCAAAACAGCATTCCATCACAGCTATTTATAAAAATTATTGCAAAAATTCTTTGGATTTGATTTGTTTACTTTCGTTTATAGTACTCGGCGTTCAACGTGTACAACAACACAAATATTTTCAATTTTTATACCCTTGAACCATGTTCCAAGAGTGTGATAGTTTTGGTCATCTAAGGGTATTTTTGTAAGATCTTAAAAGAGAGATACTAAATGATTCGATCAGAGTGAAAAACTGTTGTTCAAATGTTGTCCCCCAGTCCGTCCATCTATCCATGCGTGTTCTTGTTCTATGCGGAACTAGTTCTATAGAACGGTACCATCCACTTTTCGCTGAAACTTCCTAACTCATAAACCACTCGACCAATTTGAACCAAATTTGATTAATAATCTCATAACTTCCGATAAATATTATTGAGAATGGGATAATCGGTGCACAAAGAAGGATTGCCTTCAGAAACTTACTTTCTAAAATGGTCCTCACATAAATATTAGGAAATTTGTCTCTACTCTTAATTTTGTATTGCTTATGAAGGGCTCTGAAAATGTTTTATTTAGCATAAGGGGGTTAGATGAGGGGGGTATCTTCAGCAACTTACATTTGAATAAAGAAATCTGTCCCTACTCTTGATTTGGTATCGTATATAAAGGGCTCTGAGAACGATTTATTTAGAAGGAGTCAGGAATCGATAATTTTCGGTCCAATCCTTCCCCAATCTACCCTACATAATGAACCCCATCACTTTTATTAACTTTGCCAAGTATAGTATATTGTCCCGTCCATCCAAACTCAACCCTCCCTTACTATTTACATCATTCATACAACACACTTGTGTTCGCCCGTCGTACCAGTCGTCAAAATTGAAGTTTTGCACGCATTATGTCAATGCGACAATTAGTCGACCATTTAAGGAGCACTCCAACAGATAGACCATTATTATGGTGGCCGTCCATTACAGTTATTATGTATGTGCGGCACGTTGTCTAGGCCATACACATGTGTAAAGTAATTATCATTATTTTCTGTTTTTTTTTTGGTCTAATACAAATTTGAATTTTAGTCTGAATTTCGGTCATAAACAAACGCCATTAAATTTATTACAACTGTTGGTAACACTTGGAGTGTGACATCAGTGTGTTGCTATTTTGGACGCACACGATTTTACACATAAATATACAGACAGACATACATTACATACATACATATGAATATACATTAGATATAGTATGGTTTGACATTTTCGTCACAAAATAATTTGATTCCCTCGGTATTAGGCTTGTGTTACTTTGGGCTTCTTCAAGTAAAATTTGCAAATGATAATGTTTTTATATCTCACATATGTACTACATACATATTTATATATATAAAGTATTTATTATATACACATACACAGCACATTCATATGGCGAGAGGAAGAAATAAATTATTGTTTTGTCAATATTTTATACTACCCTACTTGGGAGGCCTGTCACCGAGTTGTACCTGTTTTTTTTTTGCGTCATTGTTTTTGTTCTTCAATTAATAATATTCGCCCATATTCGTGCTTATATATTATATGTATTTATTTTCACATATAAGTTTTGATACAGTCTATACTACAGTAATTGTAGTAAAGAATTTAATTAAACGCCCGATGGGAAGAGACTAAACAAAATATTCTATTATAGAGTATAAAAGTAAAACTGTTCTCATCTTGGAAAACCGTATGACAGCCCCAAGCCACCTCATTACTCACACACTACTTTAGGGACACGAATAATTGTCATGAAGAACTTAAAAGAGTATACCAGGCCGTGTTTCTTAAAATAAAGTCCTCCCAGCAAAGCCTTATTGATTCTAGATCCACAAAAAGTAGATAATAGCGGGATTTGGGGTTGAAATTGTTATGAACTTTGTGTCAGATTTCAGAAATACCGAACTCTGTCACAGTATTTACCTGTGAATAGGCTTGCTCCTACTCCGTAAGGCTCGACCTAATTGAAAGTGAAACCGATTCAGTGCTTAGGAGCAGGAGTTCTGAATACAGTTCGCATTCAATCAGCATACTTATTGATATAACAGAGGATACCATAGCAAAAGAGAATAAGAAGAGGATGAATACTCTGGAAAAAATTAGAGTTTATAGTACCTTGGAAACCACTTAACGGATGTCAGAAAAGTAAATGTGTTCTATACGTGGAAAAGCCCTGTCTACTTAGTTATAAAGGACATAGTGACTTATCTATTGAATTAAAATTGGAACAGATATTTTCTTTAACTTTTTGTAATCCTAGTTGGGGTATAGATTAGGAACTGAAGTGACATTTCTTGGCTAAATATAAATTCAGATGGTTTTTAGTAATGTAAAGACGACCACTGCAGGAAAGAAAAGCCTTTCTATAAATCCATATGACTAGGATCTTCGCGGTATGTATAAAGCGCTACAGAGCTCGTATCTGGCAATACTATACATCTTTGAAAGGTCTTGACATAACGTACAAAACGACGCTATGCATGATTAGTTTGGATATTGCGTTCAACAGTGATAGACGTGTAAACATGGAGTTTACTAACGGCGAAATTCGCGCTATTTTAAAGTTTTCCTTCGTTAAAGGCAAATCCGTTAGAGAAACTTTCATAGGGTTTGGGGGATGGTACTCTATCACTTCGAACTGCGGAGGAATGGTTTCGACGATTCAGAGCGGATGAAAACGACACCATGGATAAGCCATCCCGCGGAAGACCTGTGACGACTAATACCGATCAAATCATGGAAAACATCGAGTTAGACTGGCATCTCGTGACAATGCCCAGGAGATGGAAGTTAGTCACCAAACCATTTTAAACTATCTGCAGAAGGCTGGATACACAAAAAAGCTTGATGTTTGGGTGCCGCATGATTTGACGCAAAACAACCTTCTTGACCGAATCAACGCCTGCGATATGCTGCTGAAACGGAACGAACTCGACCTATTTTTGAAGCGGATGGTGACTGGCGATGAAAACTGGATCACATACGACAATATCAAGCGAAAACAGTCGTGGTCGAAGGCCGGTGAATCGACCCAAAAAGTAGCCAAGCCGGGATTGACGGCAAGGAAGGTTTTGCTGTGTGTTTGGTGGTCTTGGAAGGGAATCATCCATTATGAACTGCTCCCATATGGCCAGACGCTTAATTCTACCATCTATTGCGAACAACTGGATAGCTTGAAGCAGGTGATCGACCAGAAGCGTTCAGAATTGGCCAATAGGAAGGGTGTAGTGTTTTAACCATGGCAATGCTAGACCACACACTTCGTTGATGACTCGTCAGAAGCTACCGGAGCTAAGATGGGTGTCCGGACAAGTGATTACCACCTGTTCCTGTCCATGGCGAACGCCCTTGGTGGTGTAAAGTTGAACTTAAAAGAGGCTTGTGAAAAGTGGCTGTCCGAGATAAGGAAGGGGCTTGCCGTCTAGATGGAAACAGATTATCGAACGAAACGGCGCATATTTGAACTAAATCCGATCATTCAATAAAGAGCAAAAAAAAGCGGAATTTGCCATCCTAATATCTGTTCGAAATTACCTTCTAGGTCACTAAGATAAGGAACATCACAACCTCCTACAAAACTAACCATACAAAATTTCTTAAAAAGTACTTATGCTCTTTTATAATAAAACCTCAGATATGTTTATGTCAAAAGAAACTACTCTATGAAACTATGGACTAATTAACCATTGCATATGCAGATAAGAAAAGTAAAATAGTTTTAAAAAGAAAAAAAGTTAGTAATAAACAACACCGAAGTGATGACGTCATATTCATTTCAATTACCAGCGAGTTATCAGCAAACAGCAGTAATGCAAAAAAGATATAATTCTAATCAATAAATGAGCAAACAAATGATGGACACATGGGTAAACACATTATAGTATATATTCTTTATACATACATATGTACATTATGTATATATGTAGGGTATGTATTTGCACAAAAACTTAGATAATGTATTGTGAGTCCCTAGAACGTGTTTTTAGTTGTTGTTGAAGTGAAATACAAACCAAACTGAGAAATGTGTCACACATTTGCAGATAGGCATCAACACTTAGAAACATGAGTATATTTAATAAAATTTATATTGCCAAAATATGCGGGCCATAAAAAATAAATAGAAATCACCAAAACAATCAAACTGACATCGGGAAGTGGCACCGCCAAAGTCTGAACAATAAAATATTGTGTTAAATATTTATTGGGACTTGCATATAGCAAGTGTTTTTTGTTGTTATGTAGGTATGTATATCAAATATATTTATATGAACTTACTGTTCCGGTACCTATAGTTCTGCGAAATTTGAGTCATAGAACTTTATTTTTATTTTTCCTTAGAATTAATTATTTTTGTAAAGCCTGGAAAACGAGTTAAATTTCTAGAAATTCATGCATATGGGTGGTATTCAATCGGAAAAAAATCATTAAAATAACAATGAATTGTTTTGAACATTTTTAAAGAGAAGTATTACCTTCTCAAGACGAGTTTGATTAATAAATTTTACAAATTATTATTACATTATACTACACAGTGCAACACATTTTTTTAAGCAAATTTGTAATTATATATATTTTGAACAATTTTTGAAACATTAAAAAACTAAACAGCGCCAAAAAGACCCATTCTGCTGATAGAGGGTTAATTGTTCGAAGAAAAAATATTTTTCCAAAAATTTTGGTACAGATCTCTGGCAACAATATAAAGCCTAATTTAATGTCATAAATATTTTTTTTAATTTAAACACTAATTTTAACTACATAAATTCAACATCGGTCCACTGTAAGATTTTTTATTTTTGAGAAAGATTCATCATCTGTTAATAACATTAAAAACTACCATCTTGACATGCTTACTATTCATAGAAAAACTAGAAATTTGTTACATAGTGTTATTAAATTAACCAATTCGTCTCAAATCCGACTTTAACAGCAGTTAAGCTGTGTCAGAAACAACAATATTGAAGAGACCTGAATTGAATATGCTGATGAATGGCAAAATATCAAATTTTATTTAATGAAAAATTGAAGCTAATAGCTTGACATGTATGCATATATATACATCTGGATATATATATATATATAACTTACGGCTTATATATATATATATATATATATAGATAGGCATGTATTTATACTCGTATGCATACAATTAATATTGACACTGACATCTTTACTATTCAATTCAGATTTACATAACTATTGAAGACACGTTAATGTCATTTGATACGTCAAAGATTTACAAATATATTCATATATGCATTAGGGTGTGGCTGTGATGATTTCTTAATCATGCTATAGTTATATTCAATTTAGAATATTTTTCCTATAAACGTCGTTACTATTATATATTCCTATAATATATCAGGTAGAAATGCTGAGAACAGGCTAGATTATATAGTGTAGACATTCTGATATCTTATTCTACCTCAATATGGAATAGAATAACCTCAATTGTGGAATATTCCTTTGCTTCTGGTCAATTTTCATGAGATCATGTAGAGTTGTTGTTTTGGTAGCGGTCGATAACATTCCCGAAATAATTTGAGGGACTTCTGCTGAGCTAACAGTTCTTGGTCGGTCTGTCTTTTAGGATTTTCAATTAGGATTTTCTAATTCTGGCTCGTTTTCATTATGATAAAGTGTAACATTTTGGTGCTTAAAAGTAAAGGGTGATTTTTTAAGAGCTTGATAACTTTTTAAAAAAAAAAAAACGCATAAAATTTGCAAAATCTCATCGGTTCTTTATTTGAAACGTTAGATTGGTTCATGACATTTACTTTTTGAAGATAATTTCATTTAAATGTTGACCGCGGCTGCGTCTTAGGTGGTCCATTCGGAAAGTCCAATTTTGGGCAACTTTTTCGAGCATTTCGGCCGGAATAGCCCGAATTTCTTCGGAAATGTTGTCTTCCAAAGCTGGAATAGTTGCTGGCTTATTTCTGTAGACTTTAGACTTGACGTAGCCCCACAAAAAATAGTCTAAAGGCGTTAAATCGCATGATCTTGGTGGCCAACTTACGGGTCCATTTCTTGAGATGAATTGTTCTCCGAAGTTTTCCCTCAAAATGGCCATAGAATCGCGAGCTGTGTGGCATGTAGCGCCATCTTGTTGAAACCACATGTCAACCAAGTTCAGTTCTTCCATTTTTGGCAACAAAAAGTTTGTTAGCATCGAACGATAGCGATCGCCATTCACCGTAACGTTGCGTCCAACAGCATCTTTGAAAAAATACGGTCCAATGATTCCACCAGCGTACAAACCACACCAAACAGTGCATTTTTCGGGATGCATGGGCAGTTCTTGAACGGCTTCTGGTTGCTCTTCACCCCAAATGCGGCAATTTTGCTTATTTACGTAGCCATTCAACCAGAAATGAGCCTCATCGCTGAACAAAATTTGTCGATAAAAAAGCGGATTTCACATTTCGAACCGAACACTGATTTTGGTAATAAAATTCAATGATTTGCAAGCGTTGCTCGTTAGTAAGTCTATTCATGATGAAATGTCAAAGCATACTGAGCATCTTTCTCTTTGACACCATGTCTGAAATCCCACGTGATCTGTCAAATACTAATGCATGAAAATCCTAACCTCAAAAAAATCACCCGTTACAAAAGCTCTATAAATATAGGACAGAACTGGACATTTTAATCCTAAACAATAAAAGATATGATTACCAGTACAGTAGTAATAGGGCAGAATAGGACATTTTGGACTGTAATTACATTTTGATTACTCAGGATTACTTTCATAATCTCTCATATATACATATCCTCAGCTATAGATTAGAAATCATGTTATTTAAAATATTTTAAATATAATTGCGGTAATCATAAACATTAAAGATAGATAGTAGTTCTAATTTCTATACTGAATTACAATATAAGTAAAATTTTTTTAGTTCCAACAATTTTTAACAACAAGTAATTGTCTAAACAATCGCTAGATTGCCTGATTATGATTACTTTTTAAATTTATGATTACATATAAAGTAATCGTTATGCTAACTACTGCTCTACTCAAGATTACTTTCACTTATCACCAGTATAAACATATCCAGAGCCTTAGAATATTAGAAAATATGTAATTCAAAATATGTTATGCTGTAATCATAGTAATAAAAAGTAAGATTACAATTATAGTAGTTGATTGAATTATCAATTTAGAAATTTCTAAATACCAAAATTAAGATTTCTAAGTAAGATTAATAAGATTGCCTAGATAACTAAGATTGTCTAGATTACAATTACTTTTAAAGTGTAATGGTAATCGTAACAATTACTGTTGAAGTAATGCTTCTTCCAACTAACTTACGGCTTATAATTACAGTAAGTAAGAATATGGCGTCCTAATTACTCTGTTTTGAGATAGACTTATTAGAACCCTAGAAAGCACAAATACCTCCAAATACTTGTTGAATACTTGACATGATGCAATCTCCCGAGTCTCATAACTCATTTCACTTATTATGATAAACATTTATTATATATAGTATGCAATAAACTTGTGTTTACTTTTGCAATTAGTTCACTGCTAGCAACTGAATAATGCACACGTTTATTAATATATTATCATACATATGTATGTATGTATATAGTCCGCTTAAATTGCGGATAACCATAAAAGTTATAGAAATGCCTGCTTAGCACACCCTGCGGCCACCGGCCACCAAACTACGCAATCGAAGCTATTCTGCTAAATACTACAATCAACGCTAAATTTTTATTGCAGTTAGATCATCGACAGAGTTAGCAAAAAGAATTAGACACACACACACTCAGGCGCATGTGTATATGTATATATGTGTAAAAAGAAAGAAATCGAAGAGTGAATAAAGCGAAAAAGTAACAAAAGATAAAACGCGTGCAAAACTAAATTGGAAACAACAAACAAATAACTGTGCAAATAAACAACAATAATAACAATAACCAACAAACATGGCTTAAGATATTCGCGCAAAAATAAACAAAATTTCGCCAAAATAACAAAAACAACAATGATAGTGGTTGTTATTCGAGTGTGGTCGCCAATTTTCTACACGTTTTGCAATGTTATTCTTTCATTTTTGTTTTTGTTGTTTTTTTATTTTCAATATTAATTTTTTGTGTATTTTTCGTTTTAAATGTCCTTAAGGCTAATTATTATTTTTTTTTGTTGATTTATCGCATGTCTTTGCTCCACTAAAGTCGAAAAAGTCAAAATATTGAGCAGATCATGTGCCAGCCGGTGTTTATATATAAAAGTATATAGCCATATACATATGTATCTACCCATTGCCTAACCGATTATATATATATATATATATTTGGCGTAGGAACCGCTTTAAGCGATTATAGCCGAATCCACCAGAGCGACTCTCACCACTCATTCCTCCTTTTTGCTTTTTGGCGCCAACTGGAAACACCAAGTGAAGCCAGGTCACTTTGCACTTGGTCTTTCCACCGGAGTGGAGGTCGTCCTCTTCCGCGGCTTCCTCCAGCGGGTACTGCATCGAATACTTTCAGAGCTGGAGTGTTTTCTTCCTTCCGTACAACATGACCTAGCCAGCGTAGCCGCTGTCTTTTTATTCGCTGAACTATGTCAATGTCGTCGTATAAATCGTACAGCTCATCGTTCCATCGTCTGCGGTATTCGCCGTTGCCAATGTTTAGAGGACCATAAATCTTGCGCAAAACCTTTCTCTCGAAAACCCCAAGAGTCGTCTCATCGGATGTTGTCATCGTCCACGCTTCAGCGCCATACATCAGGACGGGAATAATGAGCGACTTATAGAGTTTGATTTTGGTTCGTCGAGAGAGGACTTTACTTTTCAATTGCCTACTCAGTCCAAAGTAGCACCTGTTGGCAAGAGTGATTCTGCGTTGGATTTCAAGGCTGACATTGTTGGTGTTGTTAATGCTGGTTCCCAGATAAACGAAATTATCTACAACTTCAAAGTTATGACTGTCAACAGTGACGTGGGAGCCAAGACGCGAGTGCGGGTGTTTGATGACAGGAGATATTTCGTCTTGTCCTCATTCACCACCAGACCCATACGCTTCGCTTCTTTATCTAGTCTGGAAAACGCAGAACAAACGGCGCGGTTGTTGCTTCCGATGATATCAATATCATCGGCATACGCCAGGAGCTGTACACTCTTGTAGAAGATTGTACCCTCTCTATTTAGTTCTGCAGCTCGTATTATTTTTTCCAGCAATAGATTGAAGAAGTCGCACGATAGTGAGTCACCCTGTCTGAAGCCTCGTTTGGTATCGAATGGCTCGGAGAGGTCCTTCCCGATCCTGACGGAGCTTTTGGTGTTGCTCAACGTCAGCTTACACAGCCGTATTAGTTTTGCAGGGATACCAAATTCAGACATCGCGGCATAAAGGCAGCTCCTTTTCGTGCTATCGAAGGCAGCTTTAAAATCGATAAAAAGATGGTGAGTATCGATTCTTCTCTCTCGGGTCTTTTCCAAGATTTGGCGCATGGTGAATATCTGGTCCATTGTGGATTTTCCAGGTCTAAAGCCACACTGATAAGGTCCAATCAGTTTGTTGACGGTGGGCTTTAGTCTTTCACACAGTACGGTCGATAGAACCTTATAAGCGATGTTAAGGAGGCTTATCCCACGATAGTTGGCGCAGATTGTGGGGTCTCCCTTCTTATGGATTGGGCAGAGCACACTAAGATTCCAATCGTCAGGCATGCTTTCTTCCGACCATATTCTACAAAGAAGCTGATGCATGCACCTTATCAGTTCTTCGCCGCCGTATTTGAATAGCTCGGCCGGTAATCCATCGGCCCCCGCCGCTTTGTTGTTCTTCAAGCGGGTAATTGCTATTCGAATTTCTTCATGGTCGGGCAATGGAACATCTATTCCATCGTCATCGATTGGGGAATCGGGTTCGCCATCTCCTGGTGTTGTCCTTTCACTGCCATTGAGCCTAACCGATTGTTATTTGTTTAATTCGCCGAAAACTCTAGCAAACGCCACACTATTTTGCAAATCACTTATCGTCTTCGTCAAAATTGGCAAATAAAAAAAACAGATGGAAAATAATATTTTGCGATTTTTGCACGTACTTACATACGTATGGCTGTATATATGTATATCAAATTGGCATGGAAGTTCACCGGCAAAAAGTGCTTAATCTACAATTTTGCTTATATATAGATAAGTTTATTTACAAAAAATAAACATGATTACGTATTGATATACACATGTATATATGTAGATTTTACCGGCAATTTTAAGTGGACAAATATAATTAGAGAAACATATGTTCAGTACAAAATTGAGATACTACGTCATTTTCGGCATATAAATTCCAAAACAATCAGCTTACCAAATAACATTTAATTTACAAAAACCAAAACTAATGAGCATTTAAATCTACCAAGATGTCTTACATATATATACTAGCACTATATCAATATTAAATCAACTTAAGGCACCGAAATACTCATTTACGATATTTTAACTAGGACAATTTTGAACTAATTGCGCTCATTTTTTAACAAAGTTGTCATTACTATAAGGGGCCCAAGTTAGGTTATGGCTTTGTTTTCATACTTTGATTCCAGCTGAATTATCTATTCTAAATTAAGAGAAGTTTACGGTATTCAAAATAACATTGTATGGGAAGTAGGCGTGTTGTAGGCGATATTCTTAATTTTAAAACATAATAGTCAGAAAAAAAATACCAGTATCACACCCTTTATAAAATATTTCAATATGCCCACATGAGAACCATTTTATATATCATGCCATTAATAAAATTCGATGTTTCTGGTCTTATTCTTAACATAACCATTATATGGCGAGGTTAATACTCGATTTCTGTTTTCAAATTATAAAAAAATGCTAAGTTTATATTACAGTAGCTTAAGAGATATGATCCATACACATTCATTACTTTTAAAACAACACGTGGCGCTCCCTACTGTGACTTACTGCAAGAACTCAGTGATTAAGTTGCATATTCCTATTTTTCCATTAACTACATAAATATGGGCGTGCCAAATATTTCGATTACGCCAATATCATACACCGACCTCATCAAAATGTCGAGACTCATGTTCAACAAAATAGTTACTCTTCTCTTTAGGATCCTAAAAAATTAAATCCAGAAAAGTGGACAAGATGTATTAGGTATATTTTTTGATAACATAGCAATGATAGAAGTGGTTTCTGAAGACTAAAATGTTTAAAAATAAACAATCGTTATTTTGAAAAGAATTCTATATACACCAAAGGTTTTTCCAATAATGTTCAGAATATAAAATATATAAAATTGTTTATTTTTTTACTAAACCTTTAGAAAGGGTGTCAACTTTGGTCACAAAGATTTCAAAGTAAAATCTTAATTTAAATGTTATGTTGTATTATTTGAACAATTTAATTGAAAACATAAATCTAAAAGGTGGCAACTCTTATTAAAAATAGTTGAAGAATAATTATTCATATTAAACCGTGTGAATTTGAATATTATATTGAATTTAATTGACATCTTAACAGCTTAAAGAATAGAGTAGACTTCCGATGATAAAACTGAAAGAGAAGTGGAAGAAGAAAGAATTTTGTTTTCTTAGACATAACTGACTGGCCTAGTACCTCATATTTACATTCAAACTTTGTTTTTTTCCAACCAAAATCAAATATTTTTCTGCATTAAGTAGTTGTTTTGTATTTATTTACCAATATTTTACCCACATATATTTATAAATATTTATGTGGCCTTCTTGTAAAAATATATGAAATGGTTGCTTTGGTTGAGTAAATATTTTGGTGCTCGAATCAATACTAAGAACTATTTGGTTATTTGGCATTTTAATAAAATAAATAGAGTATGAAGTTTAAACAAAAAATAAGTTAGTACGACTGTCTCAAATATTTCTCTCATTTACGTAATTGCTGCTACCAAACTGCGATATAAAATTTCACAAATATTTGATGATTTTTAAAATTCCACCAAACTTGAAATGTTTTCAATATTAATTTTTCTATTTTTTGTTTTTTTCTACTTATTTTTATATTTTTTTGGTTTTTGTTTCGATACTTTTTTTGTTTTAATTTTTTTATATTTTTGTTTGTTTCGTGTTTAATTTCTTTCGCTTCCTTTGTTTGCCCATTGGCAATGGAGTGTTAATTTAGTTAACACTTTGCGTCAACAATCAACTGTTGTTCAATACGACGCGTTTTTGCTTTTTGTTGCCAAGCGGTTGACAGTTCAAGTGAAATTGTATGAAGGCAAAAAAGTGCTAGGTTCTCTTTTCAGAATGAGAGGGGAGTCTAATGGGTTTTTTAAAGAAATATTTATAGGTAAATAGTTTTAGATACAGGGCTAAGGGTTTGTTAAACAATTTTTAGCGTCGTTATATTGAATATATTATATTTGTATATTCTTAATTCCAATAAATAAATTTAAAAAATTCTTAAATCATCAACTGACAAATGACAATATATCTTTTTCTGTTGAACTGCAGATTTCGCTCTGCTAAAGTTTAAGCTAAAAATTATATTATTTATATTCGTCATTACCTCAATAAGGTTGATGACGTTGTGAAACGGAGATAATTGAAATCAAGCGATATGTAGAGCCCAACAGATCCTTTTAAACAACCTCTATCTAAATGGGCATAGATGGAAAGAGATGAATTGGAGTGGCTCTATATAAAAAAACGGTGTTTACTCAGGATTACTAGCTTTACCAACAAGAGCCATTATTGATCCGTTCTTCACTGAGGTCCAATTGAAACTCGTTTGCCTTAGTGGTGTAGTGGCTCAATAGTTCTAGATATGACCGTCTAACAATAATATGATTTTAATCATGCGGATGTGAGTTATTAACAACATTTTTTGACATATTTTTTTAGAATCTTGGTCTTGTGAAGGACAAGTTTTTCAACATATTTAAATTGAAACTGATTCCTTAGTCTATTTTCATATTTTCAATAATGTATGCAATAGCTTATACCTATTTTGTTATTCCAGTTTTTACTACACTCCAAATTACAACAACAAGAATATTATACATTAACCTCAATTTTCGGTGGACGCCTTGGCGTATGAGTAACTACTTAAGTACCAACATCTGTCCCCACAAATGTCACTCATACGACCTGACTGTCATGCAATGTTTAATTTCAAGACTTTTTATTTGACTTTAACTACTTTTTACTATATGATACTTACAGAAAAATATATAAATAATTATTTTTTAATAATATTTTAAATACTAATTATTTTCCATAAATATTTCAATCAAGTGGAAACAACAAATTCTACTCTTGCAATTGTATTTTAGCAAGTTAGTTTACTAAAGGTATAATTTTATGAGGTAAATGAATTAGGACATTTGTATATTTTCTAATAATTATCGAAACTGGATTTTATGCAGCTTCAGGCATTTGTCTCTATTTCATTAAAAAAGTAAAATAATATTTAAAAAAATCATTGGTTTTTCGTACATTTATATTTATACTTATACAAATTTTGTTAAAAAATAATAATTGAAATAATTACAAAAAATTATTATAAAAATTAAATATATTTCATATTTATATTAAGGTTTAAAAAAAAATAGAATTACAGATAAAAACTAAAAAAAATAAAAAAAAAACAAATTTGTAAATTAAACAAATTAATAACTCGATTATAAATATTTATAATTATAGAAAAAATAGAAAAAGTGTATTAATTAAAGTTTATGGCGCCTAAAAAAATTCACCAGTTTCAGCCATTAATTTTAATTTTATTTTATTTTAAAAATTATAATATTTTATAATGAAATATCCTCAACTATTTTTTGCAATAAAAAAGTTTAGAAAGAGAAAATATATAAAGCTTAATTTTGCAAACACGTGAAATTGCATAACTGTTTTTTTTATTTTCGTTATTTTTACCTTCAATTTTATTTATATTCAAACTTTTTTATTATTAATTTAGACATAATAAACTTAAAACAAAAATAAAATCAATTCATTCGCGGATTTCAACGCATAATCAACGCCTCTATTCACATGCAAATTCGCAAGGTTCATAATATCATTATACAATGATAAACAAAACAACAAAAATAATGACAGCGGACCATTAAGACAAAAAAACAATAGACTGTATAAAATATACGCAAACAATACTTTCTATGAACCTGTTTCCAAATAAGCACTGTGAAAAATTTCCATTTAAAAACATTCTCAAACAAATTGAGTTTGCTTTGAAAATCATTTTTTTTTATATTTTCAACAAAATTTTTTGACTTTGAAAAAATTTATAAGATTAAATATGCTTTTTTTTTGCCACTGTGCTGCAAACAACTGTAAATGGCATACACCACACATGTAATTCACCATCATTTTTTGTTACTCACCATTTTGAACGCTGATTTATGCTCCCTTCAAAATTTGAATTTACCGCTACTATGCTTGCACGTTTCACACGTTTCTTCCTTACAACTGTCTCGCGATTTTCACCAAACAGCCGAGCTTTGTGCCGAAATGAAATTCTGAAAGCCGTTTACAAAGCCAAGGAATCTCACTTGTTGAGCGCTTCGCTAGCTGTTGTTGTTGCTGTTGTTATTGCTTTACGGCTATTTTTTGTTGTAGGTTGTTGTTATTGTTGCTGGTGTTTGGCTACACTTACGTTGTTACGTGGTTAATGTTATTTTATTATATTTTTGTAATTTCTTTTTGTTGTATCTCACTGGCTGACTGAACTGCAGACGATTTTGTTATGGCGTTTCGGCGCGTTTCCTATTTTGGCAAAATTTGTATATTTTTACGCTCTTGGTGTGTAAAAAAGAATTTTTAGTTTAGTTTGAAAAAATTGAGATTTTTTTCCGTTAGATTTAAGATTTCTAAGTTTATTTTTTTTTTTAAATATTTCTGTCGTTATAGTGAAGTATACGAAATATTTTTTGTTGATTTTTTCATAGAATGCTACTAAAACAATTGAAGAACTACTCAATGCTTTCAGCAGTAATTTAATTTCAATGGCAGAAGGTGAGAATCCGACGAGAGTAGTACAACCGGAAAAATGCAATGGCAATGGCGAACGGGTGCGTGCTGGCGCCGAAGGTGAGTACAAAATGTTATTTGTGTGAAGAAAAAGAAGAAGAATGGGAAAAAAATAATAGAAAATCGTTACAAAAGGGATGTGGAAGTGTATTTGTGTACGCAAATAGAAATAACGGTATCATATGTAATGGAAATTATGAACTTTATCGATCATTTCTACTGCTGTTAATATGTAACGGGCGCATAGTGGGTTTAGTTGCATGCAGATATTGAATATTTATACCGCTACTCATATAAGAACACACACATGAATATTTAGATATCCACATTAGTGCCTTAATATGCCTTCGTTGTACCATTCAACGCGTTTGAAAGCTAAAATAATTGCTTTTAGGGCGACGAAGTCTAGCTGAGTTGGTGCTAATGCACTACAATTTAGTTGATCGACCTCTATATACATATATATATATGTGTTAGATATATATATAGTAGAATATGTAGAACTGCCCTTTGTATTTATGGGTTTGCCATCAGCAAGGGATGTATTTTATTAAATTGCGAAAACTAGAAAAAATTACAAATATTTGTCAGAAAAAAAATTACAGCGCGAAAGCAAGAGGAATTCAACAAATTAAATATACAGTGATGTGCATTGAAATAGAGCCACTTTCAAACAAAGGTTTTAAAAGAGAGTACATACATACAAATATGAGACACGGAGATTATAATAGCACCGATCACTTCTAAGAGTTATTTTTAATATCTGAATATAATATTTAAAGAAGTCGGATGAATAATTCAAAATGATCAATATGACTTTAATACAATTGAATCATAACGTTCCGGACACGCTCCAGATGATTGAAACTTCCTATGAAAGCTGATCACTGCCACGCCCACTTCTTATATATATAACCATGTTAATTCCCATAATCCACTTTGACATTGAAATCCTTGAAGTCATAACCATTCACTAACCCACTATTTCTCGAACACTAGAACACGACCACCCCTAATATGTATGTATATTGTGTGACTAGTTCACTTTCTTAAGGGATGTTTAAACTGGCTCTATGTAATACAAATGACAAAGAAAAAAGCTATAATATTAGATATAGATTTAAATCTTAGTACACATCCACACATGTCTCACTGCAACCCCATTGTGTGCCCCCTTTTGTGCAGCACAAATTGCGTTTCAAAGCACTCGCGTATGCAGTCGGCGCAGAATGAGTCGGTAATATTAGAAAACTATTCAATGTCACCAAAACCACAAAAGCCACCCGCTAAGATCGCATCGCATGCGTTTTTCACATACAGAGGTTTATATAAATACGTGGACATGCTTAAAAGCTTTATAAATTATTAACAAAGAGTACAAATAGAGAGCGCAAAAAATATATTTAATCCATATATATTCCTGCTCAGAGGCTAAACATTCGAGTATTTAATCATCCATAGATATAATTTTTACTGTGAAATACAAAATATATAAATAGTTGAATTCATCCGTTCACCAACTAAAATCATATACAGTTAGATCTAAGCTGCTGTTTCAGTGCGATCAAAACACGAATATAGATCATTAAAGCCGAGTTGTTCCATATGAACAAGGTCATTTGGACTCTAAAGTGATTATCTATTTTCATACTGCTGTAACATGTTGGAGAAAATAAATATATCCTTCCATTTGTAGGTATATAATACGGCTCCCATAAACTACCATTAAGCTCTTATACGAATCAGTTCAAAAATTAAGCTATATACACGCTCGTAAGAGTCTCCCACAATTTTCCACTGATATTTCAAAAACTGGGCTCAGAAACTGTAACCAATCAATTTAGGAACTCAATTTAGTAGATGTTAATCTTCTGACAATCAACTCGGAACCACACTTATTTCCTTTAAAACCCCTATTAAGTAGCATCACCCTTTTTGACTTCATAATAGGTAATAGTAGTCCAAGTGGGTTTAAATGACCTAATCCGTAGAAACTTTCATCAAAATATTTATTAATTCGGTACATGATTCCTCAAGCATCTGGATAACTAATTTCTCATCGATCTAAACTATAAATATCGGTGAACTTATGAGATAAATAACATTTTGTGCAGTTTTATTTGTAACCTCAACTAGTTGATATCGGTAGATAGTTCCCCTAGTGTTTTCATGAATTTTTGCAGAAATTTCGTAATTTGTATTTCTAATTTATAAATTTAGGTTTTAGCCAGATTTTTGGTCGAATTACGCTCGAGTACAAATACCCCTTTGAAAGACTGATCCAATTTGGTCGAAATTCAAAAACTTTGTACAGACTACAGACTCAGTATTAATAAGAATTTTAAAAGAACAACGTGCTATAAACGATTGGAACGGACCAATTTCGAATGTCAATTCAACCGCTAGATGGCGCTGTTGTAAAATTATTAATAATAGGCATATTTATGGCCCGATTTATCCCATATTCGGAAATTGTATTTAAAATATAATGAGAAAAGCTATAGTTTTATAAGAAAATAACCCTAGGTGTCGAACCGGTCTATTTTTATCATAGATAAACATAGAGAAAAGTGAGAGTGAGATATTTTGAAAACAGAGCCTCTGATTTTACTTAATATTGAGATTTGAATCACTCTTAAATACAATTTGAACTCTAATTTGGCTAACTCTGATCCTAGTAATATCATCCAAGCAAAAGTTCAAAGAGCACAAAGTCTGTCGGGTTTACTGTTGTACGAGGTGTGTTCAAAAAATAACGGGAATTCTCGTTTTTGTTTTAGTATTTCTGCATTTGTCTATACATGTTTAGAAAAACTTTTTGATAGATTTTGGTGTCTTTCAGTTTATATTGGAAATAAAAAAAAAAAAAAATATTTTCTATGCCGTCTTCTTAATTATAATAAAAATTAATTAACACATATTTTATACTTTAATTTATACACTTGTTCACACAGTTATGCCATTATTTAACTACTAAATGCTCAATATTGACTTAATTGCCACACTTTTTGAATTTAGGCAACATTTGCTGTCACGAAAAAAAACAAATTCCATATTTTTCGTTGAGCGTTTTTTGAAGACACGCTTCCAAAACACACAATTTAAAGCAATTAACCGAAAAGCACAAAATTACTCAAATTAATTTAATATTTTTGTATACAACGACAGCTGATCGATTTGAGTCTAGAGCATAGAATATAACGCAATATTTTCAATTTGCATGCACACACACATACATACGAACATATACTCGAATATATTAATTAAATATGTACATATGCATGTATATATAGGAAGTACATATGTACTTTGCTTCGACGCGCTAATTGTCCGCTAATAATTATTTAGTGACTACACGCACTTTTCACTTTTTTCTTAAATATTGTTGTTGTTATTTTCTATTATTGTAATTTTCCTTTTGTTGTTGTTGTTTTTGTTATTGTATTTCCATTTACTAATATGCAATTGTTTTATATTATACTTTTTACATACACACATATGAACATACAAAACCCGCTCGATGATTTGTTGCTCGTAATAACGATTGTTATTTGAAAAACGCGAACTCGCTTGCGAATACACGACTGACGACTGGCGACTAACGACCGTAGAGTTGAAAGCGTCAAAGCAAACTGAACGGCAGCGTAACCGGCATCGCCAGTCGAACTGTGAATCGACCAAACGCAACGAAGCTGCCGCATTCTTCGGCGGCACAGACACAGCGAACGCCTCGGAGACGGCAATCGGTGAGCTTAGCGCCGATGATAATGACGATGATAATTACTATGATGATGATGGGTATGAGAATGACGACGCTAATGGCAACGATATCGATGAAGATGATGATGAAGGCGATGGCGATGATGGTGATGGGGATGATGATGATGACCGAGTCGGAGACGCACCGACCGAACCGGCTGACCCCAGCGAGGCAACCGAATGTAGCGAACCCAATGAGGCCGGCGATAGCGCGGTGCGTTACTTCCGCGATGGTTACGCCGGCAAGAAGAAGAAGAAGAACAGCAACATCAACAACAACGACAACAATATTAAAATGAATGGCAGCAAAATTCTTGTGTTCGACAACTTCAAGTTGAACGTGAACGGTGATGGTGAAGGAGGTGATGGCGATGGCGATGGTGACGGTGTTGATAGAGCCAGCGAGAGCGGTTCGGATTTCGCGAGTTTTGATGGCAATTCGAGTAGTTTTGACGTTGTGATTGCCATGAAGCCGGACAAGAATAAGGTGAATGAGCAGCAACAGCAACAACAACAACAGCAGCAACAGTCGCAACAACCAAATCAGCACAACAACAAGAAAGAGCAGCAACAACACAAGACCGAACAGCAGCAGATGGAAAAACTTGAACAGCAACAACGACAACAACAGCAACAGCAGAAAATGCATAACCAGCCGCTCAAGCTCAGCAAACAGCAACAACAACAACATTTGCAACAACTACAAATGAAGCAGCAACCTGAGCGCCAGCAACAGAAAGCTTTGCGCGAACGCACCGAAAATTACGATACACACATACAACAACAGCAACAACTGTTGTTGCAACAAGCATATGAAGAGCAATTGTTGCACAGCCAACAGCTAGCCAAGCGCTACGATTCCAAAACGATCAATAGTAAACCCTCAGCCGAGCAAATTTTAAAGCAATCCAACAATTTACAAAAACAACTGAAACAACAGTTGGAGGAGCATCAGCGTTGCATTATCGAGCAGCAGCAACAACAGCAATTGCATCAACAAGAATTGCAGCAGCAAAGAAAACTCGATCGCAAGGACGAACTGAAGCTGCAGGAAAAACAAAAGCAACATCAACCACTACAACCGAAACAACCATCAGCAAAACCCTTGACGCGCAAGCAATTGCAAGCACAGTCGCAACATCAAGCGCGCAGCGCATTGTCATCGCGTCACACCTCACGCGCCAGCACTTCGCGCCTGCCCTCTTCACGCGTCTCACCGCTGCGTAGCACTAGCCGCGGTCTTCTCTCCACACGCGCCAAGAGTCTATCCAGCTGTCGCGCAGACTTGCACGCCGATAAGTCTAAATTGCTGAAGAAACGTCGCAATCCCTTGAACTCGCCACCGCCGGCACCATCGGCCACGCCCACCAATTCGGCACGCACTCCGCGTAGCGCACGTGCCAGCAACGCGGGCTCTGGCAGTGCTGCTACGAAAGCTCGTCCAACATCGCAGCAATCGCTTAAACCAACACACACCACCACGAATATGGGCTTCTACGTATCGGACGATGTAGGCGCTGGTGGTGATACACACGCACCTGGTGCGATACCCATACACACGCAGTCGCAAATGCTACAGATGTGTTCGATGCTGAAGTCGGAGTTCGTCGATATGATGATACCGCTTGCAAGCGACGGCGAAGGCAACGTCGGCAGAATTACATCTGCGCAAGCGCCGGCACCACGTTCACATAAATCAGTCAAGTGTAGCGGTAAAGCGTTGGCGAATGAGGCTGAGAATTTGGCTAATCATGATCTAATTGAAGCGCTTACCAATTGCCTTTTCAAGTACAATGCTGCTATGAAAGATTGCGGTAAAAATGCCACCAGCCCAAGGGTCGCAACACCCAAAGGCGGAGATCAAGAACCAAGAAACGGAAATCCAGCAAGGTGAGTGACTATTTATCTCTTAACCTGTGTCTACATATATTACCGATCTAATTCAATGTTGAAACTACCATTGTTGTTGGCCTCATCAACAACGTTGTATAGAATATTATTGAGCGCGGTAGGTGGCGCTGGATATAGTAACTCCTCAAGATAATACCTTGATCCATGAAAATACGTATATTCACTTCGAGATTTTCTAAAATATATATAATGCCCCGACAGATACTTAAGGCAGTTGTTTTCGTCATAAGACGACTAATCCTTCTTTTCTGCCTTTCGAGGTAATATTCTGCTTCCATCATTTAAGGAAAGAGATGTAATGGATACAATATTTTAGTAATGTTAGAGTCTATTTATCCCAAAAACATTACGTCGAACACATTTGGAGTATGTGATCAAATAACATCAGTTCATCTAATATGGAAAATCGCTCTTGATATTTTCGGGTAGGGAGCTCCGAATCAATTTCCCATTGTCAGTACCACGCTGTTGTTGCGGATTTAAGACCTCTTTCGCTGTTGGCGAATGAATTGTTTGTGGTAACGATTCCGTAAAGAGGACCATATACTACAATTGGACTCTTCAAACCCGTGAACTTTTGATTTTTTTTTTAATTTCCCAGCGCTTAGCTCGAGAGCCAAAGAAAAGTCAATTGTATAGATCGTTCGAGAAAGGTGCTTCATTAAACATATGAAAAATATTAACTCCAGTTTAGTTGTTTTGTTGTGAAGTCTTTGTTCACAATAGCATCAGCTTGGAATTTCGAAAGCTTCGTATCTCTTTTGAAAACGCAATTTCAGATCTTCCGATTTTAAAAGTTTTGGATCCAATAAAATGATATGAGGACCTATGATATGAGGACCTAGAGAAATCTTTCAAAAGAAGGTTTCACTGATCTTGAGAGCTTTTCTAGGAATTAAATATGCTTTGTATCGAGATTTTATAATATATTTTTTGACATTTCGCTGACTTTCCAAGTGATCTCATATACTTAAGATTGATTTCTGAAACTCAGAGTCTCATATTTCCCAACAATTGGAAATTATTGCTTCGTTTTCTGACTCATTTATTGCCAATTGCGGTAAAGCATCTACATTTTATATACATATATAATACATCCACATATACTGTTGTGGTGCCCTTTGTTACCTTTGAAGAGAGTCTAATTACTTAAACCGGGTTTGCTATGGTACGTACTACGTATATATGCATGTAAAGTGAACTGAGATGTGAAGTTTCAAAAAGTTTATGACATCATTTGAAATTTACTGAATTTTTCTTTAAAAAAATTTGAAAATAATTTTTTAACGAATAATATAGAAAATAGAGTTAATTTATTTTTTAGTTTCAGTTTATAAACATTTTGAGTTAAATTTGTTGATACAACTATAAATCGAAAACTAGACTAAAACAAGTAAGGAAAAGCTAAATTCGGGTGCTATCGAACATTTTATACTCTCGCAATTTATTGATATAATTTTATTAAGATAACACACAATTTGACCTATATATTCGGCATAAAGTCCAATAGAATAACGAAAATCATCATATACATATAGTATATGAGGGCTGAGGTAATTTCTGAACCGATTTCACTCATTTTCATCACCAAGGTACACTATACCCAAGACTATATGCTCACTTAATTTTGCTAAGATATCTGACATATGAACCGATATATTCGGTATAAAGCTCACCGGAAGGTTGATAATCCCAATATAAGGTATATGGGCGCTATGGGAGGTTATGACCCGATTTTAACCATTTTTGGAACAGAGAAACACTATTAGAAGAAAAAATTTCCTCTGCGTTACATTATAATATCTGAGAGATTTACCGATATTTTTGGTGAAAAATTACCCTTAGGCACTGGGTTCTACATGTTCGATATTCGGCGCATTGAAAAGTTATAGTCTGATTACGACAATTTTTACACAAGTGATACCTCAGCTCAATTGCAGTATTTGTGTAAAGTTTTATTCCGCTATCTTTGTTGGTTCCTAATGTTATATATTATAAAGTGAAGGAATCATATGGAATTCAAAATAGAGTTGTATTAGTAGTAGTCGTGGTTATGAATCGATTTCGCCCATTTTCCATACGTGTTATCAGGGTATCAAGAAAGTATAATATTATGTACCGAATTTCATTAAAATCTTTCGAGTAGTTTCTGAGATCTGGTTTTTTTTACCCATAAGTGGGCGACGCTACGCCCATTTTCCATTTTTTAAATCTGAGTACAGCTTCTTTCTGGCATTTCTTCTGTAGCATTGAGTGTTTCTGAGTTAACTAACTTTTATTAATTTTCTACGTAACCTTTGTATGGGAGGTAGGCGTGGTTATTATCCGATTTCACCTATTTTCATAGTATGTGATGGGGTACAAAAGGGCAACGACTGCAGAAAGTTTGGTTTATATAGCTTTATTGGGTTGCGAAATATATACAAAAAAAATTGGGGGCGGGGCCACGCCCAATATTCCAAAAAAATTGTTTGGTTATTTAAATGTTTTTAAAAATTTTTTTCATATAAAAATTTTGAAGAAAAATTCATTTTTTAGCTAAGCAATCAGAAACTAAAATTTATTTAAGTTTTCAACATACATAAGTTAATTTTTAAAATATTTTCGCCAAGATTTTTAAATTAATTTAATTTAAGTATCCAAAAATAATTTCCAAAACCAAAATTAACGAAATATTTTTGTTTTATTTTTAAAACCTAAATATTAGTATTTCACAAATAGGTTTCCTAAGGCCAATAATAGGAAAAACAGTACTATTCTAGTATCAAAAATCACACACACTAACTCTCCAGTTAATGATTTTCAACTCTCCGCCTCGGTTGTGTAAATAATTTGTTACAAATAAATACTGATTTACATGCATACATACGTACATATATACAAATTGTAAATGCAAGCAAAGCAATCGCTGCTGCATAAAAACATATACAAAACAGATGACATCAAATAGCAACAACAACAGCAGAACACTATCAAAAAGAGAGCACAACTTAGCAAAGAAACGTGAAGTTGTGAGCCGGAGTGCCCACTAACCCCACTTACTTAGAGTAAATGCATGCACAAATATACCCCCCACCACGCCGCCCGCAGCTTGCCGACTATCTACCACCACTCGGTCGGCCGATGGAATGATGTCATCAAGCCAACAGAGACTAACGTCGCAGCTTTGCTACCGGTCGCTTATCGCTTGCGTTGAAGCCGCCGCTGAAGCCGATGCTGATGGCTGTCAGTCAAAGCCGAACGTGTTTAGCGCGACGCAGTGTTTGGACATGCGTGCGTCCGACTCCGCTGCGTCAACTACACTACTACCGGCGAACTACACCCGGTGAGTTGGTGAGTGCCGTTGCTGTTGCCGGTGCGTATGGGGATGAGATACATACCTACATACCTGTGCTATGTTTCAGCAGCAGTGATGACTGCTGAGCGGAGAGAATCTATCATCGAAATTTCAAGCTGCGTTCTTAGTTACTCATGCTTTTTGGTTTGTTTGTTGGTATATATGTATGTTTGTATCGCACGTTTAAGCTCATCTACCCACCTTTCGTTTGTTGTATGATTCAGCTGATCCTCAAGTAGGGCTGCATAATTGGACAAATGTTGATTTATATATTTCACAAACCTCAATATACATACAGACATACGTGTATGTACATATATACTCAGGTATAAACGAGTGTAAATTAATAATCTGAATACAGTTTTTTAATACATCTCCGTTTACATACAGGGCTTTACTATATAGGCAGTTGATTTATGGTTCAAGTTCTATGATGACATAAGGTGCGGTTTGGTAAGAGTCATTTAATTAGAAATTATTTCCTAAAGGTTACCGAAGTTAAATTAGAAGTTAGCGGAGGCAGAATGAAATTAGCAATAATTTCGTATTTTGTGGGGAATATGAGGGGAACTGAGATCGCTTAAAGGTGTGTGCAATATATATTTTTTATATCACGAAATCTATGACGTATTAAATATCTTACAAGGGTAGGTGCAAGAGTTCTAAGTTTGAAGATTAAATTATGGTGGCATTATATGACGAATTCTTTGAACTTTTCAGTTCTTATATTAGATAATAATTTTATGAAACGACCAAATCGGTCAGAATTAGGCCATCAAATGTATCCGTCGATATATAGTATGAATACTTCGTGTGTGTTTCTGGCTCGAAATATATTTTTGAAACCCAAAACTTCAAATCTTTAACTTATCAGTTAACATCAAGTGATACAACGAACTATAGAATCTTGGGATATAAGCCTTAGGTCATATCCGATTATCTGATGATACTTCGAAATAAGAGTTTTCATGCTCAAATAGCTTAAACTTTCACAGATACTACATTCTCAAAAAAAAAATATTTATAAAAAAAACAAGTAAGGAAGGGCTAAGGTCGGGTGTAAGCAAATATATTATTAGATGAAAAATATCCCCTCTGACTTTCTTCTAAATATCTGAGAGACTTACCTATATTTACGGTAAAAAATTTGTTAGAAGCGTCTTGAAAACTTATGGACCGATTTCGGCGAATTTTAAAAGGGCGATGCCACACTATAAACGTAGTATTTGTGCAAAGTTCTGCACCGATATCTTCACTAGTGTTTTATATATTGTAAAATTAACGAATCAGAATGACTTCAAAGTTCTGGTATATAGGAAGTAGGCCTGGTTGTAAACCGAATTAGACTATTTTCACAACAGATGTAAGGAAAATATTACGAATCGAATTTCATTGAAATTGGTCAAGGAATTCGGAGATATGGTTTTTGACCTATAAGTGGACGGAGCCACGCACATTTCAAATTTTGTATACCAATTTGAGTGCAACCCATCTTTATAATGAAGTTTAAGTTTTCTAGCGTTTTTCCTTACTAAATTAATGAATTTTTAGTAGTTTTCAATATATGTAACCTTTGTATGGGAGACAGACGATGTTATAATCCCAATTCCTCGATATAGCTTTAGTAGTTTACGAGATATGTACAAAAAACTTAGTAGTAGGCGGGGCCACGCCCACTTCCCCAAAAAAATTACACACATGTTTTCGGTTTTCGCCATTTTGTGGGCGTGACAGTTGTCCGATTTCGCCCATCTTCGAAAGCAACCTACCTATGGTGCCAAGAAACATCAAGTTTCATTAAGATATCTTAATTTTTTCTCAAGTTACAGCTTGCACAGACGGACGGACAGACATCCATTTCAAATCTACTCGTCACCCTAACCACTTTGGTATATATAATCCAATATCTAACTCGTTTAGTTTTAGGGTTTACAAACAACCGTTATGTGAACAAAACTATAATACTCTCTTTAGCAACTTTGTTGCGAGAGTATAAAAATATGCTTAAAGGTTTCTCTTAATCTACGGAGAGGTTACAGTTATTAGAGAAATTTTGAACGTGAGTCAGGCATGTGAACGAACTCAAGTTCGTCGTAGTCCGTACCTCCGGCTTGTCCTTCGGATAGATTTTTTTAGACTTAGGTGAGAAGTGTAGTCGTTAAAACAACAACGAATTGTCCAAATATTTGCGAATATCTAAATAACCAGAGGAGATATGGTAACATATGTGTGCCTGACACAGTTCTCAGCTTGTTCCAAGTACGTAATGGGAGAATAATTATTCGTTGTTGTTATCATTTCCCAAGCAATGTTGCGGAAATATGCTGATTTGACAGTCCTTAGTTGGATAAAAATCCGGATCCATTCCAGCTAAGTAAAGCCAACTGTCGTGAGAACGGAAAAATATTTGGACTGAAAACCTCCTTGAACATTTTTTCCATACAAAACTTGGAAATATATTCCAAATTCAGAAACAACAAATTACGAAAAGGTCTCATGACTGAAGTAAGTATCTTGAAATAAATTCCTGAATAAGGTTACTTCCATAATCTCCACGACATCATTCGGAGGAAAGCGTGTTCCTCTCTGTTGGTCCTTAGTATGCAGTATTCCTAAGTTAATCTTATCTACCCATATTTTTTTCGCACTGCACTGCGGTTAACTGCTCTCATATAAATAAACTTTATCTTCCACTCACACACCACATTAAATGTTTAATGCGGTTAATTAAAAACATATTAACAAATTTGCCACAAACACTTACTTCATTTTTTCTGCAAGTCTTATAGTAGTGTAGTTAGTACCCACAAACTCGACAGTTAATTAAAAAAAATTGTACACATAATAAACGGAAAATCAAATTCAAACAATAAAGCATGGAAAGATTAATGGGTCTATTGACTTGGGCGCGAACACGTGGCATCTAGTCATTGTCGAAAAATTGTGTTGCCGGCAAACAAGTTTTTATCTATTCATACATACATATTTACACATACCAACAGATTTTAATATTCGCGAAAATTGCCAGTCGAAAATAGTGCTGTTTGATCAATATTTATAACATTTAATATGGTTGCAAGTTTTTTTGTTGCATGCGCCGTCGTTACACCGCTCCACTCCACTCCGTCTGCAGAATGTGGAGTTTTCTATTTGGGGCGCAGTGTGCGTGTTTTATGGGACAAATAACGGTATTTTCATTGTGGCCTTGAGATTTCGCGAATTCTTTCATGCATTGTCACATAATTTACTATCATAGTGTCTTTGTAGAATCCATAAAAGACTAAACGAAATTATATGACGTCACATTAGCGGTAGTCTCTCTTCATCTCTTCCTTTGTGTCTGTATTCAGTCTATCTTGGTATTATATATTTATATCAGTGATGCTTAAAATTAAGTCCACATGACAAAAGAATCACTTCAGAAAGGCTAGGAGCGTGGCAACCAAAAATTCCAACGAAAATAGTGTTGAAAGTGGCCTAACAACCAGTTTTCCTTCGACCAAATTTATATTTTGTGTACAGGATACATCAGTCTATAGTGGCCAGAAAGGTCACCTTTCTGTACATTTTGAAATTGTACTCTTCTTCCATGTTAAAGTTCAGACAATTGTATCATCCATTCAAATATAGTCTTTGGTAGTGTGTGGACTCACGCTAAAGATGGACTCTGCCCCCATATTCTTCATGGTCGCTGTTTTTCTGACCGACAGTTCAATACCTTTCTTAACTTTCACTCATCCATCCACCCCTTCAAAACCTCATCATGTACTCTCGGTTCTCCATTTATTATAATTTATTTATATATCCTCTCTTTCTGAACCCAAATGCATCTCCTCGTTTTCAGTCCCATTACTCTCTACGCCGGTGAATCGCCTTACGAGAAGTTGAAGCTGAAGAAAGCACAACAGCGCCTGCGAAAAGAAAGAGAGAAAGAGCAAAGACGTGCCGAACGTAAACTAGCACAAAAAGAAATGGCTAAAGACGCCAGCAATACAGCAGTCAATGACTGGGAACAGGATAACTCTGCAGATGAATTAAACACCGATGACAACGATTACGACTTACAAATAGGAAATCAGCAAGAAGCTGAAATGGCTTATAAAAATCTGGAACCGCTCACTTCACCCTGTACACTATGGAACAGTAACTTCAAAGAGACACCGCGTAAGAAAGATCTACACATTGAAGAGCTAATTGCCGAACGAGATCAATTTCTGAAGCTCTGCAGTAAAAATCGCTTCTACGCTAATCCCAATTTCAATCAGCCATGGCGCGTGTTTTCGAGGTAAATTTTCGCATAACTCTGAAAGATATCTAATTTTGAATTATTTGTCTTCATACTTGGTGCTGCTGCAATCAGACTAGCCACCAGACTATCGAACGATATCATCGGCGTCATCGAGGAAGACTTTAGTATTGGTGTTTCGAAGTTTGTGCAGGACTTTCTGGATAACGAGACCAAGATATAGCAACGCTGCTTCCAGCACTTTACGCATTGACATAAGCTTCGTCAATTTCGATTTTATAATGTTTTAACTGCATACATACTATATATTTTAGAATATTTTCCGTTCGTGGCGTTGCACCTGTGTGTATGTTTTTTATATATTGTATGTAAATGATTCTCAAGTTTTACTAATGAAATTGTAGAGCATATTTTGGCAGATTTTATATACGCATGTACAGTTAGCACGGTAAATAATTTGATATTTTTTGCGAGCACGTCAAAGGTTAAGGCAGTTAAATCCGAAGTGCAGTCTTTACTGCTTTCACCTTCGACATGCCTGCGAAAACCGATTTTTTACTGTGTATGCATGCGACATATGCTAATTTATATGTATAACAAGTATATAACAATATAACCTGTATCAATGCCAAAATAGTTCATGTAGAAATTTGTTTACTATTATTAACATTTTTTTTTTCAAAATTTCATTTGTCGGTTGGGTACTAAACAATGAATATTTGCTTTATAACCAAAAAATTAATTTTCTTTTATTCATGATTAAGTTAAATTATGCCTTAATTAACATTAATTCTTTAATTATGTTATAATATTGATCCGGAAATAATCTCTTGTTCATTGAACACTTATTTTTTAATGAAAATAGTAGTTTACATTCAAAACGTACAATTAATATAATATTTGGAGAAATTTTAATTCAAGGTCAACAAGGAAATTGCCATACAGTTGCTGCCAATAAAGAATGCCTAACAATCATAACAAAACAAACCGCCAAATAAACAGAGTTGCAAAGCAAAATCTCCAATTGTTTTGCAAAAATGTAAACAATTACGCGGCGTTGCCACTTCGACAAATATCTATTGAAATTCGAATATTTGTATTTCACATTTTAATTAATTGCTGCCTATTTTTTACACTTCCAACATAACCAACAAGGCAATTCAATTTATAATTATTGAATTGTTTAAATAATTTACAAAAACAAACAGTAATAATTGCTTTTTTAATATTTTTTACTCAATGGTTAGTTGCCAATTGGTGTACACTCATCCTTATTATGCCCCATTGGAAATAAATATACATTCCTACACATCCGGCAACATGAAGCCAAGCGAAGTTCCTCTATGCCGCTTAGCGCATTTCGCTTGAATTTTTTTGCAGCATCGTAAAAACATTTAAAAATCTTTGTATTTAAGCAACAATAAAGTATTTTTTTTCATAGAAATTAGTTTAACGTTTGTAGTTAATAAAAATGTGCTGTGTGTGAAAAGTGTAGAACCAAAAATTAATAAGTAAAAAATGGATGCCGTGGTTTTGCATTCCGACATTGCGCGTCTTGTGCTAGGTAAGTGGTTGCGTTTGTGCAGCTGGTGCCGCTGATGCGAAGCGTACTATCTTAATACAAACTATAATTTCCCTCCAACTTGTTAGGCTATTTGAAAAGACAAAAGTTAGAAGGCACATCGCGTCTATTTTGTAAAACTTCACCACATCTCAAGCATGAATTTACGGTGTATCGCAGCGGCTTTACGCCACACAGTTTTTGTCCCGATTTGGAAGATATAATTTGCGAATATGTAAATATTAAACATATTGGTAAGTACAGTACCAGACAATTATGTGTACATATTGTGAAAATACAAAAACATATATGTAAACTAAAAAAATCTTATTGGAAATTATATCAATAGTCGATCGGTTTGTGTCCTCATTGACAAGCAGTCAACGATTTGAACTTTTTGAACTCAAGCTGCCTGAGAAAGTCAAGTTATTGCTCGAGCGTGGATTTGCAACAAATTTGAAAACTCAACAAGCCGAAAATTCGACACTTAATAAAAATATTGCAGAACACCAATCTACGACGAGCAGCAGTGTGAATTCAGATAAAGAGAATACAGCTAATAAGCATCCGAAACAAAAAAGAAAACGGTACGTATTATAAATATTTATTTAAAGTAGCGCAAAATTTAAAAAAAAAAACACTTATATTGCATATTCAGTGAATCTCTAGCATACTCCTCCGATGAGCGACAAAGTTCTGTCATTTTGAACAGCAAAAATATAAAAAGGCGTCGCATTTTAGAACCATTTTGCTTTATAAGTGCGAAACAACAAAATTTACAACGCCAGCGGCAAGCATTGCAAACACCATCAACAACTGGCGATCAAACGCAGACAGATGATGACAATGACGAGGACACACTCGATGAAGATAGTAATGAAGAAGAGAATGTGCCGCAAGACAATGAAACAGATTTGTCACTCATGGAAAAGCCGACCAAAGAATCAACGCCGCACAGTAAATCGGCTAACGGAAAGTTTTCAACGCCCTCGGTACCGGTAATATGAACTTGTGTTATTCGGTATTTCATAAATCTAATAAAAAATATTTTTACTTTTTCAGGAGCTATCACAAGCAATATTGGACAATCCACAATTTCAAATGAAATTGGTAGATAATATTAATCAAGCGCTCAACAACTCGAAATGCAATGAAACACAACCAACGGTAAGCAACGTCAAAGCAACCAAATCAAATATGTCAGCTGATGAGATTAATCTCTCGGAGGAACAACAAATTATAAGCTCTAATGAATTGTTGGATCAGATGGTTAAAGACATTTTGAAGGCTACCGAACAGGATCCGGCATTCGATGCAATTGTCGAAAATGTTGTTGGTGGTATGTTAGAAATTTATTTAAGACACAAATTCAGACAAAAATATTAAACAATTTATTATAGCATCCATACAGCCGACAAATCTCTCAGCAGGCGTACAGTGTAATATCGATACAGCTTCGGCTGCATCACAACAACAACAACAACTAATTAGTACTGTGTTCGATCAACAACAATTTGCATTTGTGCAACAACACCAACAACAATTAACACTACCAACTTCATCGACGACAACAACACAACAAACAACCGAACCGACTACAGTGCCACGCACGCCTATTATTATACGTACGGCTATATCCGCTGCCAATACTTCATTGAATGGCGGTGTTGGCGATACACAAGTGCTTTCTTCACTCACAGCAAACAACTCGTTTGGTTCCTTGATCGATCCGAACTTTTCGCTCTCAAAGTTGATCGTTTTAAATTCGAATGATAGTGCACAAAAACAACAACAAACTGGTGATCAAATCATTGACAATACCACTGCTGAAAATATAATGAATCATTTGTCTAATGTCGGTGATGCGGCTGGGGATGAACAGGTATTTTCTATAGCAATACATATCTTGAGTAAAATCTACAATTTTTTATCTTCTCTTGAGCAGGTTTTCATCGACGGTTCCAGTGGTCAATTTGCAATACCGTTACTACTGGCCGACGAGGGTCTGTTAGCAAATTTCCCATTTCTCATCAACAATGAGGGCATAATTCAGCAACTGCAACCGGAAAATATTGGTAATTTAGCATGTGCTCAAACTGAATTTCCTTTACTCAAACCGCTTTTCTTCTCCGCAGGTCAACTGCCACCAAACACAATTCTTGTGGCCAGTGCACAGAAAGCAAATCCAGCCGAAGAAAAACAGGTTGGCGGTACACTAGAGCCGTGCACCGCCTGTAAGAAACCAAAAGAGACCACCGTACCCAGTTCGTTGCAATCGCGTTCGACGGTAGATAGTGAGACGCCGAGTGGTAGTGGTATAGTGAATACGAAAGCATTTAAAAGCCTCTCGACACCGCGTAAGCGTACCTCGCATGTGCGTACATTATCATTCTCACCAAAGCCGACGGTTAGTAGTCGTGCTGCGCAGAAACCCACATTGCGTCCTAATCCCATCGCAGAGGATAACGAAGAGTTGGCCAACTCGGCTGATATATCCGAGCGTCCGATAATCAAAAATGTGGAGATACTGCCATCTTTAGGCGGGCCAATTGACGCTAGTGCAAATGAGAGCAGTAATAGCTGTAGCGTGCCGCCGCTCTTTGTCACCGAGGAGAGTAGCAATCAGACTGTCATTAAAACCGAATTGTCACTTGGAGACGTGTCTGCTGTAGAGCAGGCGGATAAGTCTAAGATACTAAACAAAATAAAATCGGCCGTCGCTGATCACGCCGATACACCGAAACGTAAACAGATACGTAAAACTGCGGTGCGTGCGTGCAAGCGTCAATTGTCGAAATCCTCGGATGAATCCGAAACCAAACCGTCCCTTACAAAACAAACTGTAGAAAATGAAGAATCGCAAGAAAGTGCGCCATTAAGCGAGCCACAGCTCACCGAGCAGAAGGTAGCCACTCTAAAAGACGACAAAATGATGGAGGAATGGTTGCGTTTGCGCAATGCTTCGAATCGTGATCTTGATTCGCGTTTGCGCCAAATAAATGCCGATCAACTTGCCGATATACCGAAATCGGCGCGCAAAGATAAGAGAACGCCATCAAAACGACGTTATTTACGGCGCAAACGTACAACAATCTCTAAGCGCATGCGCAAAAAGGTGCGTCGGGAGGCACACAAAAAAGCTGTGCTCGCCGAGAGTGAAGCCGACTTGTCGAAAATTGAGGATGAGCCTGAAGAAGTTGTCAAACCCGATATAAAAATCGTGGATAAAACACAACACGTCAAGTGTGCAACCGACAGCAAGCGCTTGAGCAAAGAACGCAATAAAGAATTCAATATCAAAATTCCAACACCACAAAAAGATAAACGCGAATCCTTAACAAAAGCGAAGAGTGAATGCGCGGAGAGCGACAATGAGGAGTCACACGAAGCGGCTGCAAGTGATGCACTCGATAGTGCAGCCCAAACAAATGCTGCAGCGCCAGTTGTGGAGAACGAAACTGTGCATGGTCCGGAGCAGCACATTGACAAGGAGCGCGATCGTCGCACTGCAAATATTGCTTGTCTGCTGGAAACACCTTTTAAGGCGCCCACGTTGTTGGATGAAATCCCACCTACACCCGGTAAGCCGCCACACCCCTTAGACACGCCAGCGGCCAAGCTGCGTTCTGCTGATGACGATATTCACCTTTCAACATCTTATCTCTTTGGTTCGCTTACCAAAAGCGAATTGGATACACCACAATTAAGCGCAATAACGCCAGGCTTCCGCTTCACACCCTTTGGTTCGAGTCGCGATGTGACGCCACGCAGTGCAACAGCGCCAACGGATTACTCCTCCGGCGGTTCGTACTATAAACCGGATGAGTCGGAAGATTTGGATCGAAATTTTGAAAAACTTTTGAGAGATTCAACGCAGAAGCAACGACAGGAAGAGGAGGAGAGAGCGCAACTGCTTGAGAAGCATTTAAATGCTGGGGAGGTTAAGAGTGCGCTCTTTGAGGAACAAAAACCGACAGTGGTTGAACCTATCGAGCAACCAGAAGCAGAGGCAATATGTGTTGAAATACCAGCTGAGAAACTGCGAGTGGAACCAATCGTGCTGAAACGCGTAAAATCATTTGGCGCTGAAGGCGCGGATAATGCCGAAGCACCCTCAAACATCGATCCACATTATACGCTTGTCTCTGAGTTGCCTGAGATTTGTGCTGAGGGCGAGTCTTCCAATTCGTCTAGCACAGTCTCTACCTCGTCCTCATCCTCATCGCAAAGTTCCACAAGTAGCTCGAGTTCTTCAACGAACTCTAGCGCCACAACGCACCATAAGGAGGCAGCAACGAATGAAAAAGAAACGAAGAAAAAAGATAGCAACTTGTCATTATCGCTAGATAATCTCTCATCTATAAGTAGTACGGAAGATGAAGAGTGGCAGAAGTTGGCTGTCACCGAGGAAGAGAACTCACAGTTGGTAAGTAATGATGGAGAAGTACGTTACCCGGTACGTAGTTGGCTGACACCGAGCAAAGTGGATCCGCAAGCTGCAGATACACCACACGAGCATGCACCAACGACGTCAATCAAGGTAACTGTACCATTGAAATCCGCAGAGAAGAGGAATCGCTTGGATGAAGACTTACAGCAAAAGCGTGAGCGCATTATGGAGAAGCTGAAGCAAGATGCCAACCAACGACGAGATAAACACCCAGCAGCAACCGCAGCGCTGAGTGCGACACGCAAGATTGCCACAATGAGGGAGAAAGCAAAGATTCTACCGGCAAAGGCAACAATACCGCTCGCAGTAGCAACAACAAAATTAGAAGCAAGTAAACCCAAACTGCTAGTGGAGGAGAAGCGCACAATGGAAGTGCTAACCGCACTGCAGCTCTCCGCCAAAAAACAAGTTCCTCAGCATACGGATAGCGAGAAGGTGCGCAAACCGACAGCGGTGCCTCCAATGGCCTCGCTGGACGACAATGCAACCACGACGCTCTTCACACAAGCCACAACAACGTACGAGTTGACGGAGAAGACCGAACGTCTGCCGTTGAAGACACTCATCTCGAAAGTGAAAGCCAAACAAAGGCAGTGCGTACAAATTGAAGCGCTGCCGGCTTTGAAGAAGTCGCGCACCACCAGCTTGGGCCGCAAGAAGATTGTGCGCAAACCGCTCGGCTTCAAGGGCACCAATGCACCCGAAACTGTCTACGAACCCGACCAGTTGGAGGAAGTGAAAACGCCGCATAAAGTAAGCACCAAAAGCGTGGCGGAAAAAGAAGATATGGGCGGAAAAAATGTCAGTCCTGTGCCAAGAATAAAAATAAAAACACCAACAAGACTAACTGCCGATCGACCCAGTTTACTGCGTGTGTCACCACGTTTGCTTGTAAACAAAAAGAGCCGGTTGAAGGATGGTCATGAAGACGACAAAGAGGAAGCATCAGAGGATGCCATAGAAGCCAACAAAACCAAGAAGCCGCTGAAAACAACGAAGGCTAAGGCGGCAACCACGGCTAAGCGGTTGTTAGCGACTGCTATCAAAAAACCACCTGTACGCACAAGAGTGACGAAAAGTAAAAAAACGGCATCCAACGATGTATTAGAACCAAAAACAACAGTGGACGAGCAAAAGCAAGACGAGGATGAGGTTAGAGACGAAGAACCAAGTGAGCTTAGCGATAAGAAAGGACAGGAAATCTTACAGGTTAAGCCTGAAAAAACTGATAAGTCTGACACTATCAAAAAAGTTGAAAAATCAAAACCAGAAAAGAAAAAAGATACCGAAAAAAAGGAAAAGGAAGCAAAACCCCTGGGTAAAATGACCAAGGCATCTAAAGTGCCTGCAGAGTCAGCCAAATCCGATAAAGAAACAGAAGAAATAAAGCAAACAGATGAGCAAGCAACTGTTGAAACGAACTCGGAGAAACATCCGTCGAAAGAAACTACTGCCACGCAGAAAAGAAAGTCCAAAGATGAAATAGAAATAGTAACTGTATCAGAAGATATAGAAGATATGACGAATCAAAGATCAGAAGCGACATCCAGCAGCAAAATGAATGACGATGCAAGCGTATCTAATACAAATACAAAAACAAAAGAAACTACACAAAATCTACCGACGCAAAAATATAGTATAACAGCAGGACAAGAATCAAATGTTGACAAAATTGATGTAGATCAAGCAATTGAAAAGGACAATTCACCAAAAGAAACGGAAGCTGAAGAGAGCACACCAAACGCGGATAGAGCTGAAGCGAATAACGACAGCAAAACTTTACCCACATCGACCACAAATATGGAGACTGAAGCGGCCGAAACTTCCGAAGAGGATCCCATGGAGGCTTGTGAACTAACGTCGGTTACGGAAGATGATCCAGTACGCTTTGTAACAGTTACCTATAACGGTCCTGATGTAGCGCCAGCAAATCCTTTGCCACGACGAGATTTTACAAACTTCAAAATGGTCGTTGCCTTCGATGAGGAAGAGAAACACATTTGGCGCATGACCGACGAAATGGTGTTATTTACTACATCACCCTCATCCCAACAAATACGTAACATTCCGAAAAAACGTAAGGTACGCATAAATACATGTGGCGTTGATCTGGATAACATCGCCACTGTAGGTGTAGTGCATAGCACGACAACAACAACACAGCAAGTAACCACCTCAACTGTTAGCAGCTCTAATGAAGCCAAACCAGCTGCAACTTCTACACCCATCTCTGCGCCAGCCACTAGCAGCACACAAGAACCACGGAGGCGGACGTGAGTTGCAATATAGCATATTATTTGACTTCACAAACATCCAATTGACATTAATTTCATTTGCAGGAGACCAACAAAGCATGTTGTCGCTGATACGGAAGTTGCGAGTGGATCGTCTGCGTCGGCGCCACCAACTCAAACAGCAACAACGAATTCTGCTGGTCCTACAGATGTGCTCCAAATAGACGACATTGAATCGCTCCTTTCGCGTTTGCATGGAAAAGAAAACTAACGAATTTCAGATTTCAGTATATACTTAAGTGTTCGCTTTAACATACATAGTTTTTACGCAAATATGCTTTATGTGCATTGGCGATCATACATATGCATCTATTAATTTATGTATATGTATAAGTATGTAAAGATTTAGTATTCGCAATAATAGTTAATTTGACGTTAAGTTTTATTTTTAAGTTATTATGTGACTTTAATTTCGATACATACTATATATGTACGTTGATTAGATCTTTGCATTGAGATCTATTTGAAATATATCCGAACAAATAAGAAAGAAAGTAAAAAAGAAGAAAATTGTTCTCGTTTAGAAATTATTACACTAATTTGTACATTAACGATATGTTAATCTCCTTTAAGGATTAAGGATATTATTTTTATGTTAAACTAATGTAAAAATCTATTTCGAGCTTGTAAAATTATAAAATACATTGTTTGGCGCAAATTATAAATTACAATCTATCGTTTTTAATTATATTTTTTACAAATTACAAGTCAAGTAGCAAACCTAGTCTGATTGTCAAATGACAATACAGTGCTGTCTAATAAAAAATGCCTGTGTTTAGTACACTTCTGTAAAGATTTTACAATTCTTCACTAGAACTGTCGCTTGGCTTTGTATAAAAACAGATTTTTGATTTCAACAAATTCATAATAACTTTGGAAACAAAATAAATAAATAAACATTTCTAATTTACTATTAGCTTATTTTTCATTTTAGTACACGCAATTTTAAGTACATTTGCATGCTTGAGAAATGTGGCAACACCTGCTTACGGCTGCTGTCAAATTGTTTTGCTGATTGCACTGACAGGACGCAAGGAACTCGCTGTCGCTTTCAAAGGCAGTAGTTGTCGCCTTCCAAATCAGAGAACAAATAATTTTTCGTTGCGAACGGACAAGTGAAGTGGTTTTTAGTTTTAATCCGGAAAAACAAATGTTTGAATTCCAATAATAAACTTAAAGTTTGTGTAGCGAAAAATCTCTTCAATTATTGTTTGTGTACGCCTAGGAGCGTACGTTGTGTCAAAAAGTCACCGTCCTTGATTGCAAGTGCAAATAAAATTCAAAGGCCAAAAAGCTGCAGACACCAGTATCGGAATTGGCCGCCGTCAACATAGTAGCGGTGGTATTTGGAATTTTAGAATTTTTAACCAAAATCACAAAAACAAACAAGAAAATCTTCAAACCAGAGTAGCAACAATTGTGTGTGTGTCTATACTCGACATAGAATTTATTATTAATTAAATGAATTGTGGAAATGTGTATTATGTGTGATCGCGAGCAAATATTGTTATTGCTATAGAAAAATAGCCATAATTGTTTACGTGATGATTTGTTGAAAGAGTAGTCAAGACCGTGCAATAATTCCATAGTGTATAACCGCGTGTATTTTACTGCGTCCATACAGATGTAGATCAATGTGTGCGTACATCAATGTGTGTGTCTAAAATAAATGCATATGTGCTCATATGGCTGTCAATACTGGCGCGCTTAAAAGGCAAATAAGATTTGTGTCACTTTTCGTTGTGCGGTAAAAGCATTTTTCCATATATAAACTATATGTATAAACTACAACGCACAACTGTAAATAAATACTTAGCATATCTATAATCCCAACAATAATAAAAATAAAAATAAAAAAATAATTCATATATATTTATCAGCACTTCTCGAAGAAGTAAGTAGTGGCGGAGTGAGCAAGTTACATACAGTCCATTTTATCTGCATTCATACAACAGCAACAAGATGGCTTTGCCCAGCAACAATACTGGTAGCGGTAGTGGTAGTGGCGGTGTTTTGGGCGCAACCGGCGGCGGTAGTGCTGGTGGCGGTGTCGCCAATAATGATTTGTGGCGCGAGTGTGTTGCATGGTTAACGCGTTGCAAAATTATACCACCCGATCACAAAGCCAATTGGCCCGACTCAGAAATACGCGTCCTTGCCTTGACGCTGCGCGATGGTGTTTTACTCTGTAATTTGGTCATTTATTTGGATGCCAACAGCATGGATCCGCGCGATTTCAATCGCAAGCCACAAATGGCACAGGTGAGTAATACATTCTTTCTTACTTATTATTAGATTAAATATGTACTGTAGTCAATAGTAGAAATAGTAGAAAGTCTGTCATGCAAGGTCTTTCTTATTTTTCATTATTTGAAGTCACATGAACATACTTATATAAATGGCGCCAGCGTCCAGTCCAAGGCCAGACTTTCATTTTCCGACTGTTTACTTAACTTCCACAGTTATTTACATGCGTACATATGTATACGTGCTATATAAATATGTGTTTTAAGATAACCTTAAGAAAATAAATTATCTTCTTATATTTTTCCGCTCGTATGCATGATCTGGTTATTTCTGTGTCATCCAAAAACGGTGCTGTGTTGTTTATATAATATTTATAGCAGCGCTTGTACGCACATTTCGTATGTGTTTCTAATATTAGCTTATCTCCATACATATTCCCCATTCGGGTGTGCGGATATGGGTGCAGTAAGCGCAACTAAGTTATAATGGTAGGGTAGCTTATTAAATGACTGATAACAGGTAGACTAATCGGTTGACAACTCGCTTATTAACTGGTATCTCATCACTTTCGGATATTCATGATTTGTAATACATTTTTTCTAAAGGGTGATTTTTTAAGAGCTTGATAACTTTTAAAAAAAAAAAAACGCATAAAATTTGCAAAATCTCATCGGTTCTTTATTTGAAACGTTAGATTGGTTCATGACATTTACTTTTTGAAGATAATTTCATTTAAATGTTGACCGCGGCTGCGTCTTAGGTGGTCCATTCGGAAAGTCCAATTTTGGGCAACTTTTTCGAGCATTTCGGCCGGAATAGCCCGAATTTCTTCGGAAATGTTGTCTTCCAAAGCTGGAATAGTTGCTGGCTTATTTCTGTAGACTTTAGACTTGACGTAGCCCCACAAAAAATAGTCTAAAGGCGTTAAATCGCATGATCTTGGTGGCCAACTTACGGGTCCATTTCTTGAGATGAATTGTTCTCCGAAGTTTTCCCTCAAAATGGCCATAGAATCGCGAGCTGTGTGGCATGTAGCGCCATCTTGTTGAAACCACATGTCAACCAAGTTCAGTTCTTCCATTTTTGGCAACAAAAAGTTTGTTAGCATCGAACGATAGCGATCGCCATTCACCGTAACGTTGCGTCCAACAGCATCTTTGAAAAAATACGGTCCAATGATTCCACCAGCGTACAAACCACACCAAACAGTGCATTTTTCGGGATGCATGGGCAGTTCTTGAACGGCTTCTGGTTGCTCTTCACCCCAAATGCGGCAATTTTGCTTATTTACGTAGCCATTCAACCAGAAATGAGCCTCATCGCTGAACAAAATTTGTCGATAAAAAAGCGGATTTTCTGCCAACTCACACATTTCGAACCGAACACTGATTTTGGTAATAAAATTCAATGATTTGCAAGCGTTGCTCGTTAGTAAGTCTATTCATGATGAAATGTCAAAGCATACTGAGCATCTTTCTCTTTGACACCATGTCTGAAATCCCACGTGATCTGTCAAATACTAATGCATGAAAATCCTAACCTCAAAAAAATCACCCGTTATATACATATTTCGGCGTTCATATGTTTGTATGTATGTGTTTAAACAAATTTATTATGTGTTCTTATTTAAGATTATGTTCCCAGAAATTATTACCATTAAAATAAATGTTGTTGTTGTTGAAGTGGCATACAAAATTTCCAAATAATTCTGAGAAATGCTGCCGATTTGACAATCTCTGGGCAGATAAGAAGCCGGGTCCGTTTAATTTTTGATTCCTGATTTGACAGATCAGAAAACTGTGTACTTAATCGGAAGGTTTATCAGTCCAAAATTTTATTTTTCTGATGGTTTTCTGCTTTTACAACAACAACTTATCCTCAAAGAATAATATTTCGTTTGAAAACTATTTTTTTTTATTCCATATCACTTATATTACACAAAATTCATTTCGGACAGCATGGACACGTCTCATATGTCGCACTGATTACAAATGTCTCACTATCTTTTATTATTCAAAATAGCACATACAACAAAGCCTGCAATTTTGGTATCACTTTTGCTTGCAATTTGTTTTGTGCCATTTCATGCGAGAATTTCCATAAAAACCCAACAAAACAGCACGCAATCGCATAATAAATGCAGTGCCAACAGCAATTAGAAGAATACAAAACCTTCAGTTTGTTATCAACAGAGATTTGTATGCCTTTCACCATTTATATGCAAAATTAACTTCCTTCCGCTTATCAACAATGCGTTGCTACAGAGGCAGTTGCAGAGGCGGCATTATAATTGTTGTTATTATTCTTGTTAGCTACACAACAGGCATATCAAGACTACAGACAGACAGCATATAAGTTGACCAGTGTGTGTTGTTGTTGTTGTTGTGTATATTTGCTAGTTATAGTATATAGTCGCATATAATTGCTGTCACTACAGCTCGTGCTATTGTTATTATTATTATTGTTGTTGTCGGTGTGAAATATGACTTTCTATCATATTTCTTTTGTTATTTGTTGTATCAGTTTTTCCATGAAATAATTAAATAAAATATGGCAAAGCACACATGGAGCTGGCTATGGCTATTTGTGTGTAAGCTATATGTATACCGTTAGCTAAATGTTTGTTTGCGTGTATGGTATGCAGCCGTAAATTTGACTGTGTCTCGGAAAGTGAGCAAATCGTTTTTGGCTGGACTGAGACGAAAGAGAAGAAAAAAAATATTTTTTTGAAAAAGCGAAATAGTGAACGTAACAAACATAATTAAAATATAATTAAAGTAAACAAATTATATGAAGCTATGAAATTATATTATTAATTTAAAAATATAAAAAAAAAAACATTTTTAAAAATATTTTCCGTATAATGCAAAGGAAAAATTCAAAATCCATTAAATTTTTCACGTAATTTATAGATGTGGTTGTAAAAAAAAAAAGAAAAAACCCTTAGGAATTTAAAAAAAATGCTGTTTGGTTAGTTATAAATTGCGAAATTTTTGGTTTTCTATACCCGATAGTATTTAATCTGAGCAGATTTTTGATGAAATTCTCATTCATATGACACTTATGCTTAAAGCTTTTGACACACATTTTGAAAGTTTATTTATTATTTAATATTTTGTTTTATTTTTATACTCTCGCAACAAAAGTTGCTAAAGAGAGTATTATAGTTTTGTTCACATAACGGTTGTTTGTAACACCCAAAACTAAACGAGTTAGATATAGGGTTATATATACCAAAGTGATCAGGGTGAAGAGTGGAGTTCAAATCCGAATGTCTGTCTGTCCGTCCGTCCGTCTGTGCAAGCTGTAACTTGAGTAAAAATTAAGATATCTTGATGAAACAAGTTTCACTTACTACACTTATTTCTTGGCACCATAGGAAGGTTGCTTTCGAAAATGAGCAAAATCGGACCACTGCCACGCCCACAAAATGGCGAAAACCGAAAACACATAAAGTGCCATAACTAAGCCATAAATAAAGCTATGAAAATAAAATTTGGTATGAAGGATCTCACTATGAAGGGGCATATTTGGATGTAATTTTTGGGGGAAGTGGGCTTGGCCCCGCCCCCTACTAAGTTTTTTGTACATATCTCGCAAACCAATAGAGCTATATAAACCAAACTTTCTGCAGTCGTCTTTTTTAGCCACTTCCTAATACAGTCCAAAAATGAAAGAAATCGGATCATAACCACGCCCACCTCCCATATAAAAGTTAGGTTGAAAATTACTAAAAGTGCGTTACCCACTAACGAAAAACGTCAGAAACTTCACATAAGAAATGGCAGATGGAAGCTGCACTCAGATTATTTTACAAAATGGAAAATGGGCGTGGCATCGCTCACTTATGGGTCGAAAACCATATCTCAGGAACTACTCAACCGATTTCGATGAAACTTGGTTTGTAATAGTTTCCTTACATCCCAATGATATGTTGTGAAAATAGGCCAAATCGCTTCACAACCGCACCTACTTCCTATATACAAGAACTTTGAAGACTATCCGAATCGTTTACTTTACAATATATAAAGTAAGTACTGGTGAAGATATCGGTGCAGAACTTTGCACAAATACTATGTTAATGGTGTGGCAGCCCCATTCTAAAAATCGCCGAAATCGGACCATAGGTTTTTAAGGCCCCATATTTCGAACACGAGGGCCTCGGTGCTTCTAACCTAATATTATGGTTTCCAACTTTCAATGGACTTTATGCACTATATATGACGAATATGTGGGTCAAATTGTGTATTATATAATATAAATAAAGTTAAATAAATAAATTGAGAGAGTATAAAATGTTCGGTTACACCGGAACTTAGCCCTCCCTTACTTATTTTTTTTCTAATTTATTAATTTTACTTTAAAATATATTTTCTTTTACATTATTTTATTTTTATTTAATTTTATTTTATTTGTTTTTATTTATTTTTAATCATTTTTTATTTATTAAATTTATTTTTTTATTTATTTAAATTTCTTTAAAATTTTTTTGTGTTATCCTTAACTTTTTAATTAAATGGCAAAGTCTAAAGACAGTCAAATAAATATCGCACAAGCTTTAGTAAGAAAAAAATAGAGTTTCTAATCTCAGCTAAATTTTGAACCATTTTTCCTAAGCTTTGATCTGAATTTTCATAGAATATTCTCTGCATGAAAGCTAAAATGCATGTACGACCGCCCACATCCACACCCACACACAGTGTTTAATGTCATCCATCATACAGAATGTTTGGGTGGCAAACAAAAGCTTAGAGTCATAAATTCGACATTGAACCCAGGGGGCTTCACACATAATCAAGCACGCACAACGTAGGAAATACAAATTATACATGCAATATGACGCTACACTCCTACACAACATGTAGGGAATTATGAGCTTTTGATCAGCACAGGGTGCATTTTAGAGTATTAGTAAATTGTTGAGGCGAACGCTCGGCAATCGATGCAAGTAAATATACGGCTTAAAACCAGTGAATGTTTACTTGATCTTTTGTTGAGAAAATGATCAAAGAGATCGCAAGATCTTGGCTCAGCGATCACCTTACAATGCTGCGGCTCTTGCGTTCGAAATTTGTTCGTGCTGCAACTCAAAATGGTTGAAAAGATTGCACTCGATAGCAAATATCAGAGCTCAATGAGTTTTCCTGAAATACATTTTTCAAAAAATGTAGAAGGTCAAAAGAAAGGATAAATTGAGAAAATCGATGGTCTTTTTTCACAAATATTTTTTTCTTAAGTTCAATATTTCAAAAATTTCAATTTTCGTCAAAAATATTTTTTTTTCAACAAATTGTTTACCCTTTTCTGACAAGTTAACACACAATTTTACTGTCATCAAATTTATTAAAGTAATTTACACATTGTGTGCGTGTAAACACAAGTTGTTGGATTGGAATAGAATTTCTCACTTGCACACATTGGGCCATTAGAATTTCCATAAAAATAAAGAGTGTAATGCTGACCCATTATTATGAATACAAATTGCTTGCAAATCCGTACATATCAAATTATTAGTAGGGGTCGGTTTTTTTTTAAGAAAATATTTTTGCCGTCTCCTGAGAATTTAAGTTTTATTTAGAAAATACTTGTCGTGTTCTTTTTTCCTAATTTCTAATGTGTTTTACAATTTTAAGCCTGCCTTTTTTAATTTTTTCATCGCAAATCTTGTTTGTGACAAATTAAAAGTGCATTTGTGAAACATATTTTAATGAAAACAGCGCAAAAATTATTTTTTATTTAATAATTTCCAAAAAAGACAAAAAGTATTTTTGATAAATCAGAATTATTTTTTTGTATTTTTTTTTTTAAATATTTTTTTTATATTTTTTTTTATAATTATTTTTTTATGATTTTTTTTATAATTACCTTTTTACAATTATTTTTTTTATATTTTTTCTATTAATTATTTTTTTTTTAATATATATGTTTTTTAAATATTTCTTTTACTAATTATTTTTTTTATATTTTTTTATTAATTATTGTTTTTTTTTAAATATATATTGTTTTTTAATATTTTTTTTATTAATTATTTTTTTTTTTATATTTTTTTTTTTTAAATATTTTTTATTTAATTTCACTATTAAAAAAATTTCCTCAATATTTAATCTCCCCAAAAACCGATCTGACCTAGTAAATATATTTTGCACGCGCATATACGCACTTCCATAGCCATAGAAAACTACACGTATATATTCATGTCCAAGCGCTTGACTGAGTATACACATACATGTGATCAGTTTCAATGTACTCTCATATTTTCCGGCGAATTGGGGCTCTTTGGTAAGCGAATATGTTAATTAAAACGCAAAATGTTACCATTTTTGTGAAAATTTTTTTATTAACTGTACAATGTAGGTCATTAAGGGAGATTTCGGTTGAAAAATCCCCATTAAGCTGTCATTTTTCATTGGGCGTATATTTATTTGTTCACAGCTAACCTATGTGAAATTTCGTAGAACCATTTTTTATTTATGGTCGCTTTTGGGAATGCTCCTTCGGCTATATAAACCATTTTTGTGTTTCTATGAAAAAATAGACAGGTACTAGTAGTGTTAAAAAATAACTAAATTTTGTTACAAAAAAAAAAAAAAAAAAAAAAATTCCCGTTATTTTTTGAACACGTCTCGTACATATATCAGCTCCTTCGGCTATATAAACCATTTTTGTGTTTCTATGAAAAAATAGACAGGTACTAGTAGTGTTAAAAAATAACTAAATTTTGTTCAAAAAAAAAAAAAGAAAATTCCCGTTATTTTTTGAACACGTCTCGTACATGTATCATTGTTAATTTTCTCGACGACTGGGGAATTTGATATATGTAAATACTGATAAGCTTGCAATCATAACTGTTTATATCTTATATAGAATTCAACCTAACGTAATTATGCCTCTTTTTTTAAACATTTCTTGGAACTAAATCACTGTTATAACTGATTTCTAATGCAAATTTGAAACACTTTAACATCAATGAATATTAAAATATTTTTTATGCAAATATCCGTAAAATCAGTGTCTAACATGGCGACAGCCGAACTGCTTACTTTTATTCGCATTTTATGCGTAGGCTGCAAGGGCAGTCGTGGAAAGTGTCTACTAACAGTTTTTGACGACTTCAACTGCCAATAAGTTACGAAAAACATTTACTGTTTTCATTTCCTTTTGCCATTGTTCCGTAGTATCCGTGCCATACGTAATGTCCTTTCAATGGAGTGTCGATAAGTAATTTGTTGAATTTTCGTAAATATCTTCATTTGCGTCATAAAAACTAAATAACCGTAACTAAATGAAAAGATGAAGTGACGATAAGTTAAATGAAAAAGCGAAAAAATGTGCGTAAATGCGTCAAGTAATGAAGGAAGTGTGGAACTGGAGGTGGGTATGGGTATATAGATGGAGAGCAAAAACTTCATTACTACGTTGAATATTGTTTTCATGCATATTTGATGGCAAAAAGATGATGGTATTTTCTTCTTTTTTTTTTTGTTTTTTTCTCTTTTGTGATTTTAGCCATTTTTCCGCACCAAATGTGCCGAAAAAAGTAGACCTTCTGTGTTTTGCTTAGATTCGCATTTTTTTTTGTTGACGCTCATAAATGCCACACTTATTTCTTTGATGTTCTTTTGCCGCAAACGACATGTTGTTGGGAATATATGTATAATGCGAAAATATAAGAATGCGAGGTGTGTTCAAAAAATAACGGGAATTTTCGATTTTTGAAAAAATATTTATTCATTCTTTCGCATTAACGTTGTCGTCTTTAAAATAGTCCCCATTAGATATTATGAACTTATACCAATGCTTCTTCCAATTGTTTAAATACTTCTCAAACTAGATTGTTTGAATAACCTTCGGCTCTTTCAGCGATTTTTGGTCTGCTTGTTGGACGGCCCTTTAAGATTATATCTTAATTTTTGGAAATATGAAAAAGCCACACGAAGCCCAATTAGGCTGTCCAACTCCATTAAATTTGAATTTTACAATTCCCGTTATTTTTTGAACATACCTCGTATAAGTACAAACACACCTAAACCATCGCCTCAGCGCCAGGCAATTGTAATGTTGCTCATACGCCCCAGTACGCGGCGCTTTAAATTTGTTTAACACACGCAAAATGAGGGTTTTCACTGTTTTCATGTTGTTTTGTGTGCTTTTCTATTGTTTCCACTTGTTTCTCTGACATTAAAACTGTTCGCTGTTAACTTACCACCTAATTGTATTGCAAACTTTTTAATTAGTCCTTTTGTTGTGCGACAGTCAAGTCCGTAACACCAAAACATTATTGTTGTTGTTGTTGTTACCCACATACAAACCTCATTTATATTTTATTGTATTTTGTTAATTATGTAAAGAAATTCCGGTTGTAAACACGATCTGGGTCAGACAGACGCTATTATGCACACTCGTGCTCGCCGCTAACGCTTAACGGTATTAGCAACACATTGTGCCGCCATTTTTCAAAGGCAACATAGCTTAAGGGATTTTCTTTTGTTTTTCTTTTTTTCTCTAATATTTCCCTTTTTACCGTTGTGTGTGTGCTAATTAAAATATCAGTCGCGCTGTGGTTGTCAGTTGCAGTAGTTTATGATATCCTTTATACTCGACTACTCTGCCACTACCAGTTGGCTTACATACTTACAGCTGTTTACCTCTACATACTTGTGCCTCGTGTTGCCTTCATCATTGTGTGGCAACAAAACGCCAGTGAGTGTCTTCTTAATTAGCTCATTTAATTATGATTGATATGCTGGTTAACGTTAATGGCCATTTTTCTACTCCATATCAGGTTTTATGCTTGCTGCCGTTTGTCTACGGCGCATGTGTATCGGTTACATTAATTTCTATAATGCGAAATGAAAGCTTTAATTCTGTAGCCTTGTTTGCCACACAAGGTTATTTCATAAATTAATGTAAGGATTGTGTGGGTTGGCAAATTAAATGATATGTTTTTAATTAGTTCATGATAATTTCGTATTCATACTTTAATTGAATGATTGACATTCACTTTAAGCATAAATTGATAAAATAATGGTATTAAAAGATGGATTGACACCGCTTATGCGGTTATAGCCGTGTCCACAACAGCGCGCCACGCATCTCTCCTTTTGGCAGTTTGGCGCCAATTAGTAATACCAAGTGAAGTCAGGTCCTTCTCCAATTGGTCCTTCCATCGGAGTGGAGGTCTCCCTCTTCCTCGGCTTCCACCAGCGGGTACCGCATCGAAAACTATCAGAGCTGGGGCACTTTCGTGCATTCGAACAACATGACCTAGCCAGCGTAGTCGCTGTCTTTTCATTCCATCGTCTGCGGTATTCGCCGTTGCCAATGTTTAAGGGACCATAAATCTTGCGCAAAACCTTTCTCTCGAAAACTTCTAGTGCCGTCTCATCGGTTGTTGACATCGTCCACGCTTCTGCACCATAAAGGACGGGAATTATGAGTGACTTGTAGAGTTTAGTTTTTGTTCGTCGAGAGAGGACTTTACTTTTTCAATTGCCTACTCAGTCCGTAGTAGCACCTGTTGGCAAGAGTGATTCTATTGGAGATCCTAATATTTTTTTTGAAATCTTGCAAAGCGTCTTGATTCTTTTGAATTTTTCTATGGTTGAAATATTCTGTACAGGCTGATATTTTATGCTGAGCAGTGGGAATTGTCCCAAAAAAACCGCTTCAATTTTAAATTTATATCATATACCAAACGGGTCGGTATACATACTCTTCTTAAATGATATCGAGTTTTGGTCGATGAAATAGTAGTTTTAGAGCTGATGGTTACTACTGCTACGTACTACAGACCAGTTCTTCATTGAGTGCGTTAGTACTTTCAGTGATACTCTTTGAACAACAATAAAAACTGCTTTCTCTAAGCAAGGTTAATCTTGGCGCGATCATAGGTGTGAGTACTGGATATTGTCTGGCAGGAACGTTAAGGCTAGGGATCCTGGCAGACACAAGTTTTTTAAGCTATTTGGAGGAAGGCGAGGTGGAATCACCTTCTCCAATATCCAACTTTTCCCAGACTGAGATTGATAGGCCCACCTTTGGCGAACCCAACGAATTGGCTAGAACTGACATTCGCCGATTTAAGGAGTTCGTGACATATTCCAAGCGTTTCGCCAGAGCTCAAAACTGTTCAAGTGAGATCTTCTTGCATATGCTTAATAACCTAAACTAACCTAAATCTAAACAGTAAAGAATCCACGAATGACGCTATTTCGTTATTCACGTGATGTGTTCAAAAAATTACTGTAATTGTAAAATATCACGGGCTTGGAGATCTTTTTATACTCTCGCAACAAAAGTTGCTAAGAGAGTATTATTGTTTTGTTCACATAACGGTTGTTTGCAAGTCCTAAAACTAAACGAGTTAGATATAGTTGTATAGTACCAAAGTGATCAGGGTGACGAGTAAAGTTCAAATCCGGATAACTGTCTGTCCGTCCGTGCAAGCTGTAACTTGAGTAAAAATTGAGATATCTTAATGAAACTTGGAACAGGTGTTTGGCACCATAAGAAGGTTAAGTTCGAAGATGGGCGGAAAACACATAAAGAGCTATAACTAAGCCATAAATTAATCTATGAACTTAAAATTCGGTACAAACGAACTATGAACTACAAATTTGGTTCTAGGAAGGGGCATATTTGGATGTAATTTTTTTGGGAAAGTGGGCGTGGCCCCGCCCCATACTAAGTTTTTTCATATTCATATCTCGTAAACTACTAAAGCTATATCAACGAAACTTTCAACCACGCCTCTTCCCATATACCAGAACTTTGAAGCCAATCTGAATCATCTACTTTACAACATATAAAGGAAGCACCAGTGCAGATATCGGAATAGAACTTTGTACAAATACTGCATTTATAGTGTGCCATCGCTCTTTTAAAAATCTTCAAAATCGGACCATAAGTATTCAAGTCCTCATACATAGGGATGCAAACGATGTATCGATGTTTTTGAAACATCGATGTTTTCGTCAAAAAGCATCGATGTTAGCCATCGATGTCCCGAATCTAAAAACATCGATGCATCGATGTCACTTTCAACGATGTTTTATGTTGATGTTTTATATAAAAATTTGATTTCACACCTTCACACTTTTTCGGGTATTAACTCCATACGCTTTATTACATTGGAATTCGATTTTTGTAAAATACGGAGAATTCGTTAAGGGAATGTGCGCTTGGTTATTTTTATGATTTATTTATACAATTTAATTCTGGCGTAGGCTACTGCGTTAGATCAGAAATTCAAAATACTGCATTTTAAAGATGCTATTGCTAAAAGAAATACCTTTTTTTCATAAAAAAATCAAAGAATCGCCCCGATACAACGGAATCTTCGGATGAGTGTGAAACAGAATACTCGTTTGATATTTGGAACCAGAATAAACATTTGGTCCACCAAAAGGTGAAATATAAGCTGTCAAATTTATCTACAATTACAGGGACCGAAGGTTGAAGAGAAAGTGTATCTCGGCTGTTACCCCTACCAATCAGAAGCCAATAGAGTTTGGGTTGACATGAATACTGTGTTTCCGGAGTTGTATAAATAGGCTTATTAATATTTACACATTGTGGCCACTTCAGTGCCGAGTAAACGACCGTTTTCTAAACCCGGGGCAACTATCACGCAGAAGTAAAATCGAAAAAAATTCAGTGAAAAAACTTTCCATGTCCTTGTTTTCAAATTCTGTTATTTATTGAGAAAAAACTTTAACAGACACATAATGCTAAGTGAAATAAAATGTATCAACTTAAGACGTACTACATTTCCTTTATTTATGCTTCTTCTTCTGTATCCAAAAAAAATTTCAAAAATAGATCGATGTTTCGATGTATCGATGTTTCAATGGCCGATGTTTTTGATTTCGATGGGTTTTGAAGAAACATCGATACATCGAACCATCGATGTTTCATTTCACGATGTTTGCATCCCTACTCATACATCGAAAATGAGGAGCTTCGAGCTTCGAGCATCGAATAAATTTTTTAACGAAAATATAGGTGAATCTCTCAGATATTTTGAATAAATTCAGAGGGAATATTTTTCTTCTAATATAATGTCTCCGTGTCTAAAATACGTGAAATCGGGTCATAACTTCAACTAACTCCCATATACTTAATATTAGGATTTGCAGACTTTCAATGGACTTTATACCATATACATATATGCCGAATATGTGGGTAAAATTTTTTGTTATCTTAATTAAATTAAATAAATAAATTGCGAGAGTATAAAATGTTCGGTTACACCCGAACTTAGCCCTTTCTTACTTGTTTCTTTATGTTAATATACTTTCCCTAAAGTACGATAAAATCAGATGTGTTCTTTACTTTGTCCGTAGAAGTCGAAGTTAGACAGGTTTTCATAAGCTTGGCGATTTTCGTTTGTTAAAAGCTCACACTTCGTTGCTTGTTCGTGAATTATTGGCCGAAAAAAATACTGTAACTATGCTCCATCTATATTCTACAGATATAGCTCAGTGTTATTTTTTTCCTATTTCCAAAAGTAAAAAGAATCTTATAGGTCCGTCTTACAAATACTCGTGGTTATGTATCAACCCTAATACTTCCTGTTTTTGCCATCAATTTCATGTCAGTTTTATTAGTTTTTTTGTTTTTATTCTCATTCATAATTCTTCCTTGCATTCCGACTCTCTCTGCACACTTTTTATGCAGTCTTTAATGATTTTTTATGCTCTGAAGTTCAGAAAAAAGTTCGAAGCTTAAATGAGATCATATTTTTTGCACGCACTTTCTCCCCTTCTTCTACTTGTATGTGTGAGTGCATCATTAATTAGCATTTTATCCCGTTTTATGTATGTATGGTTAATACTTTTCTGCATTATTCAAATTCCGTAATAAATTAAAAAAAAGCTATAAAATAATAAATAATAATTTTTGAGGTTATGTTCAACGTTTTTTCTCTTTGCTTTTCTGACAGTTGCAAATGAACGCGCACTGTACATGACATAAAATTTTGAATTCCAAAGAAATAGTACACTATCGCATTTATTAAAATTTCAACAACAAATTGTCAAAAAAAAACTTGTATTTGGAAAACACAAAATTTTGTACAAATAAAGTGTTTCGGTTGTGAAACGTGCTTTTTGGCAACATTCATTTAATTCTATTAATGCCTTTGTATACATATCAAAACATATGTTTCTACAGCCGACAGCTACAAATTTAATAGTTCTCTTTGTTGGTGTTTGTTTGATAGAACCGTTAAATTATTTTAATTAGTTCCAAACTGGTTCGCTTATGTCATACTTTCATCCAAAAGTATTTGCTTTATATCATTATTGAATTAAAATGCTGAGTCCATTGAAGTCATTTAATTGCTTTTAAATGAAATTATAAAATTTTCAAACAAATCACACTCTTTCTCCAGCATGCGTTAACAGTGAGAGCGAATATTTTGAATATTTCAGTTATGTATGTATGTGATTGGCGTTGCAACCGTTTAGCCGGTTATAGCCGAATCGACGATAGTGCGCCACCTGTCTCTCTCCTTCGCAGTTCGGCGCCAGTTGGAGATCCCAAGTGTAACCAGGTCGCTCTCCACCTGGTCCCTCCAACGGAGTGGAGGCCTTCCCCTTCCTCGGCTTCCTCCGGCGGGTACTGCATCGAACACTTTCAGGGCTGGAGTGTTTTCGTCCATTCGGACAACATGACCTAGCCAGCGTAGCCGCTGTCTTTTTATTCGCTGAACTATGTCAATGTCGTCGTATAACTCGTACAGCTCATCGTTCCATCGTCTGCGGTATTCGCCGTTGCCAATGTTCTGAGGACCATAAATCTTGCGCAAAATTTTCCTCTCGAAAACTCCTAGTGTCGTCTCATCTGATGTTGACATCGTCCAAGCTTCTGCACCGTAAAGCAGGACGGGAATGATAAGCGACTTGTAGAGCTTGATTTTGGTTCGTCGAGAGAGGACTTTACTGTTCAATTGCCTACTCAGTCCAAAGTAGCACCTGTTGGCAAGAGTTATTCTGCGCTGGATATTTCAGTTATACTTCATACTATTTAGTCATTCTATCAAAAATGTGTAGCTATTAAAAAAATCTTTCGAGAATTTTGAATTCCACTTCATGATAGTCAAATATTTGAGTCACCACGTTCATATAAAGCTTACAAAGAATGCTGCTCGATCAGCTATATACATATGCATATGACTTATTTGAACTTGAAATCATAACTGGCTACTCGATAAAATATAATATATGTGTGCCTTCCACTGTGATGGACCTAGATGGTTGTACTCGTAGGTCTAATTGAGAAATTTGAGTATAATTTTACAGCGATGTTGAATATTTTAGATGTGAGTAAACCTCATTTTCACTCAAAGGTATGACTAATACACAATATTACCCATATGTCCACATCCAGCATACAGTCCACCGGAAGTTTGAAAATCCGTATATCACGTATATGGGGACGTATATAATTTCTTTAGAATATCTGAGAGTTTCTTTAAAAATACTAGCCATAAGCACTGAGGTACTCATGTTCGATATCTGGGACCTTGAAAAGTTATAGTTAGATTTCGGCGATCCTTAGATGACCTATATCACACTAGAAATTCGGTATTTGTGCAAAGTACTTTGATCTACACCGACTACTTTTAATAAATTAAAATTTTTACTGTTTTTTAATTTAGTTTGTCGAATTCACTACCCTTTTTTATCAAAGATCTCCAAACTAAGTCTGTCATAAAACACTCGTAATTTTCTAGTAGCCAAGTCATTACTCGTACTAGTGCAGTAGCGTTAAATTTTTATTACGCTGTTGCCCATAAAGTTTTAAATATTTGTAAAATTTGATTTGAATTGAATTTTTATTGAGACATTCATTCATTTTATTGCGAAATTCAGTGAGCTTGACTTTAAATGCTGGTTTGTGGTGTAATATCACCGGAAATTAATTTGCATTTTAAATAGTTCGACAACTCACCATACACATAAATTTCAGTGTGTAGAGGTACAATGGTATGTCCTCTATTTTCAAGAACCTTGTTCTTACATTCTTTCGTAGAAAATTTTCTAATCAAATACTTTTGCAAAAAGTTTTTTAATTCACCGCAGTACTTCGGAGACTGCATCAGAGAATCAATACCTTTTCTTTTTAATACGTTTCACGTCTTTCGCCTGCATTTTCATGGTTACTCACTGCAGTGGGAAATCATATAGTACATTGTGCTCTCGGTGAACTTAGGCGGAACTAGTTTATATTGGTACAGTACCAGTCAGTATCAGCTGATCAACATAGTGGAGCTTATTAAATGATGATTCGGTGATTTAAATCTAGAACTATGACTGTAAAACCTTGTAACCTTGATAGTATTCTAAATTAAAGCCCGAAATAAAATTTCTAAATACCTTACATTGAGTAAATAGTTAACTAGTTTTTCGTATATCCTACTACAATATGTACTCTATTTTGAATTGCTTTTCTACAATCCGCCCATTGTGTAGCACTGCTTGTGGCGCGACTCACCACCAACACGTTGACAATCGGGTTAAGAGGCGTTAATGTTGCTGACGTTCAAACCATTATTTCATGGCTGCTGTTGGTCGCTCTTTTGTGTGTCTTCAAGCTTAAACTGCTTAGTTGGCGTTGCTACCACGACATAAAATAGAAACGAATAAGGGAGAGCTAAATTCGCGAGAAGTCGAACATTGGGTTATTTACAATTTTTAATAAGTTAACTCATACTTCAGGTTAGTCTATAGATATTCCCCATTAATTTTATTCAGATATCTATACAATATATAGGGTATACAGCTAATTGCAAGTTTATTGGGTATATTTGGACCAGGGGAACGTCTGGATCGATTCCATCTATTTTGTAACCAAACTAAAGTACACTTGATTTCAGTAAGATCTCGGTATATGGGGGTTATGGTAATGTCAGGATCAATTTGGTATTTGTTTTCTATCAGTGTTGCCACATTGCTTGAGACATCTTTGGTCTAAATTATATTACGATAGCTCTGAGGTTGCTGAATGATATATTTCAAAGTAAAATAGACGATGGGCCTCCTTAGTAGACCTCTATGTGTCATTATATGCTTTTTTTTCAAATATCGCCCTATTATGGGCGTGGTTAGTCCAGCTTTAAAGAAAATATTTAAATTTTCATTAAAGTTATCGCGTATAATATACGGATGGACATTATTTTGTTTTATCATTTTTCCTTTCGTCATCTTGGTTAAATTTGTATATATAGATGTCACAAGAAACAATTATATCCTTTGCAACATGTTGTGAGTGTATAAAATGTCTTTACACAGCACCCATTTAATCCCATAGTTGTCCTTTTGCGCTTTTATCGTTATTATTATTCTTTCATTTAAATTCTCTCGCAAATGCTGCGTTGTCACTTGATTTGTGGCAAATAGTACTTTGTTGCAAGGTCATAAAAGTAATGGAGTGTGCTGTACCCGCATATAATTTATACTCGCTTTTGATATTTCTCAAATGGCAGGCAGCACTTTATGTCGCCTTTGATCCGTGTGCCTGAATTTCTTTTCTTTATTTACAGCAAAATGATTTAGATATCAGAGTTGTGGGATGTTAATAAGCTCTGCTAGATGGTTTCTGTTGGTGTTTGCTATCGCGAATGTTTACGAGGGACAATTGGTACGAGAGGATTTAGTATCACTGCTATTTAAGTAACCTTGAAGTCGCATAATCTCTTCTTATTTATTGTTTCTAATTCTTAATTTCTTTATTTATCAGTTTTTATGGAAATATTTTTGGAATACAATTTAGCTTACTTTCAATTTCGCGTAAGATAAAATTTGTACTATTTTTTTTTCATGGTATGTTACGCTCCCTTTTTTGTGAATATATACCTCTAGGGTTACGCAAACACTGCATAAATTGTTTCTTACTTAGATTAAGATAGTAGGTATTGTTCAAAGTGTTCTGGGGTTTATTAAGGAGCATTTTACTTCTGTATTCTCCAAGTTTGGAACGTAGCTGTCTCTTTGGATATGTAGTCTAAGTAAAAATTTCCGAAGTAAAGTCCTACCTCTCCCTTTCTAAAAATTATATTATAATCCTCTCCCACATTTCTAGTAGTTTTTTGTAATAGAAATTTCCGGAATAGTTTTACGAAACGATAACTTTCTTGGTCGGATAGTAAAATTGTTCGATTTCGGAGACCACCTTTCTTGATTAAGATGTTGCATTGCTCTCTATGACCGTCAAGTTGTTATCATCATAGTAAAGTGAGTAAAAATCTAAAGACTACAGAGGTCAACCCTCCGAATGGGTACAGAGTTTATGGTTCCTAAGATCGGTATGGAGCTTTGGCGCTTACACTTTTGCTAGATCTTAAATTCGAAAATTTGTCAATGTCACCGTTATATTACAAAGAAGTTTTCTTTGGCAAAACTGCCAATTGTTTTTGTTGTGCAATAAATATTTCCTCCTACATACTTGCTTTCAGTTTATCAAAGCCCACTTCAACTACTTAGTGAGAGAAATTAAAGTGTCTTATTTTCGATTGTCATCCTTGATGTGTGCAAGGTTGAGGACATATTGGGCGGAAGAGCAGAACAATGTTGAAAACAATAAAGAGAGAAAGCTTAACTACATTCTTACCCACTCATACAACTTTCCTCGCTGCTTTTCCTGCAGTACTACAACCTTTATACACCAGGGAGCTACTCTTCCTTCGCCGCAACTCACGTTTTCGAGCTTGACACGTTCGCCATTGTTGACATTGTTGTCTGCTTTACCTGAAAGTTTGCGAAAAACTTTTTTTTATTATTATTATTTCGCTTCAGCAATGTTGTTTGATGCGTCGTGTGATGCTGTGTGTGCGTTTGTGGTACTTTAATTTCTGCGAGGGCACGCTTGCTTCCTCATGACTGCTTCCTGACAGCGCTTGAGTGGCTTACTCATGCTTGTTGGTTTGGTTTGGTTTGGTTTTTCGGTTGCTACTGTGTGTCTCCGTGTACTACTTGTTGACTCTCCACTTATTTATTTATGTGTTTATATTGTTTCCAATGGTTTTCATAACACATACACTTAATTCTACGCTTGACTAGGCCCTCATAGCACAAAGTAGGCAATCAAAAGCACGCTCCTTATGTTTGTTGATTGATTTGCTGTAGTTGTTGTTATGAGCGCGATTCAATGATCTGGCAAACGAAATGTGTCCACATTTCAAAATAAAGTTATAAATTAAAATTGTTACTTTTTTATTTAGACATTTCATTTACTTTTTTTTATTTTGTTTTGGTATACTTCGTTTCTTCGTTTCTACTTGAGTTGTCACATTTGTGAAGTGTTTTTCCACTGTGCCGAGTCCTTCAGTTTGATTTTCATCGAAGTGTGGGTAGTTAAATCTTACGATTTGTTTTAAAAATGTTCAATAATTTATCTTCAAAGCACTGATTGAGATATTTTATCACTGAAGTAAATCGAAAGTATTTTCTTCATATCTCTATAAAGTGCCTTAAAGCTGTCATGCTCTCTGATTATTGGGCTATGGAAATGGTCATCATAACTTCGGTTTTTTCAATCTTTAGAAATGCTTTTCAAGTGTTGGAAAACATAATATTTTGTCTCTTTTCTTCTACAGACTACATCTTGTTGAAGATTATGTTATGTGCCCTAAATGCCTTGGAGTTCTTAGCGTCTTTGGGAAAATATTGTTTAATATTCTCTCATCTCATCGATAGCCCCATCTATCCATATATTTTCTGTTAAAATTTTAGTTAGGTCAAGGAACAGATCTATGCGACAACAGATAATCTCATTTAGACAGCACACAGCTGTTCCTTGTGGTATTCGAATAGTTCTAACGGATCACGATTATACGAAGCGCTTGGACTGTATTACATAGTTCCGAAGCCGGCTTATGTCAATTCCAGTCAATTCGCTAGGTCCGCCGAAGGTGTGCCTACTGAGGCGCTTTAACCTCGAACCTCGGAGGAAGTTCTTATGAGGAAGTGATTCCTCCTCGCTTTCCTAAGAAGTTCAAACAGTGTTTCGGTAGAAAATTACAATGTCCGCCGAAGGTGTGTATACCGAGGTGCTTTAACCTCGAACCTCGGAGGATATTCTTATGCGAAAGTTACCTCTCCTTCCTAAGAAGTTCAACCATATTTTCGATATCGCCTTCCGAGGCGCTTTAACCTCTAACCTCAAAGGAAGTGCTTAGGTGAAATTGATTCATCCTCGCCTTCCCAAGAGCTCAAACAGATTTTCGGTAGAAAACCACACAGTTTCGCATATTTCTTAACTAACCCTCGTATTGTCGTCTTTTTAATAATTTTCAGCGATTCTGTAAATTCTACTTCCTTTACCTTGACACAAGCTTCACTTTGTCAATTTCACTTGAATCGCATAGTTGTGAATTCCTTTCTCTAACTCTTCCATCTCTAACTGTTATTTGCTGCGGAAGTTCGTACATTTGCGCTGCCATTATCAAAAACTTTGCCAAAAAGTTTTTGCACTTGTTGTTGTTGCATTATAAGATTGAAAATTTGAAAAGATTTTGTGCTTATTTGTATTGGTCGGTTACTCGTGACTGCTCCTTGATTGCCTTTCAATGAAATATTTTTGCTGTTTGTAAAGAGACTTTATTATATTATTGATGTCTCGTAGTTAGTTATTAGTAGTAGTTTGTCTGGCAAATCTATAAAGTGTATTAAAGTAACGGAATTCTAAGTAATATACAATTTATTATCGTTACTAATCGATTTTTCAATGTCAAGAGCGAAATTCACTTACATATGTGAAGTGTGTGTCCTCCAGTCAACGCAATAAATTTATGAGTCATAAAGCTCACAATTTCCCGCACTTGTTTATTTTCATTTAGCTTTTCTCATTTTTAGTTTCTTTTAGCTTACTTTTCTTTGTTTTCTTATTCCGTTTTTGTTTTTCTTTTTATTTTCACCTCCATAGTGTGCCATAAAAATTCATTATGGCAATTACGTTAACTGTCTGGCTACTTAAGATTTACTGCCCTCTTTGCATTATACATAAAGGCCCACCTGTTTGCTTCTATATACTATAAGTTTGTCCTTAAAGTGCTGCTTAAGCTGCTTCTTTCAAGACTGATTACCTTATTTTCATTATTTCCATAGTGCCTTCTTTTAATTTCAACCTCCTCGCAACAACAAAACATTTACAAAGTAGTGTAAACTATTTTCACAAAGCTTCGACCGACCGACCATCGCCATCGCTTCTAAACTACAACTTTCTACGTGCTTTTTGTTTGTGTGTTTTCGTAAGTAAATATCCTTGCGTGTTGGTATTTTCATTCTCCGAAATCAGTTGTGCTCAGTTTTCTCCTTTAATGCACACTAATGTTCTACTTGGCTTAAGTTCGCCAGCCGAGTAGTGTTTTTGTTCTTGCGGCAGGCAGCCACTTTTCCGAATAATGTGCCAAGTGGCACAGATTAATTATTCCTAGTTTGAGTTAGTAGGTATATAAATATAATCCTTCATTACATACATATACTTAACTACTTATAATCGCATTCTTAACTAACTTTCTTCATTCTAATTAAATATGCTAATAGCATTTGTGGTTATTCCTTTTGTCGTTGAGTAGAAGGATTGATTTCGTGGATTACCGTTAATTTATTGCTTTCTTTTAAGCATGTTTAGCTTTAGTTCTTGGTAGAACATATGTGGTATATGTTAAAGATGCATATGTTAAAGAATACAAATTAATATTCGCTCTAAAAGAGATCTCCTTTTAGAGAATATTTTTTTTTATAGAAAACTTTATCAGAGATTTTCATCTGAAGGCTTCAAATAGCTAAAAACTGTTTGAAGTTTTCACTGAAAAACTGTTTGAAGCTTTCACTGAAAAACTGTTTGAAGCTTTCACCGAGAAACTATTTGAAGCTTTCATTTAAAAGTTGTTTGAAGCTTTAATCAAAAAGCTGTGTGAAGCTTTCACATGAAAGTTGTTTCAAGACTTCACTTAAAAGCTGTTTAAATCTTTCACTTACAGGCTGGTTGAAGTTTTCACTTAAAGCTCTTTTAAACTTTAAACAAATAGCTGTTTCAAGCTTTCATTTAAAGTTGTTCGAAACTTTCACCAAAAGCTATTTGAAGCTTTCACATAAAAGCCCTTCAAAGCTTTCACTAAAATCTGCTTAAAACTTTCTGTTTGAAGCTTTCACCTAAAAACCTGTTAAAGTTTTCACATAAACTGTGATGGAAGCTTTCACCTGAAAGCTGCCAAAAGTTTTCACCTGATCGCAATGACCGTGAAAATTTACGGGAAGACTTCAAAAATCCGTTCATTATTTAATCTTTAAGCCAGTAGTTCTAGTAGTATATTTACAGCTTCACCATCCTTCCGCACAAAGTTTTCACATAACCAGCGTGGCGTTGCCGTCGAAACACACTTAACAGCAGCAAAGCTAATTGTTTCGCTATTAGCTTTAATTAAAACCAGAGTTGCCATGGCGACGTTTGGCCTTGACTTGCCTCAATGAACACCTCCGATGAACACAACGCTCAATCGGTTGATTTTTTGCTTCCACTTATACTCATCCATACACATATACGCAGATACTCTTCAACGCCCAAATGTATGCAGCAATAGTGGGAGGTGAGAAAAGTCTGCTGTACGAGCGTGATATGACTTTGTTTGTGTGTGTGTGTGTGTTGTGTGCGCATAATTATGAAAGCAGTGTACTGGCGCGTGAGACACCTCAAACCAACATTTCACCTGGATCGCATGGCTCGGCCCGGTGCTTTTCGCGCTAACTCTTGCCACTAAAGTCGCTGGTTGATGCGTGTAATTAGCCTAATAATAGCTATGTTGCATACATTACGGCGTTCTGAGCATGCAAGAGACCGTCGTAATTATTCGCTAGAACGCGTTTTTATCATAAACTTACAGCAATTCGTGGTAAACTCGTATGTTGGCGGAGTATTTTATCCATTTCATGCAGACCTTAGTGGAAAATTATGGCATGAGGTGATTTCTTTCTTTTTAATATCAGAGCTTTACGTAGCTTTTTAGTTCAATGTTATTTTTCGATTGTATCAAGTCAGTTTTATTTCATACATTTCTCTTTCGTTCAAAAAATTTATACATGGCCTGTTTGACTGCAGCCATGTATGGTAAATGTTAGCTTTTGCCTTCCACTTATTCATAGAAACGGTTTATTGTGATCTGCACAGTTCTTTGTTGTATTTGTGCTTTATTTCTGTTCTTTGTTTCTATGTGAAAAAGTAGTGTTACATTAGAGTTGAACTTGAATCGCAAATAGGGTACTCATTGTACTTCGTTCATAGATATGAAAATGGAAAACTAGTAAGAAATTTAAGAATATTTTCCTGCCCAGATTGGTCTGATGAAAATCGGATGGAGATTACACCTTGAACGTCTTTAAACTTCTTATCAACTACACTGATTTTCAAACTCTGGCTTTTAAAAGTAAATTTATATTTCTAAATGAATTTAGCAGCGATTTCAGTTCTTAAAACTTTGTATTTTCAGTTCTTGCAGTTATTCCTTAGCCTTTCTTGGAGTCAACAGGGAAAAATGTCTGTATCCTTTCTTTGATATCTTACCGACTTCCCAATCGATGGGACTCTATTTCTTTTGCTTGGCCACCATGGGGACGCTTGTAGTATTCCAGACCCTGAACCCAATTTTCGACGGTTTCAAGCATTAATCGGCCGATACTGCTGCAATTTCACGTCCGATAATCGTACGAAGTTCATGAATTGTCGCTGGCTTGTTGGCATAGACCACAAACTCCTGTTGGAACCACAAATTGTCTAAGTCCATATCAAGTCAAGTCCTTTTTTTCGCGATGCAATGCTGACTCATGGAGTACGTGTGGATTGCTGCCTGACCACTAACGCATATTTTGCTTATTGACGAAATCATTTAGCCAGAAATTAGCCTCATTATAAATTGTACGTAACGCTATTAAAGTTGAGGCCACTGACTCTGAACCATACTGAAGAGAAATGTAAAAAGAGCCGGAAAAATATGGCGTCGTTTGCTGTCCCTATCTGTCTACTTTTGTATCGTCCGTTTTGAAAAACCCTTTATTTTGAAATAGTTTTTTTTTTATATATATTTATGAGACTTTAGGAAGACTTCCTTCAAGTATTCGTTGATGTTTTATTTTGGTATAGTGCTACCAGCCATCGAAGAAAAATACCGGCAAAATGTGCATCAAACATTGACCTTTATGAAAGTCTTTAGGGAGTATTTGAAAAGCCTTGAATTTAAAAATATTTTAAAAGAAAGGGGTTACCATCTGTCTCAAATCAGTCATCCAATTTCGACACAGCTAAATCTTTAAGAGTGATCCGAAGACAATCCTATAAAATGTTTTCCAAACATAGACCCTAAACTTTTTCAATATAGGAATCCGTAAATAATATATAAGAATAAAACTGATTCAAAGGGTTGGATTGAAAATAGTAAACTTTAGTTAAATATGTGTGAGAATGTGTGGTATTCGATGAGGCTTTAATTATTAAGCATTTTTAAATAGAAATTATGGCAAACTCGTATTTGTAAATATAGCTTTAAAGGGTTATATACAGTTAGAATTTTCAAAAAATCGTTTTTTTTTATTTCATTTTCTTAATGTACATATATTTAAGAATACACACGGAAAATTTCATATCGTTCCGGTGAATATTTTCAAAGTTACAAGCAAATTTGAAAAGGCGTTTCAGAGTGCTTGGAAGTATAAGGTCCGAGCGGCAGCGCGTTTTTCTCAAAATGGTGTTTTTAAAGTCGGTGACCAACATTACTCGAAAACGGATAGACCGATTAGTCTCAAATTTTAACACGACCTTCTTGAATATATTTTTAGTAATTAAGCGAAGATTTTTTCTCTCAGATAAATATTTTTTTTTTTTATAAACAATTTACTCCGAAATTTCGGTGAAGAATCGATTTCTTTTTTTGAGAAACCGCCATTTTGTCTAAAAAAAAAAAAAATTATTTTGCTTTTGCGATTAATTACTAGATTTAACATTATTTTAACGAAATCTGTTTGGTTTTTTAATTTTATATGATCCAGTTTCGAGATATAGTGGTCACCGCAAAACGTCTTTTTTGAGAGGAGCTCCTGGAGATCAGCTGTAGCTCTTTTTCAAATAAATATTTTTGCTAGTACTAAGTCTTAAAATACAGTTAAAAGATACCATAATATGTGTATAAATTTTTGGATCAATAAATTAAAAAGTTTTCTCAGAAAAAATTCTGGAAATTTCACTTTTTTTCGGCCGTCTAACTGTATATAACCCCTTAAGAGCGTATATATCATCTCACTATGGTATTGCCCATATCTACTCAAATATATATTTCATTTGACTGTCGCCTCCTCACTTCCCTATAGACAGCTCACTTGAAATGAAACATAAAGCACATGCCAAAGTCGAATTTGTAGAACTTTTTGTATTTGCAATCGTTCGAAATATGTATGTGAGCGCTTCCATGTCGAACGAATAACTGCCATGTGTGGTCGCATGCCCTCTTAAAGTGAAATAGAAAGAGGCCAACTGCTGCGACGTTCACTCCACACGCGGTGACCATAATTATTAATTAAATCATTTAACATTTCGCACAGAACTCAACTGTGTGTGTGTGTGTGTTTTTCTATTTCTCTTTTCGTTTTTTGTCTTTCTTCACTCTACATTCATGCTGAGTTGACTTCATATTTGTATTTCAGCTTTATGCTTTCTCTTCTATTTGCTATTTGCCAGTTCTATGTGCATATGTATATGTACTTTTGGGCATGTTTCTAAGCCGGCGCTAATTTGAGCATTGCGCAACCTTCGCACTCTTTCCATGTGTCTGTGTGTGTGTGTGCCTGTGAAATATCAGCAGTTCCATTAGCAAAGCTACTCCTACACTCTACCACCTCACATTCTACATGCCTATGCATATGTGTGCTATGTGCTATGTATGTTTGCGTTATGCCATGTTAATTTGCTTTGCCATGTTGTTTGTTTTAATTCTTTGCTAAGCTCTCGCCATTGAATTTGTGTTCTGTGGCCGCGGCTGTGGATGACGCCAGCGCTGATGGTTGGCTTCGGTTGGCGTTGCTATTGTTAGCAGTGCTGCCTGCTGATTATGGCCACACGTCCGTCCGTTATGGTTGGCCTCCACCAACTGTGGCTGTGTTAGTTGGTGCGCCGCCATAGTTGGCTAATAACCGAATTTATGTAGCATGTGTAATCGTAAAGTTCACTTCAATGATGCTGGCTATCCATCGGTTGGTTGGAGCCCCGGCCAACAGTGTATGGTTGTCATGCCAGCTGGGGAGGCTGTAATACGTTTTAAAGGACAAATAACCATTGAAAATGCAGCCAATTAATTTTTGCAACGTTTCGAATAATATCGCAGCGTGTGGAATGCAGTTTGTTATGCAGGTATTAATAACGGTAAATTTGTGGAATATTCTCACTATTTTGTTTATATTTTTCTATGATCCTTCGGAAGAGTTTAAGTGCAATAATTTTAAAATAGTCAGTTCTATCTCAAGCACTCTTCCTTCAGCTATCTGATTTTATATCATGTTTTCCTTCGTCTTAGCGATCACCTCTTAATTTTCGTTAAATTTCTTGTCAGCGAGCATTTCCTTCAGATCTTGGAACAGTCGCTGGGGTCCAGATCTGTCGCATACAGTACATCTGAAAACAATTTGAAATGAAAATCAAGGTATTTTCGAATTCATTGATTTGTGACAGGGTGCGTTGTTTTATTGAGACTGTCGTTACTTCTTTTTCAAATCAGAGCATTACTTTTTATATTCTCGCAACAAAAGTTGCTAAGGGTTGCTTTGTTCACATAACGGTTGTTTGTAAAACTAAACGAGTTAGATATAGGGTTCTATATATCAAAATGATCAGGGTGACGAGACGAGTCAAAATCCGAATTCTGTCTGTCCGTTTGTCCGTCCGTCCGTCCGTGCAACGGATAACTTGAGTAAGAATTGAGATATCTTGATGAAACTTGGAACACAAGTTCCTTGGGACCGTGAGAGGATTGCTTTCGAAAATGGGCAAAATCGGACTGCCCCTCGCCACTGCCACGCCCACAAAATGGCGAAAACCGAAAACGCAAAAAGTGTCATAACTAAGCCATAAATATAGTTATAAGAGTAAAATTAGTTGAAATCGGATAATAACCACGCCCACCTCCCATACAAAGGTTAGGTTGAAAATTACTAAAAGTGAGTTAACTCAGTAACGAAAAACGCCAGGAACACTAAATTTCACACAAGAAATGGCAGATGGAAGCTGCACTCAGAGTTTTTTACAAAATGGAAAATGGGCGTGGCGTCGCCCACTTATGGGTCAAAAACCATATCTCAGGAACTACTCGACCGATTTCAATGAAACTTGGCTTGTAATAGTTTCCTTACATCCCAATGATATGTTGTGAAAATAGGCCAAATCGCTTCACAACCACACCTACTTCCTATATACCAGAACTTTGAAGACGATCTGAATCGTTTACATAGATTATATAAAGTAAGCACTAGTGAAGATATCGGTGCAGAACTTTGCACAAATACTATGTTAATAGTGTGGCAATAATAGTTAACCTAATATTATGGTTTCCAACTTTCAATGGACTTTATACAATATATATGACGAATATGTGGGTTAAATTGTATATTATATAATATAGATAAAGTTAAATAAATAAATTGCGAGAGTATAGAATGTTCGGTTACACCCGAACTTAGTCCTTCCTTACTTGTTCTCGTATTTATGTTCATTGGACTATATAGTAAAATGATGGATCTATGTTCCATCCATCGTCACATATGGTGATCGTTTCTTGACATGAAGAGGATTTTCATTCAAAATTATTCCGTGTATTTTTCGATGTTTTCGACCGTAACAGTCACTGACTCGATTTACAACTTCTTTCTATTTACTACTTTATATATCACTTCTTCACTTCTTTTAAGATTAATTGCTCTCACGTGTAGTCCGCCTAATTTTTTTCAGTGTTTCGATGAAGAAGATGAGTATCCTACAAATGCGCGAATGTCTTTCCTATATGATGCTGATATTCATTTAGCCAGAGTTAGGACTTTCCTACCCTTTACTATGAAATTTACCTCAATTTCAATATTCTACTTTTCTATCATTCCATTTATACTTTGATTCCCTTTTTTAATACATCATAACTGCTACGGCTAATTGTGTCCTTGGATTGCCATGCAAAAGTTCCTTGAATATTTTTAAAATGTAATTTTGTACTTTTCTTTCACTCGCAACTCTCATGCAGCGATCAATCATTCACCTCCCTTGATGTTAATGTACAATTGCGGTTACATGCAATATGCAACAAACCACAATGCAACTCTGTGCTTTGAAGTGACGCACAGATAATCAGTATTCTCTATGGTACGAGTGTCTCCTTTGAAAAATGTTGAGCTTTATTTTATTTTAATACGAGGATAGTTTCGAAAGTAAGAGATTTTTGTTAAATTTTGAGTAGCAAAAAGAAAATGCAACGCTAATCTGTTTATATAGTGCGCCTAACCTTTCCAAAGTAACTTTCATCGAAAATACTTTAGTAATAAGTTCTTGAGATTTAGAGATCTAGAGAGTGACAGAAATTTAGAGATTTTCAGTTGACACGAAAAGTGCATCGAAAGAATTAAGATTGAGAAACCAAACTTTGAAAAAGGCTATTTAGAACACAGATGGAAGCTTTTTGTATCATTCTTCCAAAATACATATAACTTTTTCGATTTTTAGGTTTAAGAACCCGTATCTTATACGTTTCTTATAAATTTATTTAGCTCAAGTTTATCTCTCCTTGAACATTTATTATTACGATAACTAACCTCTCTTAATAGTTGAGAGCAATGCTCTTTGAGAGAAAAAATTAAAAAAAAATAGATGGAGAAAGCTATTGAAGTCATTGAAAAAATATGTATTTGATCACAAATATACCTATTCTTCTTTTTTACTGTTGTTTATTTATCAAACCATCCTCGTATAATAACCTTACGTGGCCCATATCGCTTATAAACTTTGCTTTGTATAGTGCGGGCGTGTCGACAATTGCTCGTTGTCTCTATCATTTGCATATCGCCTTCACTCACACACACATACAGGAAAGAGACGTGTCATTAAAAAGTTAAAACTGTAATTTGCTAAATACGCGCCAATATGTATGCTACAAAATACCACGCACTTGCACAAGCTTTTTTATACATTTTTGCGCAATTTCGCATTTTTCACCTTTCACAGCCACGCGCACACACAGAGAGATTCAATCGAGCGTGGCGAGCACGCCCACATGCAGCTCGTTCGCACAATCGCTTATGTGTCATTTAAAAAGCGAACAATTACATATATTGGCCCACACGCCTGCATGTATGCTACAGATGCGCATATGTTACACTGTATATGCCAGCAACACAAGCGATATAAAAGTTTGAAGTGGCTTTTAAAACGTTTGAGTCGACGTTCAGGCTGTCATGGCACATATGTGGTGTTTATATGTGTTTATTTGCCAATGGAAAATGCTTAAATTGCTGCATTCGCTCGAATGTGTATGGCTTATTTGGGCTGAAATAAACGCTCAAGTGCTTATAATAAATGTTTCTCTTCACGCTAAATATGTAGCTTATTCGGCATCAAATTGCCAGTGCGCTTGGTGATGTGTGACAATTTTTGACTCCTGCCATTAATATCCTTTATTAATTTGCCTAATTTACTCTGGTGCGTTGCTTCGTTGCGGATTTTATGATGAATTTGACACCTTAAAGTTTGCCGAGCGCAAATAAATCTAGCTACGCTTGCGTATGTCATTTGGGATTTGTATGCAAATTTACTTCGACATTTGGTGTTTTCTGTGCTTATTTATACAGTACGTGAAAGTTCAGAGGCGTACAGTGAACTTTAATGAAAGTTCCACAGCGAGCTTGTAATATGCAAATGCAAGGATGATTACGGTAAAAAATGGTAGATGTAGTTGAGTAAATGAATCACAAGCGTTATAGATACTGTGTACACAGTTTGAAAGTAATGAAACTACGATTATTTTCGCATTTGCTTCAGGTAGCACATAGTCAATATTATATCATAGTCAACCGATACCTTGGTTCCCTCGTAGAATAAGATATAAAAATCAAGACACGTCGTTACCTTGTAGTCGCGCTTGTTATTCTCAAATCGAAACCGCATAAATAGAAATAATCTGAGGCTATAAAAAGTTTAAAATCACTGTTAAACGCATATTGCGTGATTAGCGGAGCTGAAGCTCAGAGACTCACATTTTTGCTTAATATTTTACCCTTTAAACAGCAGTTTGATAAATATCTGAGTTAATAGACCTCATTTTTATAGATCATAACCAAAAAGTAAGTTTCAGAATCCCGAAATTTCAGGATTGGAGTCAATTTTGAAATTAATTTTATATGAATAATTGCCAATTGGATCCCAAAATCACCATACCGAATTTGAAGACTCCGATTGTTTTTTCTTAACATTTATATTTAAAAAAGTTTCAAGAAACAAAGTACATTTCCGGATACCATTTTTTAAATATTTTTCAGTTTTAACGGTTTTTCAAGAAACATTTAATCTATTAGATGAGATCACTCCAAACTAAATTTTAATGACATTGCCGAGTTTTCGAGACTCTTACTGTTTTTTAATATTTTGCTGGCTTCTCAGTAATTTGTAATCAGTTAGATTCGATCTCCAATAATTATTCTATTCCAATAATTAATGGATCATTGTCCCAAAGTAGATTTCGGGATCTCAAAATCGTAATACCGAAATTTCGGGACTCAGATTTTTTGTTTTTTATTTTACATTAAACAGTCTTTCAATAAATATTTTATGTATTATGTGAGATCACCAACAATTTGCAAAAATGAACTCAATAACACCCAATTTTCATGGATCATTTCCAAAACGTACATTTCAGGATCCCGAAATTTCGGGACTGGCCTTCTCTAGCTTGACCTCGCTATTTTAATATTTATGAAAACACTATTACAACCATAAAATATTAAAAAAAAAAAAAATAATAAAGAAGGACTAAGCTCAGGAGCACTGTTTCAGTCTGAAAGAATCAAAGACATGACAATATCATATTTGTTGTAGGTAAAGGTTAGGTTGGGTTAATCTGATAGGCCAATGAGGCACACATAGATCGATTTTGGTTCTTTGCGATACCAGATGGAGTGCCGGGATGCGAGTTTCAAAAGGTGATTTCACTAATTAGATTATCATACTGTGAAGCCCCCAAGTGCTGAAGCCGTTGCCTTGACACTGCCGTGGACAAGCACACAAGAGATGTTCTATTGTTTCTCAGGTACCTTGCTCTTGATATTTCCTTCATTCTTCGCTTTCTGTCAGCCCCATTTTGTAGGCGTGCGCCGCCACGAGCCTGTGACCAGTTAATATACCGATCATGTTCCTACATTTCGTTCTATCGAGCGTCAGTATGAACTTCGTGTATTTTTGATCTACCGCTTTACACATAACTTTTGCGGTTTTGCATCCCGGTAGATCCTTCCAGGGCGCTTTGAACTTTCTAAAAGTTTCCTGTCTAGATAATCATATAGCCAATGCATGGGTTTATTTACGTCGATCAAGCTTTCAAATCATTAAGGTCAAACATACCCACCAATAATAAATCCCACTTGAACGTTATAAAATCACAAGGTCGAAAATCACTATATTGGGGCTACGGAAAAGACTTTATTGCTCGAGAAAATATTTTTATTCAACCACACAATCTTGCGGTGTCTGTTGCTTGTGGCACTGAGATATATGTATTCCGATAGCTTCACTTTTGATTTAACTATTGTAAAGAGAATATATTTTACGTAGTTCAAAGTGGTGCGATATGGGTAATTGTATGATTGTAGTCCAATTTCGCCTTGCCCGAACGCGCTCGATCTCTTATTAACCTAAATTTGTTTCCAAATACAGTTTTCAATTGTGAATGCAATTATATATATTTTGGATTTTTAAGCAGAACATGTACAATCAGAATCTGAATTTGCACGAATCCAATCCCTTGTATAAATGACGTCGGTGAAGCCATTCGGCAAGCTACTGTTGCAACTATTGGCATAAAATGACGAAATACCGATTAGAACGCCATTAGCCGCAGCTGGACCACCAGAATCGCCACCACAGATACCATTGCCAGCGCTCTTAACGAGACAACGTATCGATTCGGGAATTGTATTTAAACGCTGTATGCACGAAGTACGATTTAAGGTGTACGCTGTATTATATTGCAATTCATTGGCCAATCCACCACTTGCTACACCACCCCAACCGCTTATTATGGTCGGTGTGCCTTCGGGTAACTCCACGCTTGCAAGTAATATCGGTTTAATTGTATCACTGTAATTCAATGGGTTACTAAGTCTAAGCAAGGCGACATCATATTCATAGGAATTAGTGGGATATTGTGGATGTATTTTTACCTCGGCCACTTGTATTACAACACCACCCGTATTAAATTTCACAGTACCAGCGCGAATCCAATAGTTCGAAGCGGGGTAACTGCAGAGTAGAAGAAAAGACTTGAATGTGTAGATATAGACTGTTATGGATAGTAAGTTACCCGTTCACGCATTGCGCCGCGGTCACAACATAATTCCTCGATATAATCGAACCACCACAGATGACCATAGAACCATTGAAAGTCCGTGTCACCAACACCTGATACGGAAACTGACCCTCAGCAGCATTTTGTCCACCGAAAATGCGACTCTGTGGTCGCTCTCGAACTGCACTTTCATTGGCGACAATGGCACTGCTTATTGTAAACGCTGCGAGGGTGATAATCAATATCGGTAGCCAGTTGCTTGCTAGTGACATGTTTTTCGTACAAACGTTGGGAATACTGTTAGTTTTTGTGCGCTCTTAACAGTTTTTATATTTTCTTAATTGACTGTAATTAGCTAATTTTAGTAATAGTTCTGTTGAACGCATTAAAATATCATTACTGTTGCCATCGTTTGACTATGGAATGCTTTTGTTGTTATTCGTTATCTTGTGTAATGACCTATGATAACGGTTTACATCTTAAGTAATCGTGGAAAACGCTACGAAAGTTCGATCGCGTATTGCATAGCAGAATAAATAGTTGTGATTCGGTTGCTTTGAAGACATTTGCAAATTCTATGTGGGTTTTGGTGACTTCATTGTCATAGTCCAACTGAGAAAAGATTTCCTTCTTTAAGATCGATGATTATAAGGGAAGGTATATTTGTACTGTCTGATTTAATTTTGTTTTTGTAAGTTCCCATACTTGTGATGTTTACGTGGTCATCGATTTGGTCTGTCCTTTGATAAAAGCTTACTTAGCCCTATCTTGTATTTATACTGGTTGTGTTCTAATTACCAATCCTTGGAGAGTTGCGAATCGAACAAACAACTGGTATAAATGTACGAGGTATGTTCAAAAAATAACAGCAAAAGTTTCCGGTATTCATTGGTACTTTGTAGCCGCCGCTAAGGTTAGACGTGTTTTTATGAATTTGTCGATTTGATTTGTTAAAATCTCACAGTTCATTGCTTGTTCATGAATTATTGGTCGAAAACAATACTGTAATGGTGCTCCAGCCTTCATATTCGTCAGATATGACTCCGTGTAACTTTTTCCTGAACCCAAAATAAAGCGAACATTAAAGAGCTATCGCTGAAATAGCCAAAGACGATCCTGAAAATCGAGTCTGAGAAGTGTTTCGACGATTACGAGAAGCGGTGGGATAAGTTATTATACTCTTAAACAAATGGGGATTATTTAGATAGCGACAACATTAATGAGAACGAATGAATAAATATTTTTTCAGAAAATTAAAATTCCCGTTATTTTTTGAACGCACCTCATATAGCATAGTTCTTTGATATTAATAATTTTTAATATTTTTATTGTATTTTATTGGTATTAAAAATAGTAAAAATTTACAAATATTAAATTATTACAATTATTCAATATTCCATCAACGAATAAAGCCATGAATACTAAACAAATATGAACTGAACCCAAAAATGTACGTGATAAGGATGCGAGAGATCAAATTAATGCACACGCGCTAGTGAATATGATACATATACACATATCTACTTTATACCTCTGCTAATATCTCTGCACATCTACTTTTAAGTATGCATGTATGTATGTTTATAAGGAATACTTACATAGAAGTCTGCTTGGTGTGGTTCTTAAGTGCAAACATGACTCAAGCAAAGCCACACTTGTTAGTTCTACATTATATATGTATGTGTATGTTGTTTGTTGTTTTTTGTTTTTGTGAAATTTAATGCTTTTACCAGCAGCAGAAGTCAAAGTCACCACACAAACCACTATGGCATAAGGACATGCTCAGCAAATCATCGATGCGTTGAAGTGTTGTGGCGCTTTTGGCTTTATTATGTTTGAGTGGGCTGGTGTTTGTTTATATGTATGTATGTAGGTGTGTATATATGTATGTAATATAGTAGAGTAGAGTGATATACTTGTAATATATTTTATGGTAAAAGAAAGTAAAAGTGCTGCTTGCTTCACAATTTTCAAGGTTATATTACAGCAGCAAACAAGTGCTTTAGGGTGGCACTAAATTGTGTGGGAATTATTTATTTTAAACTTAGCTTAAAACCAGAAAATTTTGAACTTCTAAATTTTCTGAAACACAAATTTGACAATAGAAGCGTCAAAACTGGATTGAAAGCCTCTTAACAGATTTTCAAAATATTTATAATTTTTTTGGAAAATTTTTATTTTGAAAAATAATAAAAAATTACTTAAAAAATAATTGTAGTAGTGTGAAAGCAATTCCACAAGTACTTTAAATCCTTGAATTAAAAACTAAAATTATAAAATCAGAAAAATGTTGTTCTACCCTAATGTGACTACTACTTTTGTATAACCTCATTAAGTATGTATTTTCAAGAGTTTGGAAAAGAAATTATAGCTTAAGCATATGTTTATGTATGTGTGACACTCTAAGTCTTATAGTTTTTCCCACGAGGTTTTCCGCACTTTCATCAAGAAATTTACATTTAACTTAGTGAGAGGTGAAAAATTGTTTTGCCAATTGGGATTTCTTAATATTTAATGTGTGTTTAAGTATTTTTATGCCATTTTTATTTAACTGTCTCTCATGTATATCCATGCACAGTTACACAGTTATTCTTAATGCTTTGGAGAGGTATAAAAATAGAGTCGTAAATTTTACTGTTACTTATTCTGAAGTCTTATTTAATGTTGTTTTTTGATCACCAAGGCAACCTTTTCGACAATTATAGAAGACTTGTGAAATAAAATTGAATTGAATGAGCCACCGCATTGTTTATGCTGGGATTCAACTCTCATCCGCAGTCTGTGATATATCTGATATGCTTTTTAGCATCAAGAGAATGAGAACAGCCCCTTTTTCAATTTATTACAGTTTATATTTAGACTAACAAGTAGTTCTTATAATCACTGGATGAGTGCTGTTAAACTTGTAGAGATCTCGACTACCATGACTTAGTAAAAAAAAATATGTAAAATAAGTTCCGTACGTCATGCGATTGGTGGTAGGTGGCCAAGGTCGATTAAATTGTGTGACCAAGTTATTGAATGCTATAAAGATAAATATAATTTTTTGAACGTTTGCGTCATTCTTCTCACCTTCATTTTTGATATATTTGACGCTTATTTTGTTCGGTAGTGAGCCAATGGGTTGATTATTTTATACCAGCAATCGAAAACGTAGCTGGTGAAAGCATAACATGAGTAATGTCAAATAATGTATTCAATTTCAAATTTTTAGACTGTTATATTACTAAAGTCATAATATATCTGGATTCGTTGCAGTCTCAGCAAAAAAGACCTAAATAAACGAAGCTTTTGCTCTGTTATTGGGCACGATTCTTTAAAGACTACAAAAAGAGATCAAGGAAGAGTAATCTCTTTTTGGAGTCCCAAATATTTTCCAGTATTCCAAAGTTAAAACGGAGACGAACTCATTACTGACTTTAAAAGAATTTACCATTTTTATATTCTCGCAACAAAGTTGCTAAGAGAGTATAATAGTTTTGTTCACATAACGGTTGGTTGTAAGTCCTTAAACTAAACGAGTTAGATATAGGGTTATATATGTATACCAAAATGATCAGGGTGACCAGTAAAATTCAAATGTCTGATGTTCGGATGTCTGTCTGTCCGTTTGTCCGTCCGTCCGTACAAGCTGTAACTTTAGTAACAATTGAGATATCTTGATGAAACTTGCTACAAGTATTTCTTTTCACCATTAAAAAGTTAAGTTCGAAGATTGGCGAAATCGGACCACGGCCACGCCCACAAAATGGCGATAAACGAAAACATATAAAGGCTATAACTAAGCCATAAATTAACCTATGAAAGTGAAATTTGGTATAAAGCATCGTCTGAAGAGACATATTTGGTTGTAATTTTTTTGAGGCAGTGGGCGTGGCCCCGCCCCTTACAAAGTTTTTTGTACATATCTCGTAAACTACTAAAGTTATATCAAGGACACTTTCTAGAGCCTTATACAGTCTAAAATGGAGGGAATCGGATTATAACCACGCCCACCTCCCATACAAAGATTATATTGAAAACTACTGAAAATGCTTTAATTTACTAAGGAAAACCACTAGAAATCTTAAATTTCATTATAAAGATGGTACAGATGAGCTGCACTTAAAATGGTACACAAAATTTTAAATGGGCGTGGTTTCGCTCACTTATGTGTCAAAAACCATATCTCCGAAATTACTCGACCAACTTCAATGAAATTCGGTTCATAATATCATAAACCATAAATAGTCCAAATCGGTTCACAACCACGCCAACTTCCCATATACCAGAACTTTGAAGTCGATCTGAATCGTTTACTTTACAATATATAAAGTAAGTAGTAGTGAAGATATCGGAATAGAACTTTGCACAAATTTTGCATTCATAGAGTGGCATCGCCCTTCTAAAAATCGACGCAATCGGACTATATGTTTTCAAGGCCCCATATATCGAACATGAGGATCTCAGTACTTCTATTCTTTTTTTACCGAAAATATATGTATATAAGTCTCTTAGATAAGTATATTGAAGAAATTTATTGAGAATATTTTTCTTCTAATTATATGTCTCCATGCCAAAAATGAGTGAAATCGGGTCAAAATTTCCCGTAGGTATTCAAATTTTCAAATATTTCAAAATTATTTTTCGAGAATTAAAACCACTTGATCTTTAAACTCTATACGAAAATACGTACAGTGAAAGAACGTATTTGTATTGCTTGTTTAAAATTTTCTAGAAAATCCGGTATATTGCTGCCAGTTTATTTTTATTTAGTAAAATCCCGAGAGGACTTTTTCTGCTTAATTCCAAGAAATTGTTGTGTTGCACATACGTCTGTCGCATATATTTTACAATTGTATGTAAACAAGGTCATTTGACAAAATCTGCTAATACTCGTATGCTACACAAATAAAAATGTGTGTGGGTCTTAAATTCTCGTATAAAATTTCCAAAGAATTGTGGCTCCTGTGCTACACTTACACTCCAAGCAATTTCATGGCATTTTGAAACGGGCACTTTGCCATTTGTGGAGAGCACACCACGAAGCACAATACTTACTGACATTTGCAGAGGGACTGTCCTGCGGTGCACTTAACATTTAACAAACTTTGCGCCAAATCGACTTTGAACAGCTACTTGTGTTATCAGCTGCAATCTCCGGTTAGCATGTGCTTGTGACCAAAATGGAATGGAATTTGTGGCTTTTTGTGATTGCTTTTGTAGTTGTTGCCGTTGTTGTTATAGTTGTTGTAATGACAACGGGAGGAAACACTTTTGGTCAACTACGACTTGCACACATGTACATATATATGTATGTGTATGTCAGGGTTCCATCTGTTGGCGTCATTGCTCAGCAAATTTATTTTATTTTCTCTTTATTTTTCATATATATTTTTTTGTTATTGTTATATTCAGCTGGCATGACACTGCCAGGCGTGATATGTTGACGAGCCATTGCCAGTTGCCAGTGCTTGTTGCACGTGTTGTGCGTGTGTAGGTGTTTGCTCTGATCCTTATTGCTACGGAAATCCAATTTAAACTCTACGAGTTAATATAAATTCTCCATAAAGCGATATTGAAGCCATTGCAGTTGCATTTTTGTGCGCACTACCAACAATTCGACATGTGTTTTCCAATATATACAGACACAAGCATTCTCATATATGTATAGCCATAACCATCGTATATCTGTGATTTTAGTCTGAAATTCGCTATAAATTCATACGCCCAGCTCCGCAGCAGGTGCTGCAGTTGCGGTCATTTAAAATCCCAGTTTATTGCCACGCCAACATTCAAACTGAACTGTGCAGCTACCGGCGTATAGCATCTGCTGGCTGCCGTTCATATTTGTATGCTTCTTAACGGCATCAGTTTGGTAAGCTGCTTTCCATTTGCAATAAAAAATAATGCAGCAGCGTTTTCATACGAATACAGTTACGCGTCCAGGTTGCGAACTTCACCTTGATTGTTTTACGCTTTACAGTTTTCCGAGTACAATCAACAGCTATTATCCGGTATTCAATGAGGGTATTATGTCTGTTTAAAACTTGTTTCGTAGAATTTACTACCATTTAATTGCCACAGTTCACAGTTGAGTATTCTGTCCGGAAGAGAGATGAAGTGAAAGCGGAAGAGCTTTTACCAGGATACCTGACAGTTATTTCTGATAATTGAGCAGTAATTCTTCGCACTTTTGGATTGAAATCTTATTATTCAAGAGGGTGTTACTCTAATTGAATTTTAATGAAGATTTTTAGAATAATTTTAATAAAAATATAGAATTTCAAGGAAGGAAGATAGTTATTAATCCATCACATGACAAAAAGCTCGATTTGCAATTTTCTTCATCATCTCAACATTTTCTTTTCTTTCCTTCTCTGTTCTTTATTTTCCCTATTTTTTTATTTTCCTTTCTTCACATTTCCTATTTTTAATTTCCATTGTTTCAATTCCTTTCCTTTCCTTTCCTTTCCTTTCCTTTCCTTTCCTTTCCTTTCCTTTCCTTTCCTTTCCTTTCCTTTCCTTTCCTTTCCTTTCCTTTCCTTTCCTTTCCTTTCCTTTCCTTTCCTTTCCTTTCCTTTCCTTTCCTTTCCTTTCCTTTCCGTTCCGTTCCGTTCCGTTCCGTTCCTTACCTTACCTTTCCTTTCCTTTCCTTTCCTTTCCTTTCCTTTCCTTTCCTTTCCTTTCCTTTCCTTTCCTTTCCTTTCCTTTCCTTTACCAGGATCTTTTTCTAATTTTTATAATTAAAAAACAACTCGTCAAGCAAGAGACAAATATAGATCTCAGATAAAACCGAACATAATTCTTTAATCGAGTTCCAATTTCAAGTAGTCTGAATCAGAAACGTCAATATTGCACTTTCTTTCAACCAATTAAGGCTCATAGTCTGTTCCCAATCAGTAACTGATTGTACACTTATAACTTTTCCTTTAGCGCAGTCATTTTTCTCGTTCTTTCGGTTTATTTCACTCATTTCACTTCCCACTTTCAATTCTCATTAAGCGGTGTCCGCTTAATTTTATTGATGACTGTTGTGTGAAATTGAGAGCCATTGAAAACTTTTTATTTGCAAATAAATAGCGGAGTTTTTGCTTGGCTATTTTCGTTTCCCATTTTTTATACATATTTACCTTAATAAATATACTGTTATAAATAACAGCTCCTATTTATCATTTACTCATTTTTCTGTTTTTCATTTCAGTTTTTGTGCTGCAAAAATATCAAACTTTTCCTGGATGTGTGCCGCAATCATTTCGGACTGCGCGATTCGGATCTCTTTGAGCCCACCATGTTGTATGATTTAACGAATTTCCATCGTGTGCTGATAACACTCTCGAAATTATCGCAATGTCGGAAAGTACAACAACTGCATCCGGATTTAATGTGAGTATCATAAATTTAGAGAATGCATGTTTATTAAATTAAATTGCTTTTTATTATACACAAATCTTTCCTCTTTATAATTGTAGTGTAGAAAATTTATAAAAATTTTGTAGGAGACAGAAAAAGTTTAAAAATACAAGTGGATTTCTTCTTCTTCCGTAAATACTAGACAGTTGAGTTGAGGTTTAGACAGTTGTAGTCCGTCGGTTCATTAAAGAGGACAGCGCTTGGATAGTTTTTTATTCTTCAATTAGAGTTCGTAGACACATTCTTATATTAATTGTGAGAAAATGTTAATTCCGCTTAGGTTTATTTTAAAACGTTAGTTTGAAAAGTTTTTTCACTGAACTCCTTCGACCTTTCGGCATTTCTTGAGTTTATAATTGGTTCAGAATTGAACTCCCTAGGCAGGATCTATAGTAATTTTCCGCTCTAGCGCAGTTCTCGTATATCATACCTTTATTTTGCTGTCTCAGAGAGAATCAATGTGGGAACGTTACAATTCCTTTCATACTGGAACACAGCACTGAGATTTTTCTTGTGAACATTGACTTGAGATGAGTCCTTGATAGACCATTGCAGTCGACTGAACGCAACAGGAAGGTCCCGTATTTCTTCAAATATAAGTATATAAAATTTATTTAAAATTAATTCCATCTCTATTTATTTTCCAGTGGTTTCAACATTCAACTCTCGCCCAGCGAACGCTCTCACTCCGATGAGGCCATTTACAAGGATCTCCATTCAACGTAAGCAAATACAGTCCAAATTAAACATTGATTTTCAACCTTTTTTATTACATTGCATTAACATAACAATACCATAATTACACTGAAATCCTCTAACAACAGTGGGCATTGCTGGAATGCTGCACACTGACGCATTCAACAATATTTTTTTAACATTCCATTGTTTGTTAGTGCATTAATGTCATGCCAAGCGAGAAGCAGAGCAATGCGTCAGTTGCCTGAAATTAATTTTAGCACCAAAAACAACAAATGACAATTTATTTATAGAATTCTTCTCGCATTGAAAATAACATTGGTGGGCGTGTTTGACAAGCGGCTCACCATTAACACCCACCTGAGCTATAATTATGTTTGCCTATTTTACTTTCTTCGTACAGCATAACTTTGTATAATATATCTATCTATTATCTATTCTATTTTCTGCCACTTCTATCGCACCCACACTTCTTTTCCCCATCAAACCAATAACACACCGGTTATTCGGTGCTGTGTGAAACAATCAATCAATCAATCAACAAATTCAATAATCCATCAACTAAATAATCTAACGTCGAACAAATCCAACGCCGTTTCACGCCGAACGTGCGTCTAAAAAAAATATATATTGTTGGGTTTAAATTACATACCCACATGTGTACCAGTAGCGATGAACCGCGCAAGAATGGTGCCATTGACGGACAAACAGAGAATTGTGATGTCATCTCGATTAGTGGCTCACTCTCGGTGGAGGATGAGAATAGCGACATCACCATTGAGAATGGCAACGAAGATACCGAAGAATATGAAGACGAATTCACTACAAATCTACTGGAATCCATTGATGATGAACAGAAATCCACATACAGTGGCAGTTCTTGCAGCACCGCTGTGACTGCACGTATTTACGCCTCGTCTGCGCATACGCGCAGCGCTACGCTGGGCAATTTGAGTGGCATTAATAGCGTACGCACTTCCGTTGGCGGACGCAGCAGCGTCGGCAGCACCCCCTCTGTCAGCGACAGTTTGGGTGCCATAAGTGCGTCATCGAATTCGAGTGACAACCAGAGTTTGCAGCGTTTAGCTGCGACAGCATGGAATTACCAGGCGACTGCCAGAGAAGTGGGTGGCCACGAGTATCTCAATGATATTTACTTTGAAGAGGATGAAAAAGTTTACGAGGACTTATGCTACGTCACGTTCTCGTCGAAGGCAACTGAGGTGCGCACAGCAACCCATATACCCGCTATTGTTTTTGCTTCCTCTCCAACAAAATATTATTGTATTATCGTACGTGTATACATTGTGTGTACACGGCATGCATGAGTGCTGTCTATATTTGCATATAAACCTTATGTGGAAGTTTATATAGGGTTGTCTGGTTGTCTGTTTGGGTTCATGGATTCTATAACTTACTTTTTGTTGAAATTCTGGAGGGTTATACTTTTTTCGCAGACTCTATACTTGATTTTGAATTATTAACTTTATCGGAAGTATTTCCACTTCCGTTATTTAAGAGCTATTTTGAATTCTATTAAAAAACCCTAACCAATTGTTCTCCCTAGCTCTTATGGATTATTATTATACTCTGGCAACGTCTCAACAACATAACGGTTGTTTGTAAGTCGTAAAACTGAACGAGTTAGATATAGGGTTCTATATGTATATCAAAATGATCGAGATGGCGAGACGAATTAAAATCCAGATGTCAGTCTGCCCGTTGAAAAGTTCTAACTCACTAACGAAAGACGCCAAAAACACTAAATTTTACAAAAGAAATGGCAGAAGGAAGCTGCACTCAGACTTAAAAAAAAAAGAAAATGGGCGTGGCGTCGCCCACTTAAGGGTAAAAAACCATATCTCAGGAACTACTCGACCGATTTTAATGAAATTTGGTACGTCATATTTTCTTGACACCCTGATAATACGGATGAAACAATGAAGATAGTGGAATAAAACTTTACAGAAATACTGTATTTGAGCTGTGGCATCACTTGTGGAAAAATTGTCGAAATCGGACTATAACTTTTCAAGGCCCCGGATATCGAACATGAAGAACTCAGTGTCTAAGGGTAAATTTTCACCGAAAATATCGGTAAATCTCTTAGATATTTTAATTTAATTCAGACGGAATCATTTTCTTCTAATGTTCGGTTGAACCCGAACTTAGCCTTTCTTTACTTGTTTTCTTTTAGAAATCTGATAAAGACCGAAAATGTCTAAAAAAACATATATAAGGGAGTTGGTTCGGCCTAACCTCAACCTTTCTCACGACAGTCGGGTTTGCCCAACTGATATAGACACTTTAGAACTTTCAGCTCGGAAGCATTTTTGAAAAATATTTGAGGAGTAATTTTTGCCTACAACAACAAACACAACATAATCGGAACGTACACAGTTTAATAGCTGACCCAAAAGTATAATACTTAGAGAGTGTTTTCTGCTCCCCCAACAACAACAAAAAAGTCCTTAAGAATACATGGGATTCTTGAGATTTTTGTTCTACCACAGCAAATAACTGAAAATTTTTCGATTCGAAAATAAAAAAAGATAACTTATATTCCTAACCTAAAAGACGACGCTTAATACTTTCCTTACATATTGTGAAGAGATAATAAGAATCGATCTCGAAAAAAAATCTATCAAATTCAACAGCTAATCTCCCTAGACTCCCAAATGGGTTTTACTATCTTTTAAGAACCGTCTACAGTATTTCTCATCTCAGATCCAACCTATTTTCATTTCTTCACCGTACTTTTCAGACAACCCTATATGAACTCATACATATTTGTATGTATTTTATATGCAAAACAATTCACATCGTATTTTGCATAAATATATAAAGTTGTACTCGTGCACGTACGTAACACACAGTGCCGCGTTTAATTCAATGGCTTTTGTAGTTAGATTGTTTTTATCACATATGTACATATTCTCTCTGTTGTTGTTATGGTGGTGCAACAATTTCATTGTGTTGCATGAATTGCTTTTTACCTGCTTGAGAACCAAACGTACAAGCCACGTCCCTTATCGTACGGATTTCGTTTTACTTGCATACATATGTGCATTTTTGTTGTTTTTGTTGCGCGTCTCGCCAAATAAGTGATATGTGCTTGTAGTATGTGTTGTCTACTCTTAAACGCTCCACCATTCAGCATGCAAATGAAGTGCATTTCACTTTTTTTATGTTTTACAAAATATTTATGAATTAATTGCCCACTCTCTGCTTCGTAGAGATTTTTGAAGTGTTCTTAGTTGGTTTTTTTGCGCTTCATTCATTGTTTAAATTGTGTAGTATAGATGCGTATATGGCTCTTGAGGATGTATGTGTGTGTACTGTAATTGCATGATGCCTAATTTGAATTTCATTGCATACAATTTGTTTTTGTAGCTTTCACGTATTTTAATTGCGTATATTGACGATTAGCGCCTATTAGACACATTGGAAAAGGCTCACTCCTCTCCTCTAATAAAGAAAGCATCGACTTATCACTATAGTGATACAATCCGTTATCTGTACCACTCTAATTACTCACCTTACACAATTTTCACTGGACACAACAACAAAAACAGCAAATTTCATCGGCAAATATTTAATACAATTTTATTTGGTAATTTCGGCTTTGTATATTTTTGTAGTATGCACGTGTACATTCAAACATTACAAAATATTTGTTTTCTTTGATTTATATTCACCCAGTCATAATTCTCAAAGCGTCATAAAATTTGCTATACACCCTTTTTATTCAACTAAATTTTATGTTTTCAGTATTTATTTTTTAAACTTAGCGCTGCTCATTACCAACTTCTGCGTTAGCTGGCAACTGCTCTGTATCGGTTGATGACTCATTTTCCTCATCGGCGCTATCATTTTCATTCTCACTCTTGAAAAGATTATTGGCGAGCGTTAGGCCTTGTGTGACGGCGCCAACTAAAGGACTCACATTGATATTTGGATATTCAGCTTTAACTATTTGCCCGAATACGTTGAGGATGGCATCGAAACGTCGCTCGAGTCGTCGATTGAAACGACGTTTGTGGCGATAATAACGATCCCTCTCGCTAAGCCGCCGTTCTGTTGGACGTCTTTGGCAATTTCTCGCGCGACATGCACCAGATGTGCTCGGCATTTGTGCATTCGCTTCGCTACAAACTGGTGGTCGCACTTGCTCGACATGTTTCTCGGTATCGCTAAGTTGTTCCATTTTCATTTCGACAATTTGTTCACCTGCTACATGCAGTCTTACTTGTTCCATGCCCTCAGTCACACCGTTACATGTTATGGCTTGTTCCACCAACATGGATTCCTGTGTATCATTGCTCTCATCGGCGAAGTAATTCAATGGGAGTCCATTTTTCTTTGTATAAAAATCATGATCTGTATTTGGTTGTGTTTCTCTTAGTTCATTTGGTTCGTCCACATTGTTGAAATCATAATTCGTATCGCTGCTGTATGCGTCGAGGCCATCAGGCGAAGACATGGAACTACCGTCATCATCATGCAGCGCTGCAGCCGGTGACACTGGTAAACGTATAGTTATTGGTAGCGCATACGAATGCAAATTGGTGGTTTTGTACGACATAAAACGGTGTATTGGCTCAAAGAATTCCCATTCTTGTGTAATTTTCTGTATCTCTTCAGGATCATGTGCGCCATTCGGTATCACATCCAGACGATTTGACTGTGTAATGTTATTGTTGTGGTTAAAAAAAATGGAATGTATGAAATGCCGCATCGGTGTACTAACCTTATATTGCTTATATTTGTTGACCATATTCGACCATTGCTTGCGTACGAAGAACACATTGTAGTCGTCTAATTTGGCCAAACTCAAGATTTTTCTACAAAATTAAGAGACTACTGTTGAAAATGTTAATAACCGAGCACAAATGTCACTTACTTCCAAGGCGCTACACTGGTCGTTGGTTTGTTGGTGAACAGTCCATCGTGATTGATGCGTGCCTCAACAAGTTGTCGTTTTTGATCAATTGACCCTGCAAAATTATATTTTTTATTAACGTACAAGTTTTATCGTTTCAACACACATATAACTGGAGTTCAGACATTGTAACAATTTTTTCGAAGCTTACATTTTTTCGCGACCTTTCGTTTCGCATAGGAGTGTAATTCCATTGTCAATTAGCGCGGCATGATTTGCTTTTTTGCCCTTATTATTTTTACACTTTGCTTGCACGTTATTTGTTTATTTTAGTGCATTAATTTTATTTTTATATGATTTTCGTAAAATCTAATGCACTTGTCTAGAGACTTTAGAATTATCTGTCAGAACCGCATGTGAAGAAAATCCGCATGCAGTTTTTGACATTACGCCACACATTGTCATTCGTTCTCAGGCGTGACAGAGCACGTAGAAAATGTATTAAGAACGTACGTGCTGCTTAGTAGGTACAGTTCAGCGATTGGTTTGTGTCTATGGTGAATTGGAAAGTTGTTTAGTATACTCAATGTTTTCCATTCCTAGGAATAAGTTGGTTAGTATATACAGCGCTTTCACAACTGTTTTAATAGCAAGCTGAAAGGTAGTCATTTTGTTTGCGCGTTAGCTGGAGTGAAGTTCGCAAAAAAATTGTGTTAAATAAATTTACAATTATTAAAAAAGAAAGAATTGCAGAGTTATGAAAAGTTGTGTAGTACATTATTATGAACTCTTGAAGCAAGAAGCGCAGTTGGATAACTGGTTTGATGCGGATTATTCGCTTAATTTTGCAAAGTCTATTGGTGCAATTTCGGCATTCTGCTTTGCCGAACTAAAGAAATGTAAGGTTAAGTATCAGTCCTGTTGTCTTACCGAACTTATCGCTTATTTTAGGTAACTTCCGCTAGTCCTACTTGTTTAGTTTTCAGTAAGTAATACAATAACGCATATTGCCATTCCCACAACAGTCGTGTCTACGTAACTCGAACGGAAGCGCATCTAAATTCTGCTGAGGACGGTCAACTTGGTAGCATTACTCAATAACCTCAAATTGCATGCTTGCTTAGAATATTAATGTAGTAGAATATATCTCTTATCATCATTTTCGTATTATACGTTTTCTGAGAAAATGTAATAAAAACGTACGTTCTGCTTAGTAGGTACAGTTCATCGCTAGTTTGTGTCTATGGTGAATTGGAAAGTTGTTCAGTATACTCAATGTATTCCATTCCTAGGAATAAGTTGGTTAGTACATACAGTGCTTTTATAACTGTTTTAATAGCAAGCTGAAAGGAAGTCATTTTGTTTGCGCGTTAGCTGGAGTGGAGTTCGGCAAAATTTGTGTTAACTAAATTTTAAATAGTTGAAAAAGAAAGAATTTCAGACTTATGAAATGTTGTGTAGTGCATTAGTATGCACTCTTGAAGCTAGACGAAAAGATGGTTAACTGGTTGGCTGCGGATTATTTGCTTAACTTTGCAAAGTCCATTGGTGCAATTTCGACATTCTGCTTTGCCAGTGTAAAACAAAGTAAGGTTAAGTATCAGTCCAGTCATCTTACCGGACTTGTCGCTTATTTTAGACAACTTCCGCTGGTCCTACTTGCTTAGATTTCTTTAAGAAGTGATGCAATAACTCATATTACCATTCCCACAACAGTCGTGTCTACGTAACTCGAACGGAAGCGCATCTAAATTCTGCAGAGGACGGTCAACTTGGTAGCATTACTCAATAACCTCAAATTGCATGCTTGCTTAGAATATTAATGTAGTAGAATATATCTCTTATCATCATTTTCGTAGAAATTACATGTTAAAAGTGTTAACTTAGTTAGAATAACTTAACGCGAAATCGTTTCTAACCTCATTTTGTTAAAAAAATTTGTTCAAAGGAATTTATTAGCTCTATTTTTTTGGAAAATTATAATTATATTATTTTATAACAATTCGAAGATATAATTCCTAATTTAATTTTTTATTTTTATTTCATTTTATCAATATTGTGTTTCAAAAATCTAAATTGGATTACCTTACGTTTTAATTGGTTTGGCGCTGAATTGTAATGATCACATGAAACAACAGTACCACCGACAGCAATGCATGTCACAACGAACATATAAACACCAAAGAAGAGGAAGTCTATCAAGATTTGTGTGCTTTACAAAGAACCAGTAGAAGTCAGGTATTGATTTGATGTTTTTTTATTATTTATAAAAAAAAAGTTTTTGGTTATAAATTTATTTTTGAAACTATTTTAAAACTATTTTTTCTTATAATTTTAAAAATAATATGTTAATATTAAAAATAATAATTAAAAAATAATAATTTTTTTTTCAATTAAATTTTAAATAAAAAATATATTTTTTTATGACTTTGGTGTTAGGTATTATATAAAAAACATAAATATGTTAATAATATGCATGTTTTATGGTTTTTGCCTGCTATTTTAAATATTATAATGCATATAGTCGTATGTATGTATGTTTATATTTATTTGTTTGTATATTAAAAATAAAAAAAATTTTATCTCAAACCAGATCACCTCAGCGACCAGTTTCGAGCAACGTGATTATGTCATACGCGAACTGATCGACACAGAGTCGAATTATCTCGATGTCTTAAATGCATTGAAGACAAAATTTATGGCGCCACTCGAACGTTACCTGAATCCAGAGGAAATCAAACAAATATTTCCGCGTATACGCGTAAGTTTACCTGACATATAAAATTATAATATTTTGTTACAATTTCTTCAACCTCTCTGCCGCAGGATCTCGCTGATATCCACACAAGGTTTCTGGAAAAACTACGTGAATCTCTCTCGCCCAATGCCAAAGTGAAAATGAGTCAAGTATTTTTGGAGTTCCGTGAGCCATTCCTGCTCTACGGCGAATACTGTTCCTGTCTGTTGGGTGCCATTGATGTGCTGGCTGATGTCTGTAAGAAGAACCAAATTATTGAGCAACTTGTGCAGGTGCGTTTTAAAATTTTATTGATATTAGGGGACTCTGAAGTAATATATATTATTTATTTGTATGTTCTAGCAATGCGAACGTGAATACAATGTGGGCAAATTGCAATTGCGTGATATTTTATCTGTACCCATGCAGCGAATTCTCAAATACCATTTACTATTAGATAAACTAGTCAAAGAAACTTCACCGGTAAGTGGCGATTTTTTTAATTGAAAATTAAATTAATAAAATAAAGTGCTAGAAATCATTTTCTAATATTATCAATACCCTTATCACAGGTGCACGAGGATTACCGCGCATTAGAGCGTGCCAAAGAGGCCATGATTGACGTATCTCAGTACATCAACGAAGTGAAACGTGATTCCGATCATTTAGTGATCATACAGAAAGTCAAAGTAAGCATATTCCGCTTCATAAACACACACATTCGATCGTTTTTAATTATCTCGCTTCTCCAACACACTCTTCCATCACAATAGGACAGCATAATCGATTTGCATTTGCTGCCAAACGGTACCAATGATCTCCTGCAATACGGTCGTCTCCTGCTGGACGGTGAATTGCATATAAAAGCGCATGAGGATCAGAAAACTAAATTACGTTATGCATTCGTTTTCGATAAAATACTTATACTGGTGAAGCCATTGCATACGAAAATGGGCGATATGCAGTACACATATCGTGATTCACACTATCTCTCCGAATATCGTGTAGAACAGAGTCATACGCGACGCACCTTGGGTCGGGATACACGTTTCAAGTGTCAACTGTTGTTGGCACGCAAGTCGGGCAAGACTGCTTTCACGCTCTACTTGAAATCGGAGCCGGAGCGTGATAAATGGCGTAAGGCGCTCACGGAGGCAATGTGAGTGAAAAGTGAAATATTTGTACACCAACAAAATTTCTCAATTATTTATTTTTATATTTTTCAGGGAAAACCTGGATCCACCTGGCTGTCGCAATACAGATCACAAAATGGAGATTTACACTTTTGATGCGCCCACAACATGCAGACATTGCTCGAAATTCCTTAAAGGACGTATACATCAGGTGAGTGCGTTGAAAAGGCTTATATAGTAGAAGATTATTCTAAATTTGTATAATAAAGTTTGTACAGATTATTAATTTTATGTATTTATTGTTTTTGAGATAAATATTTATTATTTTCTTTTACTATTTTTATAGGGCTACCGCTGTAAGGTCTGCGAAATCGCCGTACATAAAGGTTGCATATCCTCAACGGGTCGTTGCAAACAGAATCCGCTAAGCATACCGCCACCGGTTTGTGATCGACAGCTCTCAGAGTTTAATTGGTAAGAAAAATAATAAAAAAAAAAAATATTTAAATTTTAATAAAAAAATTATTTAAATAAAAAAAAAATAATTAAAAAAATTTATATTTTTTTTTTAATTCAAATATTTTCAGGTTTGTCGGCCCAATGGATCGCGATACAGCCGCTATACGCTTGGAAAATCGTCGTGTCGGCACATATTTACTGCGCGTGCGTCCACAAGGTGCATCCAATCCACATGAGACCATGTATGCGCTGAGTTTGAAGTGAGTGTCTTCAGTATTTTTTTATGGTTTTATTCTTTTTTTACCAATTTTTGATTTTCAGAACCGACGATCATGTCATTAAACACATGAAAATCAACCAGGAACCTGATGGCGATACAGTACTCTATTGCCTGTCATCGCGACGTCATTTCAAAACTATTGTCGAACTGGTTTCGTACTATGAACGCAATGATTTAGGTGAAAATTTTGCGGGGTGAGTAGTGAAATCATCAATTTTTTGATAATTTTGAGACATTCTATAGATTTCAATACATTTCAATGTTATTTTTCAAACATATTTCTAGCATATAAAAAGTAGGGTTAGGTTAGGATAAAACAATTCTAAACCAACTTTTTTACTTGTTCTATTATTTATATTTAAAACGCTTTTAATATTTTTTTTTTCTAAACCTCTAGCTTGAATCAATCCTTGCAATGGCCCTTCCGCGAAGTGATAGCCACGGCTATCTATGATTTCGAACCGAAAGGCAGCAACCAATTACATCTCAAAACAGGCGGCCAAGTGCTGGTCATTGGCAAAGACGGTGACAGCAAAGGTTGGTGGCGTGGCAAGATTGGTGATACGGTAAGTTCGAAATTAATTTATTATTAATTTTTTAAAGTGTTGGCTTGAATTTGTAGAATTCGAATTTTGTTAGTCAATTGTATAATAGAATTATTGAGAGAAACTAAAATTTAATATTCATTATTTGAGGCAAATTTTCAACATTTGCTTATTATTTAAAAAAGTGGAACTAGAAGCTCTTGGATTTTCTGGCAAAGCTTCATTACAAAGCGGTGGTAATCAAACACGGTTCAAGCACCACTGAAGAGCTAGCTATGGAGAGCCATTCATATATTTATGTGTGCCAGAGCTCTCAAGTAAATCTTAAAAAATTCATATAACGGTTCAAAAACAGTTATAAAATTAAAAAAAAGTTCTGGTAGGGCTATTATCATTTTTATTGGCCAAAATCAACTGCTATTGGAACGATGAAGCGACTAAAAGCATTTGTAATCAAAAGCTTTTAGATTTTAGAGCGCCATTTGACTACAAGAACGCTGGTTGTTTTTTTTAAACGCTCGCGATTAGTCAAAAATCGAGTGAGAAAGTCGATAACCGATAATTTTTGTAATATTTTATCGGTTCTTCGTTAGTACTATTCTACCCAATGTTTGGTGGTAGAATTTGGCGTTTTAAAGTGATTAAAGTGATAATAATATATCTGAAAATAAAAAAAAATCACTATCAAGACTTCCAAGAAAAACACATTCTGGATTGTTATACCACTTGGAATTTTGTTTGAAGCTGGGATCTAATGAACCAAAAAGGTATATATTTCGAATAGGAACTTTGGTAATTTTTATTCAAAAATTTTCTTTAGACATTTGGAGTCAACTTCGAGCAGTAGAAACCTCCATTTTCGGAGCAACTACAAGTTACAAGCAAGAAATTGACGCAAAATCCAAATCAAGAAACCTATAAAGGATTTATATCGAACAATATTAAAATGAAGATCAAGATCAAGAATTTTCAAGGATCAAGTCAGGCTTTTATTTTTTTATTTTATGGAAATGGAATTTTTATTTTGACGTAAGCTGAAATTCAATGAAGAAGGTATAAGCAGGATATATTATAACCAAAAAAAAACTGAGTGATAACAATCGAAGATTTTCTTATTACATTTTCGATTTTTATTGCAATTTTTAATTTAATTGAAATTTTTAATTTAATTGAAATTGATTTTTGAAAATTATTATTTTTTTTTTAATTTTAATTAAATCTTAAATTTTTTTCTTCGAAAGTCATCACTCTATTTTAAAATAAACATTATTTTAATTTTCATTTTTTTTTTTAATATTTTAGGTCGGCTACTTCCCCAAGGAGTACGTGCAGGAGCATCCACCGATTAGCGATGAACTTTGATATTACAATTATGTAATTTATGTTGCGCAACCATCGGACCAACATGCAATTGCATCGGATAATACAAGTTTAACGGGTGTCAACAACACCGGAAGAGCGATAGCGCCCAGAGGTGAGCAGTAGTCGCTCAAACCCTCAAACGTTGTTTAAAAAAAGAAAAACTTAAAACAGGAAATGGGAAGAGAACAATAAACGATGGTTGTTAATGGAATGCTGCTGCGCACACGAGTTGCACGTTGCATATACATACACATCAATGCTTGTAGCAGTGTGTTAGTGTGCATAAAATAAGAAATAAAAAAACTTAAAATTATGAATAATGTTATTGATTGTGCCAATAGCTTTTTATAAACAAATTTTAATTACGTATTTTTACATTTACGTAATCGTGTATTTATGTAGTTACTTATACACACACACATACATATATATTATACATATATATATTTTAATTTTGTTATATCGTTTTTTTTATACTAAATTGCATAATTGTGTAGTTTTTAGCTAGTAAGTACGTCTATTTTAAATTAATATTTTAACGTTTAATGTGCGTGACTATATGTTTAACTGAATAGCTTATCTTATACTTAGGTTTTTATGAAATTTTATATAGTTTTATACAAAACAAAAATATAATAATAAATAAAATAAAAAAATTGATGATAATAAAAGAAAAATAAATAAAATAAAAATATTGATTAAATGGAGAGGAGCTTAATAATTCGTATATGTATAAGGCGTGCGCATGAGGAAAATCAAGCTTTAAAATGTTATATTACTTAGTTTACAAGTATATAAGCAACGATATATACTGAATAGTGATAAATGAAAAAAAAAAATAAAAAAGTAAACTGCAAACAGCAGTGGTGTAAACTCAAATATGAGAAAAATATATTAAAAAAAACTGTGTAATGCATTTCCAGCATAATTTTCAATTCAATAACACAATACAAACCATTGTGCACAATATATAAACATAGATATTACAAATATGGAATTAAATGTGTGCACAAAAAAAAATAAATAAAAACTTTGAAGATCTACGTATTTACAAATATAAATATATAAAACCATATACAATTGTGTGAGAAACAACAGCAAACAAATAAAAAAATATTGATTTGGCATAGCACATAAATACATACAAAATGATATATATTTGAAAAATCGCCAAATCAATTTATATACACATACATACAAACATCAATATATAGGGCAAACAGTATATACATACATACAAACAAAATTTGATAAAAAATTAATTTTATTAAAAAATTGAATTGAAAACGGTTAAGCGAAAATGGTGATGAATGGCAGCAAAGTATAACGATTTTTGAACGTGAACGCATGCATATTAATGTATGTACATATGTACAGCGTAGTGTATTATTAGTAAATCGAGCCGGTCCTAAGAGTGCAACTCTCGAAAATTTAGTATGCAGGGAAAATTATTAAGCGCACCTGAAAACGAATATCTACATATATACATACATACATACATATTTGCATATAAAAATACGAAGTATCAAACATAAATTAGACATTTCGAAATTATAAAGAGGAAAAAGCACTTGAATTATGAAATGCAAAATGCATAGATATGTAATTCATATTCATATCCATATATTAAATATTGAAATTTTGATAAAAATCGGTTAAATTGTATTTATTATAAAATTTATTTAAATTGTTTAAATTTTATTATACTTTTTCTTTGTTATAATTTGTCCTTATTGAAAAAAAAAGAAACTCAAGCGATTAATTCTCTATATTTTGTCAGTTTTCAAAAGAAGGCTTATATTTGTACAATCAACTTATATTTTTGAAAATTTCATAGCACTTGAAACCTCTTAGTCTCTTCTTGAATTGAAATTAATTACCTTAAAGTCTATCGGTCATTTCCAGCTTGATTTATATAACCTATAATTATTAACTGTAATCAAGCTGCTGATAAAGGATAGAGGAAATCCTGCTAAGCATCTGAAAAACCAAACGTGTCAATATTGCGATATCGATTTTTTTCTAGATTTTCTTTTAATATACCGGAATACCGCATTTCAAAGGAAATTTCGATTTCGAAATTTTACTTTGAGAAGTGGATACTTTTTTTATCTCTTCAGAAATTGGCTTAGAGCAATAGCTAAGAGCTGTTTCCTGTTATCGTTTCTATTAATGCAAATATCTTCCAAACAATTTATGACGAATGTCTTCTTCGGCACAGGCCTTTACGGGATATACATCCACACCAATCAAAAGTTGACTTTTTAAATTCGTTTAATAACAGCCCTGGGCCAAAAAAATCCGAGTCAATTCCGGTATCGTAGAACCGATGTTGTGGGAATCAATGTACTAAAAAGGTTTAACTTTTTCTTCAATGGCTTCTCACTACTGTTAGCCAAAGTCACAAAATATTTGCAATATATGTCAGTTGTTTGTTCGATTCGCTGCTCTTTAAGCCTCAATTAATGGTAAATAATTTCCAAAAAAAAAAAAAATAGATGGGAAAAAGTTCAAATACATTTGAAACAATTTCTTGAAAATAGTATCAAAAAATGTAATTATTTTTTTACATATTTTAAAAACCATAACAAAACAATTCAAATCCAATAAATTCTTCCAAAAGGAACCAATTCTGACACTGATACTTCTATTTGGTGCTGATCAATAATTTTAAGCTTTTTTATAAAATTCAACATTTTTTTCAATTTGCACATTTCTTTTGAATTTTTTCAAGTTTTATTTTTAATTTTGGTTCGATGTTATTTGATTTTTCCTCTTTCATATGTCTTCTTCATGTTGTTCGTTAAACAGAGTACTTACAAATCACCGATATTCGTTATTTAAGGTACTCAAAGTAACAAATTTGCAAATACATAATTAAAACGAATATTCGTTATTTCGGAAAACTACTTGTTTATATTTTTAAATTTAAATGGTCACAATTCGAAACATAGTTTTTTTATTTTCTAATTATACATATGTACATATGTATATGTCTCTACTTAAAAAAGTAGTAAACGTTTCATTTTCAAAAATAAAGAAAAATTTTAAAAAATATATATTTCAAAATATATTTTTTTAATTTTGTTATATTTTTTAAAGTTTCTTTTATATATTTTTGATTTTTTTTTTGTTAATTTTAAATTCGTGTCATGATTCGAAACATGATTTTTCTTTTTTATTCACACGTTGAACTCTAAATATATATCTACACAAAAGATTAAAAAATGTATTTTTCAAAAACAATTTTTTTTCAAAATCAAAATTTCCAAAATCACACTTCCTTTTCTCTCTCACTTTTGCTATAAAATAGAGAGACTCACAACACTTCCACGTCACTGCAAATTCATTGCTAATTATATGTTATGAAATTAAGAAATGTGAAAAACAACTCCAGTCCACTTTTTTCATTCTTAAAAACGATGCAAACATTCCTTCATGCACTCTACTTTGTGTAAGAGAAATTAATAAAAACAAAGTAAAAGAAAATGTTATAAAATAGATGAAGAAGTGGTTTGTTCACAATGTTCACAGACAGAAGAGCAAATCGTATTTACGCACATTACCATAAACAAACAAATATACTATATAAAATAATTTCAAAACAAAATAACAAAAAATGCAAGAAATCTACAAAATTTCTAAATGTTATGCAAAACTTAATGTACTGACTTGAATAATAACTAATTAATGTGCATACTAGGGGTGTGCTGATTTTATTATTTAATTTAGGTTTTTTTATTTTAATATTTTTTTAATAAACAATTTTAATTAATTTTTTTTTCATTTTTTAGATTTATTTAAAATAATAAAAAAAAATTAAAATTTTTTTTATAAAATTTTTAATTTTAATTTATATTATATTTATATTTATATTAAATTATAAAAAAAATTAATTAATTAATTTTTTTATTTTTATATTAATTATTTAATACTAAATTATAAAAAAATTTAATTATTTTTTATTTTTATTGTAGTTATTTAATACACAATTTTGTTAATACTGTTTGAAATTTTGATTTTTTTCTGCAATTTATTTTTTTTTCTCATTTTAACTAAATATTTCAATTATATTTAATTTTATAAAATAGTAAAAATAATAATATTAATTTTTTTTCATGCATTTAAGTACACCCCTAACATATGCTCCACTACAAATATATGCCAACTAGTTATCTTTAGCAATAAGGAACTATTTATGCTTTGACACAATTTAATGGTTAATGAGCTAACAGTACACGCTTTGCATAAATCACTTCAGTTTGCACTCGTTTAAATGTACAATTCATTAGCTTCGTTATCAAAGCTAAATAAATTATTTTTTATTTTTTCTTGATTCCCAAATTAAAATAAGCGTTTGGTACACTTTCAACGATGTTTATCGATTTAATTGTTTGAAAATGAAATAATAAATATGATAATTAATTACCGTTAATATTGACTAAAGCCGGTGCAATTGCTGCAAATGTTAATTTGTTGTTGTACATTTTCCTGAAATATGCAGATTAATATAGTTTCTAAAACACTGACACACAATATCCGTTAGTCTTAAGAGCTTTTAAGCTCACACCTTCCTTATCATTCGTATCAGTGTGCCACCAGTATGAATATTTCTCATTTAACAACATTTATGGCATTTTTGCAATTAACTGTACAACACTACCTGTATAATCCCGTTAATACGTGTTTGTATGTATTTTACATATAATTTTAATATTTAAGTAAGTTAATTTCTATGTAGTAAGCAACAATAAAATAAAATAATGACTTAATGCAAACCAAAAGTTGTATTGTAATGTAGAAATCGCGAAAGTTTGTGCAAAAATTAAAAAAATGCGCGTAAAATAAAGAAATATATTACTTGAAAGAAATTCGAAGCGGTGTTTGTACTTATACAGTTAGTGAAAATTATAAAATTATTATTTTTTAGTAAAATTATTTTTTGAGTAAATTTTTTATATTTTTGTCTTAAGTAAATATTTTTTTTTTATTTTTCACTTACATTTATACTATTTATTTTAATTTTATTTTATTTATTTCTATTATATTTTATATACTTTAATTATATTATTTATTTATATAAAAATATTGATTAATCTTTCCGCACAAACTTTTCCCATACTTACTTGAATTCATATTTCAATTATTTAATTTTAATTTATTTATTCTTTAATTTATTATTCTTCATTGAATTCAGTCAGTAAGTCTGTTCTCATATTCATGTTGTTGTTTCATACTATCAGGCTGCATATCCAATCTCTCTTGCAATACATACATATTTATCGATCCACAGGTGGTTGGCGATTGCCACTTGGCAATTATTGTCTTTGATCTCACTTATTTCGCAGCAGGTGGTACCTTCTGCTACTTAGCAAATATTTGTTCTCAAGTATTTGCTTTATATATGCTTGTGATCTTAAGTGGTTTCTTGTACTAGAAACTAGAAATCATTGTAGAAACATATTCAAAGTATTATGAAATTATTTCCTTTATTTCTCCGGAATTACGAGCGTTTTAAAAATCGAACGAGGTTAGATTTGTATTCAAGAAAGCTCAGAATTTATTGAAGAACAGCCTGTGCATTAAATAGGAAATTCTTTAATGAAATTTGAAAGACCCATTTTCACTTATGTCAGCGCTTTTTCCAATCGTCGAAACACTCCTCAAACTCGATTTTTGGGATAGACCAGAAAGAGTCATGGTATGCTTGTGAAATGACGGCCCTTTAAGGTTCTCTTAATTTTTGAAAATAGGAAAAAGTCAGACGGAATAATATCTGGCGAATATGTAAGCTGGCGCATCGTTACAGTATTGTTTTTGACCAAGAATTCACGAACAAGGAACGTAGTGTGAGCTTTTAACAAACGAAAATCGCTCATAAAAACGAAAATAAGCTCATAAAAACACGTCCAATCTTAGCGGCTGATACAGACAAAGTAAGCAATGAATACTTTTGAAAATTATATCGTACTCCAGTAGCATGCATATCAACATAATGAACAAAAATGAAAAAAAAACCTTTCCAAACCATTGAAATTTTGAATTTTGCAATTCCCGTTATTTTTTGAACACAGCACGCATTGATTCCTTTTATTTCATCTTTCTTTATAACATTTCTTTATTATTTCTATGACTAGCGATTTAAAAAGGAACAGATTCAAGAGAGCTCAGAATTTATTATAGAACAGACTAACTCAAAACACATGAGCACTATGTTATATGAAGAATTCTTATTTTAGAATTTTAGTATACTATTATCTGAGTTTACTGTTTACCGTTTTCGGTCTTCGATGACCTTTTGGGAGGTTGAAGTTCTTATTCAAAGAAATAGAAATTCAAAAATTAAACATCCACTAATAAATTTAACATGAGTCCATGACTTAAATGGGTTCAAGTGTTCCGATTTTGTGTTAATTCTTCAAGTCGCTGGCCTTTAAACTTGTAGGCCAAAATTTTGATTTTTCACAGGATGGAAGAATTATTTTTTTTATTGAACAAAAAACGAATATAGAACCCCTTAAGGTGAAAAAAAGTATTGTTAAATCATGAATAAGCACTTATAAAATCTCTAAAATCATAAAATTAAAAGAGTTCGTAAACAAAGGTGCAATAATTGAGTCATTATTGATTCAACGGATAACACAAAAAATATTGAAATGTATCTTGGAATTATAAACGTGATCTAACATAGATTTTGAAATAATTTTAGTAAATTTCTGAGATACTGATTGGTCTCAAATAATAATTGTTTATAAAAAATACATTTTTTTCGGATTTTACTTTTTATTGTACTTTAATATTTTTTACGGAGTTTTTATTAGCCTAAATGATCTACCTCGACCTAATCTCAAATTGTATGAGGACTTCAGATTTCTTATTATTAACTCTCCTCATCGCTATATAAATTTATATTTAGTCCAATATAGAAGTATATTAAACAAGTTGTACGACAAACCCTGCTGTTTGTTTGAGAAACCCATCGAACATGTTCGCAGCGACTTCATAATCGGCGCCATCAAGTTCGAGTTCATTGGGGAGTCGCTTCGTGTTGTTAATACGCCGCGTATTCTCAATGCGAACGGTTCGTTTGTTTAGCTGCAGCGTCCGTAGACGACGAAAACGGTAATAAGAAAATAAAAAATTAAATTAAATAAATAAAAATAATAGAAAATAAATATAAATACAAATAATAAAAATTAAATAAAAAAAAATTGTTGAAATAATAAAAATAAAGTACAAATATTTGTTATTATTGGAATTGATTGGCCGAAATCACACATTGTATAATATTAAATTGTGTTTGTTATTAGAAATCTGTAACGTATTGAAAAGTGCAAAATTACTGTGAAACTGTGCCGCTTTTGTGCGAGAAAAATCGCAGAAAAAGCAAAGAAAAAATAATAATTAAATAACAAGTTGGTTGTGGAAGTGTTAGAAAATGAGAAATTTTTGTTATTAATAAGGAAATAAAAGTGATGCGAAGTTTCTGAAACGGCAATAATTGGTGTAAGAAAAATGCCGCGATGCCTCAATGCATGTCTGTGTCTGTGAAATGTTGAAGTAAAAAAAATTGCAAAAAAATATGCAACAAGTGAAATTGTGTTAAACAGTAAAAGAAACAACAACGAAAGTCGCAATAATAATAATAACAACAATAACAAAAAAGTGCGACGCGGCTAACTTATAAAGAAGGGCGTGTTTATTGCTTGCCTTAAAAGTGTCTGTGTGTGTATTAATTTCGCTTAAAAAGTGTACAATAAATGATAAAGTGTAAATAATAATTTTAAGCAAATAAAAAGTTATAAATAAATTATTTTTATGAATTTTTATTCAACTTGAAGCACTGTGAAGCACCGTAGAACACACTGGTTGTCGAATTAATTTGCGCTTAATTAAGAACAAATTTTAAAGCAGTGTTAAAAGCAGTTTTAGTAAATTCATGAATTTGAAAAAAATTAGGTTAAATATTTTTTTTTTTAATTTTTGTTGTTGTTTTTTCATTTATTCATTCTACTACACCACACTTGCGCATTGCCTTTTAGGCTTCTGGCCATTTCAGTCAAAGTCAATTTTGCCTAAATTGCTTGTAATTACACGCTAACAAAAACTGAAGCACTGAAGCAATGCTAACAATAACAACAACATAGTAGATAACAACAACAATAACAATACATTCATATAGGCGAGACCATAAGCACATATCAATAGGTTCAATGCTTACTATTTCACACATTTGCCCACAGTGCGCCACTAAAGTAGGCATACTACAACAGAGTTTTTTTTATTTACTCGCGATCGCACGAACTCAAACTAACTCATAATAATCACTAAGCATTAGTACATTTGTAGCAGTCAACACCCGCCACAGCGCCGCCCCGCCTAACGCACCTGCAAGTGAATCAATGAAAATTCTATACAAAATAATGATGATCATTGGCTTAATTGCAATTGTTGTTGTTGTTGTAGACATACATAAATACATTTGTGAGTTTCATGTTGTGATGTGTTGTTTTAAGCCGGCAGCTACTAAACGTCAGAGCCACGCCACAAATGCGCAACACATCAAGTCACGTCACACTACAAGTAAACACATCAAAGCCATGGGTGGAATTCACATACTAACAACAACAACCGCGCCAACAGTGATGCATAAAAGTGTGTGTAGCTAGCAACAGTTGGTAGCAGCTAAGCTTAGTTTTAGAAAGAATTGTAAATTAAAAAACTAAAACCAAAAAATGTAGAAGTGCCGAGAATCGAGGCGTAAATCACATGCATGTGCATATGTCTGGGTATATTCACACACACAGATACAGAAATATGCATTGATGGACTGATGAGTCTACAGGTGGCTGTTTTATTGTGCAGCTAAACAGTTGGCGGCAGCGGTGAAAGGTGCAAAGTGCACGAGTACAAACGTGCGAAATGTGTTGAGGTGCATGCACAGACATGATCACCTGTATGTGCATTCATGTGTAGAACTGCATATTTATACTTGTAGTGTGGATAGAAAGTAAATTGAATGCGAAAGAAAATATTAAAAATGCGAGAAATACTTAATAAAGAGTCGAATAATTGAATAATAATTAAATTAAATTAAATTATATTAGATTAAATAAATTAAAATAAAATAAAGTAAAGTAAAATGAAATTAAGTACAAAAAAATAAAATAAAATATAATAAAAAAAAATAAAATAAAATATAATAAAAAAAAATAAAATAAAATAAAATAACATAAAATAAAATAAATATAAAAAATAAAATAAAATGAAATAAAATAAAATAAAATAAAATGAAATTAAGTTAAAAAAAAAATAAAATAAAATATAATAAAAAAATAAAATAAATTAATATAAAATAAAATAAAATAAAATATAATAAAATAAAATAAAATTAAGTAAAAAAAAATAAAATAAAATATAATAAAAAAATAAAATAAAATAACATAAAATAAAATAAATATAAAAAATAAAATAAAATGAAATAATATAAAATAAAATAAATATAAAAAATAAAATAAAAAAATAAAATAAAATTAAATTAAATTAAATTAAATATAAATTAATTAAATAAAATATAGTAAAAGTAAAAAAAGTAAATATTAAACTAAAGTAAACCAAAAAATAAAATACAAATTATTATATGAAGTTAAATTTAATAAAATTTAAATTAATATAAATAAAACATAAAAAACAATAAATATTAAAACTGGATATGATATGAAATGTGTAATAAATTGTTGTTGCTAAAATTAATTTTGTAAAAAAAATTCTTTAGTCTGTAAAAATATAAAATATGGTGATTTAAATATAAACTTAACGGTATAAATTTTAAATATGGAAGTCAAAAATATAAGTATTGAGACTAACTAAGGGGCTATAAAAATCATAATTTATAAATAATTTAATTTCACAAATATAAAGTCAAAATTAATAATGTATTAGTAAATAATAAAATAAATTAAATTTATTAGCAAAAAATAAACAAATAATGTAAAATTAATAATAGATGTTATAAAATATAATCAATAAATATTTTTAAATTATGTTATAATTAAAAAAATTGATTTAAAAAACGTATGACATTTTTTAAAAATAAATTTCCAAAGTATAAAAATAATTTTTATAAATAAATAATAAAACAATTGCATTTGTTAAAATTAAATTTACCTATAATAACTTTTCTTAATTTTATCTAAATTCTATGTACACCCGTCAGCAATAATTAATATAAAAAATCTGTTTTTAAATATTTATTTTACCCATACCCACAAGCTACTCACACCCAATCGTTGGTTGATTAAAAATATTAGAATTTAATTACCGCTAAGTTAATGCAAATGCCTGTCTCATATGTATACACTTACTTTACTACAAATGTACGTATTTTCTAATTATCTCATGCAGCAAATTTTACGACAAATTAGCATAACCGGTTGGCAAGTGCAATTACGAATTACAACAAATTATCTATACTACAAAAATAAAAATAAAAGTGTAAAAAATATAAAGTGACAGAAAATAGTATAAATCCAATACATACGAGTACGAGCATTACTTACGGATTTGCGAAATTTTCAAACGGCAACAGAGTTGCATGCGAACGAAATATACCAGAATTTACGCAAAACGGAAAGCAAACGCAGAAGAGAAGGATTTTTAGTGGGACTAGCCGCAAAAATGTCGCATTTCAGAGATAATTCTTGGGTGAGTACTCATATTACGTGGTTTATGTTGCTTAACAAATTTTTGTTTTTTGTTGTTGTATATGTTTTTTTGTTGTTTGTTCCATATGATATTGTTATTTTGTGTTTATTTTTTTTTTGTTGTGTTTTATTTTTTTATGTTACATACATTTGTGATTTTCTGTTAGTCATTTGTGATGATTATTTATTTCCACTGAAATCATTACTTACTCATATTAAAGTATATAATATAAAGCTCTTATATACATATATTAGCTTTGATCATTTATATATTTTTTATTACAATAATTTATGCTATATTTATTATAACTAATGAATATAGGCTTCTATAAAAATATTATCTTTCTAAATGGTAATTAATCGCATAGGTCTTGTTTTTACCATGCAAACGCGAATTCAATCGTTTTTTTTTTCTTATTTCGCTGATTTCGGCTGCTGATAAGCTTTTGCTGTTTCAGTGCATTTAATGTTTCACTGTTGCCATTCGGATTTTTTTTTTCTAATTTATTTCACAGGAAATAAAACAAATTTTGGTTGCTGTTTTATGTTTTTTTTTTCGTTTATTTCGTTTTTTATATTTTTTATTTTTTTTATTTTTTTTTCTAATTTTTTTTTTTGTTAATTTTTCTCTTTTTTTGTGTAAATTTTTCTATGTTTTCGTTCACTTTTTATTAGCGCGCTAATTACGTCGTTGCTTTGATTTTCGGTTTATTTATTACTTTTTCCTCCATTGATACGAGGCCATGTTTCGCACATCTACTTGTCTATACAATTTATATTCACTTGATTATATTCATTTTTATTTAAATTTAAATTTTTGTTTAATGTTAATCGTTTTTATTTAAGTTTCGTTTGTCATTTGTGTCATATTTTTTGCCAATATTTTTTTTGTCTTTTTGTTTAACGTTTTTTTAACTGTAGTCTTTTCATTTAAATTACTTATTTTGTACGCGACAATCAAGATTGTTTAGCTTAGACCTTCGTTAATCGCTGAATATCTCATTGCCAAAATGACAATAATTACTGCTGAATAACTTTTTTTTGTGAAAAAATTTATACAAAGTGGGATTATGATATGTATAATCTAGTATTATAACGGTTTTTTAAGAAAAATATACTCATCTTTTGAAGGAAGACTGACATCATTTGCTTAGTTGTCAAAGTTTTTGAAAATATTTTGAGGTTAGAATTGTGTTTATTATTGAAAAAAATTGTTCGAAATTGTAATCTTATAAAAATGGAATCTTGTCCCGGTATTATTTTAAATTTTAGGTGATCGAAGAAGCGCCATCTTTTTGATAGTTTTCAAGTTTGATATTAAGTATAATATAATATAAGTTCAAAAACTGGTTTAGTTCTATTTTATTTTCGATAATTTTTTCATATTCTTTCGACTTTTTTAAAAATTTCAATTAGGTTTATTGCGAACATTCTACATACATTACGAAAATTAACTTCTGAAAAATTAACTTTTGAAGCTTCAGTTCTGTATGCTCTCAATACTTAGTTAGAAACAAATCAATTTCCATGGAGTTCCATGGATCCAACTATGTGGAGTCTACTTATTTTTTAATTTTTTAATTTGTACTCTTCATATACAATATTCTCTCCTCTTGTACTTGTATCATATGTCATTCCAAAGTCATTAGCGGTAACATGCTTTCCTCCATATATAGATTTACTAAGTTATCGATAGCAAATTTATCGTCTTATCAAGAATCATCCAATTATGGAATTTACTATTTCACTTGTCATCAGAAGCCAAAATTTTTTAAGTATCTTGTTTGTGGAAATTTTGAACATATGCCTATCTATAAATTGACCAGACCTTGGTTTAGTTCGACTTTTCTAATTCACTTCCCTTTAGAAAATCTCCATTTCACTTTCTTTACTAACTTATAAGTCGTGGTATCTTTATTTTAAACAGACTATACGATTACATATATATAGTACTTTCTTTTCTGATTCCTCACAGCATTCCTAGGGTCTTTCTGAAGCACCTTATCGCTGTTTGTACATTTTCATAAACACTTATGTATACATTATACATTACATATACTGTACATATAATTTCGTAAACATGTATATGTAATGGCTCTTCAACTAATCCCTACAAATTAATTAACTTGCACTTCAGCGCCACTTCAAGCGCTTATAAGCCTTTTCCATAACAAATTCACTTGCACTTGTACACTTACAATCGGCCTCTCCCCTTGCTGCCGTCATGCCACAAAAAGCTAAAACAACAAGCCAACACAGCCTCTGGGCGGCAATTAAAAGTTTATAAACAACAAACAGTCAAAAGCGTTTAAAAAAAAGCGCTGAACTGTGGCAACTTTTTTCATATTTTCTAAAAAAAAGTTAATAAACACTGGATCAACAATATGTTAAAACTATTTTTTAATTCGATTTGCTGGTCATGTGTGGCTGAACAGTAATTATTAAATAAAAGAAATCCATAACACACTCACCTATGTTTGTAGTGTCACGGCTTGTTCCATGTTATGATGACCAATAGCCGTTGGCGATCAGCGATCATAGCGATCATAACGATCATGGCGATCGCCGCGCCGCGTGACAAACAGCGTGTGTAATATATGCTGTCATTATGGACGAGAGGGCTAATGAACTTGGCTGGCAGCGACTTACCGTCTAACTGTTAAATGCCATTACTTATAGTATACTTACATATTTATAAATGTAACTTCATGCATAATTTGTGAGCTGAAATAGTTGTATAGTCTTCAAAGACCAATTAATAATGGCTTTAACTCACTTTTACTCAATATCAATGGTTTTTTGTTTTCAAATTCTTTTTTTTTTGTTTTTTATTTATTTCTTCAGCTGCTTTGTTTTGTGTCCAGCAGCGATTTTGGAACAATAACAATAACAGAAATGCCAAAAATTGCTGAAAAAAATCACAATGTAGAACATGAACTATATTTATGAGTTGCTGCAGACAATCACTTCACTTTTAAATGCGAAACTGTTTAGAATGACCAGCGAAACATATGGACGCTTAGGGCTTTACAAATCGCATTAGCGTTTATTTAGAAAAATATCGCAAAAAACGTACTAAACAAAGCCATTAGGAAAGTTCAAAAAAAAAAGAACAACAGATACTATAAACCATTGTTGGCGTTTAGCTTAGCCGGCAGCACTGATTTTTTGGTTATTTGTTGTATATATTTTTAATTACTTACAAGCGATCTCTCTTTTTTTGTTTACCACCAAATTCCCAAATTTATTTTATTTTAAATTTTTGTTTTTTTTTTTACACACTGTAAGCAATCATCCATACCAGCATAAATGTTTTCCAAATTTTGTTTACAATTTTCTTTCGATTTTTATTTTTTTTTAATTTTTTTTTTTGCTTTTAAAAGCATTAAGCGTGTAACGGTAAAAAGTATTAGCATGACCACTTGAGATTAAAACAAAAAAAGTATTACAATATGCTGGTCATCGCCGTTTCTGCTCCCCCATCTATACACGGGAAGCGGTCAGCTGCCTTGACTGGCTGACCGGAAAACGTGTTGGCACTAAATGGACTTAGAAGCCAAATACTGGAAAGCTATTAACACAGCACGTTCGCTAGTCATTACCATTTAGCTATTAAAGCATGAGCAGGCGATAGAAAACGAGAAAAAAACAGTGAAAATAAATAAAAAGTAAAGGTAGAGTGAAGAAAAGTAATGTTCTTACATGATAAAGCCAGTAATGACAGTTAATGTAGTGAGAAAATTGTTGTGTACTTAAAATATTAGCTTTTGATATATGGGATGATAGCTCTTCAGAACGTATATGACTTCGGTTGGTGGTAATAAGTACAGGAAAGAAGGGTTATGTGTCTCTGATTGGGTAATAAATTAAGTAGATAACTCATCAATTATAGAAAATATATATGATCATATAAAGAGGTTATTTTATGAGGAATGTGGTGTGTGTCTTCGATAGAATTTACAATCAGCCCAATTGTAGGCAACAATTTTTCAATATCAAGATACACAAATGATTTTTAATATTTGTTTAGCAAAAAAAATTGAGATCAAAAAATACAGGATACGAAGATTAGTTGGTTCCTTATTTCCGCTTTGATTAATATTGTAGTTTTTGTTAAAATGATGAACTTTCAATCAAAAATTCCAATTCTCGAGAACTCGTAGTATATCACTTCTGAAATATATATTCTCGAAATTGATTATTCTCTTATCTGCTCTACCAATTTGCTTTGTTCTCTGGCGTAGATATGAATCGGAAATCTAATAATATTTTATTGTTCTACCTTCCATGGAATTGTGATTCATCAATTTTGTTTCTACCACTTAATTAATAGGTATTCGATTGTTTTTCTATTATATATGTCAAGTATGATTAGTTGATAAATTTGTTGTGGCCGCCGTGATAACTATTTGAGTGCATTTCAATCTGCGCAGAGTCCACACATATAGGAACGAAGGTGGAGTAATCGTTTATTGACTTATTTCTGATAAAATTATACCTACTCTAATAAGTACTTAAAGAAAATTGTGATTTCACAACAAATTTCGCTTAATTTCATTTATTAAGTTCGAGAAGGTGATATGCGAGAATGGAGAAAATAATTTGCTATAGAAGCAATGCTATTACTTAGTGCACCTTTCTGTCTTACATAGGTCGTTTTTTCAGAGAATTCCATTTGAAATTTTGAAAAGGCGATATAACCTTTATTTGGTTTCCTTGATTTAGACACACAGTTCGTGGATCGTCTTTAAGTGAAAATCTGTCAATATTAATATTTCCAGTTTTCAAAAAAAATATTTATTCGGGATGAGACTCCCATCTTGGTCCTCTTCTTCTTGACTAGCGTAGACATCGCTTACGCGGTTATAGCCGAGTCCACAACAGCGCGCCACGTATCCCTCCTTCTGGCAGTTTGGCGCCAATTGGTTATACCAAGCGAAGCCAGGTCCTTCTCCACCTGGTCCTTCCATCGGAATGGAGGTCTCCCTCTTCCTCGGCTCCCACCAGCGGGTACTGCATCGAATACTTTCAGAGCTGGAGCACTTTCATCCATTCGAACAACATACAGCTCATCGTTCCATCGTCTGCGGTATTCGCCGTTGCCAATGTTTAAGGGACCATAAATCTTCCGCAAAACCTTTCTCTCGAAAACTCCTAGTGCCGTCTCATCGGATGTTGACATCGTCCACGCTTCTGCACCGTAAAGTAGGACGGGATTGATGAGGGACTTGTAGAGTTTGGTTTTTGTTCGTCGAGAGAGGACTTTACTTTTCAATTGCCTACTTAGTCCATAGTAGCACCTGTTGGCAAGAGTGATTCTGCGTTGCATTTCCAGGCTGACATTGTTATTGCTGTTAATGCTGGTTCCCAGGTAGACGAAATTATCTACAACTTCAAAGTTATGACTGCCAACAGTAACGTGGGAGCCAAGACGCGAATGCGCTGACTGTTTGTTTGACGACAGGAGATATTTCGTCTTGTCCCAGTATCCAAAAACCCACCCTTTTTTACCTGCAGAACAACTTCACTTCCTTTCTTGCTTAAATTTTCAAAGCCCACTTGAGCGTTTATAATCAATTTAAGCGTCAACTCTAATCTAGATTAGAAAGTGTACGAATTCTCTTTACATTACATTTGTGCATTTCCCAATTTAATTGAAGCTTTCCACAACAAAAATTCACAAAATTCAATTCATGATCGTGAATAATCGATCAATTCGATGGACGACAAAGCAACAATTGAAGCGCGGCAATAGCTCTATAGATTGAGCGGTAGACCTTTGTCTCAGTGAGTTTTTACTATTCGTTGCTTTGTTGTTGTTTAGGATTGTATTTTTTTTGCGGCCGTAGAATAACTTGGCCGCTTGGCTATTAAGCGACAATGGAAATTGTAAAGAAATTTAAATTTGAACAAAACTGCACAACAACAAAGTGCTGCGGCGGCGGTGGCAGCCCAATAACTGTGGTGAAAAGGCCGGCAGCCAAACAGTGAAATGTGTAAACAGTGAGTCGCAAAGAAAAGAAAGTCACATAAACCACCGAGTCACGTACGGGCGCGCAACCAAGTACTGCCAAAGTAAAAAATTCACAAAAAAACTAAATATTTTTTTAGCAACTACTGTGCGGTGTTTTTATGTTTGCTAAGTGCTCAGGCTAACTGAAGACGGTGGGAACTACTGGGATTCGGCATGCTAAAGACTATTCACTCAAGAGTGTGTGTGTCTTTATTTCGCACAGAAATTAATATTATTTAATGGAGTGTTTTCTACACTTTGCAAATAGTTGTTATTGTTTCTTCAAACGATATGACAATTTTCTACATTTTTAATAAAATATAAAATTTTTTGAAAATCATAGCTACTAGCTTTCTTCAGCGATCACTCACTCCTCGTAATGTTGAACAAAATTTTTACTCATATAATCACATCTGCCCGTATTTCTCTGCTCTCTCGTTCAGTCACAGTCGTGACACAAAATTCGTGACCAGCATATAGCCAGCAAATTGGTCTGCGTACAATCACTTTCCAGAAGATAGATCGCCACACAGGTGCGCTTACAATTGCAGACCTACAACATTTCGGTTGGCAAGAACATTCACTGATTTTACAAAAGCACTTATATGCATATTAAAATTCTCATGAATATGCCCATTTGTAGAATGTCGTAGAAAGTGTAACACACTTTGGCTGAGAAGCCTGCCTCAAGTGGTTTCTTTTTTTCAAAAACAAAAATAAAAAATAGAAAAACAGCATAAGAGTGCATGAGTTGCATCTTAAGTGTAGTTAATGCTTCTAGAAAATGGAAAGCTTTGCTTGTAGAATTAACAAGAAATGCACATTTTGAATTCTTGAAGGTTTATGCTTTCCATGCATGTCCCACAAAGAATTTGAAGTGTTTTTTAATCGTTTGTGATGTCATTTGGAGAAATTGTCTATGGTAAAGATGTGCCTAGATTTCTATAAAAGAATAACTTCTAATAAAAATAGTTTCATTTTGGTGTTTTCAGAAATATTTTTAAAGTAGTTTCATCATTATTGTCTTATGTTACTTCTCCCGAATAAAGTAACTTTCCCCAAAAGTTGAAAATGTCTTCGAGATGGATCGATAGTTGTTTGAAAACTACTCTAAGGTTTAGATGACCGTTTCAAGAGTACTGGCCACTTAGTTGAAGTCCCGATTTCAGCCGAATCGGTTCTAGCGGTGGTTTTAAGAGGCGCTACAGCAATGTGATCTTAGCAATAAATGCAAAAATACTGATTAGAAGTTGTTATGGAATATTGTAATATACAACTGGATACAATCAGTAGCGATAGTTCAAGCTCTCATTTCTTTTAGCTTCGCTTTATCTTGCTTTTAATAACAAGGTCAACTTTTATGGATCGGTAGAAAGTCTTAAGTTCGAAGTTTCAGAAAGGTCTCTCCTTTGTTTCAAAATGTTTGTTGTTCAAGGGTATAAAATTTTAACCATTAAATGGAATTTAAACAAAAAAATTTTAAGACCATTCTTTCTTAATTATAACTGAAAGTCGAAAAAGCACTTGTAGTTAACAGTGAGTCTTCATGAACTAGCTTCCACAATGATGACAATGTCAGATTTGAGATCGTACGAAAAACCACTCGTCTATCGATGAACAAAAATGGCACTACAAAAGTCACCTCTCATATTCGCCGTAGTGGACGAAGGCGCAGCATGATGAAATCACTTGCGTCGGATTTTTTAAAACTCTCATATACTATATTTCTATTCTGATTTCATTCCTCTTTCATAACTTCACCCATCTTTGCTTTTTCACATTTTGTTTTCTTTAGCAAAAATTTATACTGTCATGGATCGTAATCATAAATTCTCGTGTTAGTTACTCATTTATTGCGAAATACATTTTATCGAGTCAAATTAGTCTAAGTTCACTTTTTTTTGGACTATTTGTAATGATTAATGCATTTTTATTCAGTTTACTTTAAGTATTATTCTGGGATATCCATTGGTTTAAAAGTGCAAATATGACAAAGCGTCTACCAAACAAAATGTAAGAAAAATACAAAAAAATTAAGTTTTCTTATCACTTCTGCGATAACCAGTGTTTAGACGCTTGCTTGCGGTTGGGGGCTGAAGAATTGCGAGTTTGTGGTGCCGCTGCATTGTTTATTTACCTTCTCTCTGTTATTGATACACTACACACTTGTTATCGAGTGTAAACAAAAGTGAGGCAATAAATATTTCAATAATCGAAGGTGTTGCTCGATACGTATAAGTGATTACATATAGTAGGCCCGCACTTCAAGTTGTAGCGTAGAAACTTGAAGAGTGTGACGTCACAATTTGCGAAATTGATAAAATAGTTTAATTGTATTTGTTTTTGTTTTTGCCGTGCATTTATGTAGTTTGTGGTTTGAAAATACTTAAATGCTTAAGAAGTTATTGGGTTATTTATAGTATGGTAGGTAGGTGGTGATAGGTAAATAATTTCCGAGAATTATTTTATTTGAGTGCAATTTCAAGACTTCCTGTTTGTACGGTTTTATACTCTTGATTCAAAGTCATTTGTAGCTAATATGATTAATGGTATTGTAAACAAATTTTATTTTTAATGGGGATGAGTTGGATATTTGAGATCTTTTACTACGGATTTTTGGTAAAGGACCCAACAGTATTGAAATGTTTATTAACTATATTTGCCATATTTTTTATATTATTATTTTTGGATACATTTTGTCAATAATTTTTTCATCAATGTTGGTAACTCTATAAATTTTTATTTGAGTAAATAGTTCGAGGACGCCTTATATATATTTGGAAAAAATCTTGCAAAAGTTTTGTAAAATTTATTTTTACGATAGCTGGCAACTCTGATCCAAAGTATATTAAAACAAGTAAGGAAGGGCCAAAGTCGGGTGTATCCGAACGTTATATACTCTCGCAATTCATTTATTTAATTTTATTAATAAAACACATAATTTGCGCCACACATTCGGCATAAAGTCCATTACGAAACAAAAATCAGCATATATACTGTTATATGAGGATGGGTAATTCATGAGTAATTCATAGCCACATTCTATCCAAGATTATATGCTCACTAAATTTTGCTGATATATCTCACATGTATGTATGGTAAAAAGTCCAATGAAAGTTTGAAACCTCAAATATTAGGTATATGGGAGCTAGTGGAAGTTATGACCCGATTTCACTAATTTTTGGCACGGAGACATATTATTAGAAGAAATTATTAGTTTAAGAAATATTCCCTCTGAATTTTTACAGAATATCTGAAAGACTTACCTATATTTTCGGTAACAAAATTTATTAGAAGCTTCAGAGCTTCCAGAGTTCCCATGTTCGATACATGAGGCCTTGAAAACGTAGGGTCCGATTTCGACGACGTTTAGAAGGGCGATGCCACACTATAAATGTAGTATTAATGCAAAGTTCTGTTCCGATATCTTCACTAGTACTTACTTTATATATTGTAAAGTAAACGATTCAGCTCGACTTCAAAGTTCTGGTATATGGGAAGTAGGCTTGGTTGTGAACCGATTTGGCCGATTTTCAAAACATATCATTAGAGTGCTAGGAAAATGTTGTGAAATTGGGCGAGTTGTTTCGGAGATGGGGTTTTTGAACCCATAAGTGGACGGAACCACGCCCATTTAAATTTTGGATACCAATTTGAGTGCAGCCATCTTTACCATGAAATTTAAGGTTTCTAGTGTTTTTCCTTAATGAATTATAGCATTTTTAGTAGTTTTCAACATAACCTTTGTAGGGGAGGTGGGCGTGGTTATAATCCGATTTCTTCCATTTTTGGATTGTATACGGAAGTGGCCAAAAAACGACTTTAGAGACTTTGGTTGATATAGCTTTCGTAGTTTACTATATATAAAATATACAAAAAACTTAATAGGGGGCGGGGCCAAGCCTTACACCCACCCTATACAATAATAAATCAATTTTCCCAATTTTCTAGTTTTTTATTTCAAATGGGAATATATATATATATATATATGTACTAAATTTGAACTTTCGTTTGAAATTTTAAATAATGCACACCCTAATGCCCGCATACTTATGGTTATTGCAGAATTTGCTTCACTTCTTCGGCGATCACATACTCTAAGAAAATACAAAAAGTGAGGCAATCACATTGTACATATCAGTACAAATATAGATAATAATAAATAAGAAATTACCACAGCATGTCTGTATGTATGTTTGTATTTTCTGTGGTAAGCGCGCATATGTTCATTGAATATTTAGTTAAAGGTCAAGTGGAAACCTTTGGTTTAAGATCGAGTTGTGTGCAATTGTACGCTACGCAATCCAAATTTATGCGTGTGTACTAAAATATATGTTTGTATATAGACAGTAGTGCACTCCATTTGCACAAGTTGCCAGCAATTGCTCGCTTTTACGCCACCCAGCGCCAACAAAGCGTGGTCAAACAGTAATCATAATTACACAGTGCCAACAGTACTGACTAAGTCTAAGTGAACCTTGGCTAATTGAAGTTTCTGCTGAGCGAATTCGACTTCGACTTTGTACTTGTTTTTGATTTGGCAATTAACCTTTGCTTGTTATGTGCAGTTAGGAAATTTATTTAGTTTGAAGAAAATGTTGCAAAGTTCAACTTGGCAATGTGTCAGATCTTTACCAATGGAGGATATGTGATAATAATTTAAATTTTTATAAAAAAAATATTAGAAAAGCTCAGAAAATTCTAAATTGTCAATTTCATGGAACCCTCAGTCAGCGCCCAGTTGGGTTTTACTGTTTCAAAAAGGAGTTTTTTTTTCAGTTATAGCCTAGTCGAAATGTGTCTTCTTTAATCATAAGTAGTTTTTGGTTGTCATGGTTGGTGATCTTTTAAAACAATGACCACGAAGCTTTAAAATGTGCCTACCGTAAAGGTCAAGACCTATATCGAAGCTTTAATTAACTATTTTATCCAGAGATCCGCTAACCTTCAAATTTCACTTGGTTTGAAGATTGATCTAAGTTTATTTCTAAAGATCAGCTAGCTTAAACCATGAATTCCATTTTGTACCCATTTTATTTTATATTTGCCACCATCAACTGTAATTAGTATTTGAGGGACCGTAATATCTGAAGGTCAACAGAATTTACTCTCTAACTAACTAGGACTGTTAAGGTTATGTTCTGCTTTGTAACGATGATCCGATGATGAATAGATCGACACAGGATCTGGGATACTCCATCCAAATTATTATAGAGAGAGTATTATATGAGGTTCATTGGACCGGATTTTTTGTTCTTAGGTTGGATATGAGATATGACTACTATGAAAGCTAAAGGTTCTTATTAAAATATTTAAAAAAATAAATATATTTTTATGGGAAGAAACGGACCCTAATCTATCCCAAAGAAAACGCTTGGGAAAATGGACCGAAGTTGATTTAGAAAGTACCAAAAACCAAAATGTCGCGGTTTTGATTTAGTACTGATGAGAGCATAATATCGAGTATGTGTTATCGATATTTTTAGCATAAAATGTTATCGATAATTCTATTTTTTTACACACATGTATATCAAGAATTAGCAATTTATTTTTTTCTATTGCATTGTACAATACCATCGATATCACAGACCTTTAATGGGTTTTGGAAAGATTTGTGGCCGAGATTCACCATTTTTTCTATTGTCTTTTGAGTTATCCGCCAAATAGTAGAGGCTGCTGTAGCACACAATTTGCTTTCTTTTCTTCACAAGAACGCTTTAAATACTTAAAGATACGATTATTATCGATATTTTAATGAAAATACTATCGATATTTATGTACATAATTCTGTAAAGACAATTATCAACAAAAAATATCGATAAACTGCTCCTGAGCTTTAATTCGAAATTAAATATTTTTTTTTAAGGTGATAATAATCTCTTTCAAGTGCATTGTGTAATCTACTCTGTAATTAAATTTTTTGTCATCGAAAGGTTATTGCCACTGCAAAGATGTCCATTTCAATTAAAAGGCAAAATTCAAGTTTATTCGCTTCGACATAAAAGTAGAGAGAGGAAAAATATGAATTAAGCAGTAGTTTCTTGATTTAATACGTACTCTTATATATGTACCTTTACCTCTATACATTATGCATGCGCAGTTATCGCATAAAACTAGTTGCGACGCGGCGCGGTGTGAACTCTTCCCTGTTTTCGCTTGACTTACGCGTCGCGTCGTGAAACAAGTTTATACAACGGCAACCGTTTTTTCGTAGAACCAAATTATTTTTCATTATTTAACAGCTGGTGGATGCCACTTTTCGGCGGCGATTTTTCAATTTTACACCAACCAACGCGCCGCGCAAAGTTGGCAAAATGATTGGTGACCATCGACACAGTTGGCGACTGCTGTGATGGAAAACCCGAGTCTAAAATAATATTTTACAATCAGGTGGTGTGACTTGACGCGCCAATACAGTCATCGATGAAAGTAGACATGCGAAGCAGCTGTGCCGCGCGGGTTTGCCGCCCAGGTCGTTAGGCAGGCGCACAACCAATTTCAAATGTAACTTGTTACCAAATCCTCTACACGAAATGACCATAAAATTCAGAAAATGTGCATCATCAACGGATATTTTTATATAGCCGCAAAGAGTTTGAGCGTCGCCAGACCGCGTGGCAGGAAGGAAACGCGCGCGCACGTCGCTGCAGTTAATAGCGGCGCAAAAGTGTCAATTATGCTGTCAATCTGTGTGTGTGTGGGGACGTAGCAACGGGAAGCGCGCGACCGCCAAATTTTCTTCAACTACAATTATCCATATATACATATATTTATTGGAAATTTTACGCGCGGCAAAAAACAAGAAACTGTTGAGCAAAATTGCCGCGACCACGCAGATGATTATCGCAGCCGCGCTGCGGCACTTGGCAATCCAGCATGGCCAATGCACTGTACACACACTTAAACACTTATATTTGCAACATGCATGCCGCCAACGATTGTCTACAAATTCAATGTCATGAACGCGCAAGCGCCGCGCACACAAATCACACGACGCGCAGGCGCGCGCACATAAACCAGCCTCGCGCGCTCATTTGTTGTTCGCCGTTTGTAGACGCGCGAAATTGCGCAGCTGAAGCGCAAACAAACAACTGCTCAACAGCAGCCACTTTGCCAAATTGTTGCATGCCACATTAAGTACTTGCTGTGTTCGAGCGCGCGCACGTTCACAGCTTTAGCCTTTCCCGAGGAATAGTTGTATTGTTTTCTGCATGCATTTTTTCCGGCAACTTTTTTCGTCTGCTTCTTCTTCCTTTAAATTTGCATAGCCTTGCCATTGCCTGCCAATGAGTTGCTTGCAAAAACAATGCGCAGGAAAAGCCATTCAAGTTCATATGCAAATTGTTAATGGCAACAGCAGCAGCAGCAAAAACAATAGCAAAAACATCGTCGTCAATGGCAGAAGTCATACCTTGCGCACAGCTGGCAGCTGCTGCCTGGTTTAGTCTACAAGCCGCCTAATTTGCATGCCGCTTTGTGGCAATTTTCGTGCTTTTCAATAAACAAGAAAAATGACCTTTCGAATATTTGCCGGTAAATACAACTAACTGTAAATACATACCCGTTTATATATATGAAAAGTAATCGCATAATATTGACGGTATAATAGTCATGTTAAAAGGGGGGATGGGGTCATATGTAGAAGTTCACGCAAGTGAGGAAAGTTTCTGATTGCCATTCACTTGGGAGTGGCCAGGAACGATTCTTTTGCATATGACTCAAGCAGCTCACGACTTCCGGTTTTAGACCAAGTATCCCCTGGGTAGCTAACAGACATCCGTTTGGAGGCGAGCTAAAGTGAGAAGGCGAAGCCCGCTTGTGCGGTTGTGCGTAGGGCTTGGGACCCACCACATAAAAAAAATCTCCCCAATGAAAACAAACACCGAGCCTCGGATGAGAAACCCCCCTTTTGATGACGACCCCTGCAAACGTACTAAGGATCATGATTTGAGGGCATGCACCTGGAATGTCCGGACTCTTAATTGGGAAGGTGCCTCTGCCCAGCTGGTTGATGTCCTCATACAACTAAAGGCTGACATCACCGCCGTCCAAGAAGTGCGATGGACGGGACAAGGACGGAAGAAGGTGGGTCCTTGTGACATCTACTACAGCGGCCATATAAAGGAGCGCAAATTTGGTGTTGGATTTGTGGTGGGAGAGAGACTCCGTCGCCGAGTCCTGGCATTCACCCCGGTGGATGAACGTCTAGCCACAATCCGCATAAAAGCGAGGTTCTTCAACATATCGCTGATTTGCGCCCACGCCCCAACGGAAGAGAAGGACGATGTGACCAAAGACGCTTTCTATGAGCGCCTAGAACGCACCTATGAGCGCTGCCCCCGCCACGATGTCAAAATCGTGCTTGGCGATTTTAACGCCAGGGTGGGTAAAGAAGGTGTCTTTGGCACAACAGTCGGAAAATTCAGCCTCCATGACGAAACATCGCCAAACGGCCTGAGGCTGATCGACTTCGCTGGGGCCCGAAATATGGTTGTCTGTAGTACCAGATTCCAGCATAAAAAAATTCATCAAGCAACGTGGCTGTCCCCTGATCGAAACACGCGCAACCAAATCGATCACGTTGTGATAGACGGAAGACATGTCTCCAGTGTTTTAGACGTGCGTACGCTCCGAGGACCAAACATTGACTCGGACCATTATCTAGTAGCAGCAAAGATACGCACTCGCCTCTGTGCAGCAAAGAACGCCCGTCAACAAACACAAGGAAGGTTCGCCGTCGAAAAGCTGCAATCACAACCGACAGCCGAACGATTTTCTACTCGACTTGCACTCCTGCTCTCTGAGAGCACTCATCAGCATCTCGATATAAGGGAGCTGTGGAACGGCATCTCAAACTCATTGCATACCGCTGCAGCCGAAACAATTGGTCTACGGCAACGCCAAAAAACCAGTTGGTACGATGAGAATTGTCGTTCCGCAGTGGAGAGAAAACAGACTGCCTACCTCGCAACGTTGCGATCGACCACAACACGTTCGGGGTGGGATAGATATCGAGAACTGAAGAGGGAAGCGAGACGCATTTGCAGACGTAAAAAGAAAGAGGCCGAAATGCGTGAGTATGAAAAGCTTGAAAAGCTGGCCGACATGGGTAATGCTCGAAAATTTTATGAAAAGATGAGGCGATTAACAGAAGGTTTCAAGACCGGAGCATTATCATGTAGGGACCGAGAAGGTAATCTGGTAGCGGATGTCCAGAGCACACTGGGATTATGGAGGGAACACTTCTCCGACCTGCTCAATGGCAGTGAAAGTACAACACCAGGAGATGGCGAACCCGATTCCCCAATCGATGACGATGGAATAGATGTTCCATTACCCGACCATGAAGAAATTCGAATAGCAATTACCCGCTTGAAGAACAACAAAGCGGCGGGGGCCGATGGATTACCGGCCGAGCTATTCAAATACGGCGGCGAAGAACTGATAAGGTGCATGCATCAGCTTCTTTGTAGAATATGGTCGGAAGAAAGCATGCCTGACGATTGGAATCTTAGTGTGCTCTGCCCAATCCATAAGAAGGGAGACCCCACAATCTGCGCCAACTACCGTGGTATAAGTCTCCTCAATATCGCATATAAGGTTTTGTCGAGCGTATTGTGTGAAAGACTAAAGCCCACCGTCAACGAACTGATTGGACCTTATCAGTGTGGCTTTAGACCTGGAAAATCCACAATGGACCAGATATTCACCATGCGCCAAATCTTGGAAAAGACCCGAGAGAGAAGAATCGATACTCACCATCTTTTTATCGATTTTAAAGCTGCCTTCGATAGCACGAAAAGGAGCTGCCTTTATGCCGCGATGTCTGAATTTGGTATCCCTGCAAAACTAATACGGCTATGTAAGCTGACGTTGAGCAACACCAAAAGCTCCGTCAGGATCGGGAAGGACCTCTCCGAGCCGTTCGATACCAAACGAGGCTTCAGACAGGGTGACTCACTATCGTGCGACTTCTTCAATCTATTGCTGGAAAAAATAATACGAGCTGCAGAACTAAATAGAGAGGGTACAATCTTCTACAAGAGTGTACAGCTCCTGGCGTATGCCGATGATATTGATATCATCGGAAGCAACAACCGCGCCGTTTGTTCTGCGTTTTCCAGACTAGATAAAGAAGCGAAGCGTATGGGTCTGGTGGTGAATGAGGACAAGACGAAATATCTCCTGTCATCAAACAAACAGTCGGCGCACTCGCGTCTTGGCTCCCACGTCACTGTTGACAGTCATAACTTTGAAGTTGTAGATAATTTCGTTTATCTGGGAACCAGCATTAACAACACCAACAATGTCAGCCTTGAAATCCAACGCAGAATCACTCTTGCCAACAGGTGCTACTTTGGACTGAGTAGGCAATTGAAAAGTAAAGTCCTCTCTCGACGAACCAAAATCAAACTCTATAAGTCGCTCATTATTCCCGTCCTGATGTATGGCGCTGAAGCGTGGACGATGACAACATCCGATGAGACGACTCTTGGGGTTTTCGAGAGAAAGGTTTTGCGCAAGATTTTTGGTCCTCTAAACATTGGCAACGGCGAATACCGCAGGCGATGGAACGATGAGCTGTACGATTTATACGACGACATTGACATAGTTCAGCGAATAAAAAGACAGCGGCTACGCTGGCTAGGTCATGTTGTACGGATGGAAGAAAACACTCCAGCTCTGAAAGTATTCGATGCAGTACCCGCTGGAGGAAGCCGCGGAAGAGGACGACCTCCACTCCGGTGGAAAGACCAAGTGCAAAGTGACCTGGCTTCACTTGGTGTTTCCAATTGGCGCCAAAAAGCAAAAAGGAGGAATGAGTGGCGCGCTCTGGTGGATTCGGCTATAATCGCTTAAAGCGGTTCCTACGCCAAATATATATATATATAAAATGTCAACAAGCCGCGCTGTTGTGGCATGCTGCATGCCGTAAGCTAAGTTGCACGTGTCCGCGTTGACGGTTCGGCGCACCTCCTCACGGTTGTGTGGTGTGTCGGTTATTGACTCGCGTTTGTCTTCGTTGGACATGTCGTACGGGGATTGGATGATTAACGGAAGTGATTTCGTGATTCGTTGATTTTTTTCACCCGTTTAGCAAGTGAAAGTGAAAAGGTCGTTGAAAGGGTTTATTATTGCAGGATTTTTTTTTCGTGGGTTTCACTTGGTCTGAATGTTCTTGAGTGTTGTTAGTGATAAATTAATTTATTATAATTTCTAAATATTTTTCTACATCCATATTACACACTTTATGAATACAAAATTCTATGATTCATTCTCTAACATTGACTGGTCCTTTATAACAGTAGATCTAATTAAGGCAGTGGTCTGCTTTGCAGGCTTCAAAAAATCAATGTTTTTGTTTTGTTTTAAATCTCTTCAAAAACTATCCAAGAATATGTCTTTAAAATTCCAGAGGCCAATTCGATGTATTTTCGAAGCTAGAGCAGTTTTAGTGGCCGAGCGTTGAGCAGGTGCGAATACTCAGGCAGACCTTTAAAGCGCGTTTTCTCGAGTTTTCATTTTCACAAGTGTTAGAAAACGGTGCCGGCGATAGCAAAAATAATATATGTCCGATCGAAAAAAAACCAAAGTGATTAAATATCAGTGTTAAATTATCTTCTATTTGAACTAAAAAAGTTTTATTTAAACTACTTGTTTTGCAAATTAAGGTCATTTTTTTTTCAAACTTCGAAAAAATTTGGAATTTTATAACTTCTTCGATATTTTTTAGTTCATAAAGAAAAGAAACTTTTAAAAATTAAAAAAAAATTTGGTTCGACTGTTTCAGATGCATCGCACGACCTCCATCACCGGCACCGATTTACAAGTGCAGACTCCAGGCGCTCAAGAAAAATACTTACAACTTTGAGAAAATTTCAATATTTTTTAATAATAAATATTGTTTTTTAAGCCTTAAATATAGTACACTATCGTCTTAAAATTCCGTTTACCGCAATCATTTCCTTCCCTTTAAAAAAAAAAAATAGCTTAAAAAACGCTTATTTCGGCTTCTAAAGCAGACTACTGCCTTAAGTCATATTTCATCTAATCCTTCCTTTTTTTGTGAAATTCAGCCGCGATTTTATGAAAATTCATTACCAGAGGATAAAAAGGCATGCAGTTATATTGACTTGTAGGGATATGGGGGTCAGTTAAAACATAAGATAGGACAGTTGAACCGTAGATACCCATTCTGGAAGTTTTTTCTTTACTTCTCAGTGCTGATTACTGTCAATCGTTGATTGCAAGGTCCCATTTTGTCAATCTTTGTTCTAAAATCATTTTGAGGATTCCAAAGAAACACTAATTTTGCCTGTTACGGCAACTCAAATCTTTATTTTACTTGGATACCGTAAGATTTCATCATGTAAACTAAAATGTACCTTGGAACGTCACAAAATGCGTTGTATATATGAGGAGTTACTGTTTCTATCCTATAGATTTCTTTTTTGCAGAATAAAGCCGTTTTTAGCGCATGTTTTCTGGCTGACTTTTCATAGGATATACTTTTTAAGCGAACTAGCATAATCACGAAGAAAATGTGTTTCGTGAGAAGTTCTCCTCTACTGACTGTTATATTATTTAGTTTCTTTCAAACATGTTTGATGTTTCCGTGTTGTCTTTTTGGATCGTGCTCTTGTTATAAAGCCTATGTTCTAAATTAGATCTTTGTTAGTATGTTTGTATATTAAATTTTCGAATCGAGTTATGTCTTCTTCGTTAATTTTGGAAGTCGTTATTTCTCAATCTGTCAGTCATAATCTATATGGGGTTCCCCTTGAAGTAGCATCCCTATCGTTTGCCTTAGAGTTTACTGAAGTTTGGGATATTTTTATTCTGGTTTGTAGTAAGCTTCGTCTTATATTTTCTGTATTCAAGATGTGAGGGTCTCATTATGTAGATTTTATGTTATCGTCGAGCGGAAGGCAAAGCTCGTCGTAGTTTAACATTTATTAAAATTCACATAGTACAAAGGAACTTTGTTCAAGTGTAAAATTTATTCTACTTTTTATAGCTTTTTTAGTTAGATATAAGGTTATATATACCAAAGTGATCAGGGTGACGAGTAAAGTTCAAATCCGGATGTCTGTCTGTCCGTCTGTCCGTCCGTGCAAGCTGTAACTTGAGTAAAAATTAAAATATCTCAATAAAACGTGGAACACGTGTTCCTTGGCACCATAAGAAGGTGAAGTTCGAAGATGGACGGAATCAGACCACTGCCACGCCCACAAAATGGCGATAACCAAAAACACATAAAGAGCTATAACTATTAAAATTTGGAACATAGAATCGCATTAAGGAGGGGCACATTTGAATGTATTTTTTTTTTTGGAAAAGTGGGTGTGACCCCGCCCCCAAATAGGTTTTTTGTATATATCTTGCAAACCAATAAAGCTGTATAAACCAAACTTTCTGCAGTCGTTTCTTTTAGCCGTTTCCTTATACAGTCAAAAAATGAGAGAAATCGGATAATAACCACGCCCACCTCCCATACTAAGGTTAGGTTGAAAAAGACTAAAAGTGGTATAACACACTAACGAGAAACATCAGAAACACCAAATTTTATATAAGAAATGACAAAAGGCAGCTGCACTGAGATTTTTTTACAAAATGGAAAATGGGCGTGGCGTCGCCCACTTATGGGTCTAAAACTATATCTCAAGAACTACTCGACAGATTTTAATGAAATTCGATACAAAATGGAAAATGGGCGTGGCGTCGCCCAGTTATGGGTCTAAAACTATATCTCAAGAACTACTCGACAGATTTTAATGAAATTCGGTACATAATATTTTCTTGACACCCTGATAACACGGACAAAAAACGGGCGAAATCGGTTCACAACCACGTCTACTTCCCATATAACTAAATTTTGAATCCTTCTGATTCGTTCACTTTATAATGTATAAGGATAAGGAACCGATAAAGATAGCAAAATAAAACTTTACACAAATACTGTATTTGAGCTGTGACATCACTTGTCGAAAAATTGTCAAAATCGGATCATGACTTTTCAAAGCCCCTGATATCAAACATGAAGAACTCAGTGCCTAAGGGTAATTTTTCACCGAAAATATAGCTAAATCTCTAAATAAATTGCGAGAGTATAAAATGTTCGGTTGCACCCGAACTTAGCCTTTCCTTACTTGTTTAAACATTGTGTTGTTTTTGATAAACTGAAAATCTCCTAGTATTTAAATTTAAAATTTCGAAGCTTTTTGTGATAATAATTTATTTTGGTAATTTTGGTCTTGACATTTAATCAGTTCTCAACAAAATTTCAATAATGACGCCATTATTTATCACGTTCATGAACCAGTTTAAAATTTAGAACGAATTTCTCAAAAACAACAGTTTTATCAAACCGACAGACAGACTCAACTACTATACATATCCGCACGTATGGTTATATGAATACATATATCTGAGTATATGATGATGTCCGTATATAAGATTTATTCGCACAAAGTGTTAGCGACACTAAACAAAGCAACATAAAATTATTATTATTATTTTTACAACTTCTAAATGAACGGCATATTGCGGTAAATACATTAAATACATACATATGCGTGTGTGTGTGGGCATTTAGAAGTTCAAAGTTCTTTGAAGCTGCGCTTAATAGCTTAAGCTGGACAATCTCAGCAAGTTCTTTGTGAATTCTAAGTAAATTTGTGGCGTCCAAAAGCGTAATAAATGAAATGAATTATGAAAATAAAATTAGAAAAATCTACGCATCTATGAAACTGCTTATCTGAAGCTATTAATCTCGGCATGCTTATTGCCATCTACCGCTAGTTGTGTCTGTAGTACATGGCTAACGACTGACCGAGCGCCGGTCAGCTGCAATGTCAGCTTGGCATAAAAAATTATTACTGATAATGACAGCATTCATAAGCGGTAGCTTTTTAGTTTTTTTGCATATTTATTTACATATGTGTGTGTTTATATGAGTGTGTGAGCGGCTTTTGCAACAATTAGACTCTTTCATGCCTTGTAATAATTTTTAAAAATATTTACTTATATTTTCCTTGTTGCTTTTTGCATATTTTGCATTATGTTTCATCTTTTTATGTTCTCACTTACATAAAGCTAATTTCTGAGTGATTTCTTTCTTTAAAAATATTGTGTTTATTTCTTAAATTAGAATATAAATTAAAATAAATTAACGTTAAAATTTAAGGAAATTTTTTAGCAATGTTTTCATATGGCTACAATCTAATTTCATTGTAGTCATTTATTTATTTGTTTTGCTAATTCTCATTTGCTGAAATGAGAATGAATAGATTTTTACTAGATGTGTGAAAATGTTATAAAGGGTGATTTTTTAAGAGCTTGATAACTTTTAAAAAAAAAAAAAAACGCATAAAATTTGCAAAATCTCATCGGTTCTTTATTTGAAACGTTAGATTGGTTCATGACATTTACTTTTTGAAGATAATTTCATTTAAATGTTGACCGCGGCTGCGTCTTAGGTGGTCCATTCGGAAAGTCCAATTTTGGGCAACTTTTTCGAGCATTTCGGCCGGAATAGCCCGAATTTCTTCGGAAATGTTGTCTTCCAAAGCTGGAATAGTTGCTGGCTTATTTCTGTAGACTTTAGACTTGACGTAGCCCCACAAAAAATAGTCTAAAGGCGTTAAATCGCATGATCTTGGTGGCCAACTTACGGGTCCATTTCTTGAGATGAATTGTTCTCCGAAGTTTTCCCTCAAAATGGCCATAGAATCGCGAGCTGTGTGGCATGTAGCGCCATCTTGTTGAAACCACATGTCAACCAAGTTCAGTTCTTCCATTTTTGGCAACAAAAAGTTTGTTAGCATCGAACGATAGCGATCGCCATTCACCGTAACGTTGCGTCCAACAGCATCTTTGAAAAAATACGGTCCAATGATTCCACCAGCGTACAAACCACACCAAACAGTGCATTTTTCGGGATGCATGGGCAGTTCTTGAACGGCTTCTGGTTGCTCTTCACCCCAAATGCGGCAATTTTGCTTATTTACGTAGCCATTCAACCAGAAATGAGCCTCATCGCTGAACAAAATTTGTCGATAAAAACATTTCGAACCGAACACTGATTTTGGTAATAAAATTCAATGATTTGCAAGCGTTGCTCGTTAGTAAGTCTATTCATGATGAAATGTCAAAGCATACTGAGCATCTTTCTCTTTGACACCATGTCTGAAATCCCACGTGATCTGTCAAATACTAATGCATGAAAATCCTAACCTCAAAAAAATCACCCGTTATATAGCGTTTGGATTTAAGGGACATACATATGTTTGTACTTTATACGCGGAAAGTTTCGGAATGGAATTGGTTCGACCTAACCCTACCTTATGCCTATCAGATTCACATTTCCTGTGTAATAATTGTTATGACATTGGGCTCTTACTATGTGTACTACATGTTTTTGGGGTCGCTGAATCCGAATTCGATTTAACCCCAACAGATCAGAGTTTTGAGATAACCCCAGAAAACCAACATTTTAAAAATTCATCGAAATCGCTTCTAACACGTTACTCCGGGGTTTTCGGGATTGCTGATAACGAATTTGAACTAATATAGCGGACATATTTTAAATCTTTTCCATATTGCATCCGCCATATTGATTTTTGGAAAACTGACACCTGAATCGTAATCAGCGGAATCCGAAAACCCCCGAGTAATTACGGATATTTTAAACCGTCCGCCATAAATGATGTTCGAAAACTATTTAGAAAATATGTCATTAGAAAACAAAAAAAAAAGCGTTTCATAATGAGAAGGCTAATAATTTAATAGAGTATTAATTTTTCCTTACTACAAATTCGCACAATTCTTGTAGTATATAATTAAATGACATTTGTAGATAATGTCTTAGAATTCAACGGCAACTCAAGTAGGCAACGTTTTATATTAAATTTTTTATAGAAGAGTATTTATCAAAAATATTCTACAATTTGGCTTATGAGCTAGCTATATTTTATCCATGACACCTATTCAATAGGAAGATAATACGACGATTGGTCTTATATGATGGGTAAATTAATGTTTTAATGATTAATATAAAATCTCCAATGTTAGACATTACAAAAAGTAATTTCAATTGTAACTTTTATAGAAGGACATAAAAAGCTGGTTTCATACCGTTCAAATTACTTAAATTTTTATATAAAATATTTTTTTATTTTCCATCATATATTAAAAAATATATTTTCAAAGTATTTTGTTTTTTTTTTATCAACATTTTGAAATGTTCTGTTAATATTTTTAACCAACTAATGCCCGGTTTCACAGTTCGTACTTAAGTTGTGCCCAAATAAAATCTTAGCTAAGCATTGTTGTTGACTGAGTAGTCATTTGCGTTTCACAGTCGATGCTTATTTTCTTTAAAATTCTATTATGATATATGGCAGAACAATGCAAAAGATTTGTTTACAAATACCATCTGACAAATTGAAATTATTGTTGATGAAAAACAACTTTGCGATGAATAAATTTAGAATCTGGGAAATGGATGGAAACAATAAAAGGACACCGAATTTCACCGCAAGCGAGTGGGGGCACCTATTTCAACTCGCAGGAAAGCATATAACCGTGATTGAATGCAAGAAATTCCAAAAATTTTTTCAGCAAATAATTTTTATTTTATTTTTTTGACAAATAAGTCAATATTCAAAACAAAAATCAGCTGTTACTTAAGCACTGCTTAAGTCTCCCATTTTCAGTACTTAAGCAGAACTTAAGTATGAACTGTAAAACGCAATATTTCTGTTTTATCTTAAGCACAACCTAAGCACTGACTGTGAAACCGGGCATAAGTTTGTTTAACAAAAAAAGGGAGTGAAGCACAATAAGATCGTCTTTTTGGGTCAAAATCTTTTCTACCCATATATGTACAAGCCATGTCTATTGTTTTTTGCTTTCTGAAACCATATTATTGTTCTTCAATAATAAGTAACTTTCAAGCATCTCAGAACCACTTAACGTGTCAAAATTCTAATTGTGGACTTTTCTACACTTTCGAAGTAACCACGTAATTAGTGAGCAGCCGGCTTTATATGCTAAATATGTATGTATGTTTTCGTAAGCTTTGTCATTTATGTGGGCTGAAAATGTGCCAAAATACAATTGCATGCCTTTGAAGACGCGCAAATGTGGGTTTGCAATAAATCAGTTCTATGACAGCTAGTAATTTGTAAAAGAAATTGTTGTTTTTCAATTTGAAAGATTCTTGAAAGCGGTGGCATAAGACTAATTTATAGCTATAGATGCTAAAAATAAAAATGTCGATTTGAGATTAATTATGCAAAAATAATATGCATACTTAGGGAAAGCTGTCTTAAGTAATTTGAGTCAAGATACTCTTCGAACTGAAGCTATAACAGAATTCACTTTTCAGCAAGAGTAGGCTTTTATTGGATTTCGAGCCAAAAAAGCCTTTAGTGACGACTTACATGTTCTAGTCTGGTCGAGTTTTAGATAAATAAAGTTGGATTTAAAAGATCTAAGATCTCACCTCAGGCCTTGTGCTGGAGTATCTTCTCGTACGAAGTCTTCGATACTATTTATCTGTGCTCTTTTTACTCAAATATATGTACTTTCTCCTAAATCTGTATGGAAGTAATGATTTGAACTCGGGCGCTGTGACTGAAATAAAAAAAGTTTGGGAACCCCTGCTTCTACCTTAATGAAAATATTAAAAAAAATGTCTTTTATGCTAAAAAATAAAACAAACTGACACTAACGATCATAATAAATTTACTTTTGTTTCTATTATAACAACAATTTTCCACACATTCAAGTGCCATCATTTTAATATTTTCCATCAAAATTACATTTCAAACCAGTATCTTTCACTTTCAACGCACATTTCACAAATGAAAATTGAAAGAAAACAAAATTTGCCGGAAAACAATTGCCCACTAACGAACAGTTGTCCAAGTATTTACCGACTTTTCCGTCATTATATGGACGCATGTGATGGCCAAAAGCGCATAAACATGTAGCGGAAAAAGAGATGGCCGCGAAACATTAAGTTGTTGAAAAATGCGGTTTAATTGCGGCGTCTTCACTCGACTTGTAACGACAACAGGTGAAATGGTGAATATATGTAGATACATATATATATATATGTGTGTGTGTTTCCTTGCACTGCCAAGGTTGGCCGCCATTGAAATGCAGTCAAATTGTGCGCTTGCACGCTTCGAAATGTCAACAGCGCAATTGCTACTGTAACAACAACAGCAATAGTTGCTACTGAACAAAGCTATTTCCATTTTATTTTTTATTTGGAAAAAATATTAAACGACTTTCACTGCTCAAAATGAAATAATTGTAAAATTTTTTTTTTATTTATTTTTTCTTTTTTTTTTCTTTTTTTTTTTTATATGTATTTTTGTTGTCTATCTGTTTGTCTGCTGCAGATAAAATCATTTAAAGTCTTTGTTATTGTTCGCTGCAGTTAAATTTAGTTGTATTTTTACTCACTTAAACGCTATTGTTGTTGTCAACTGACAATCATTGACGTGCCCCAAAGCCAAAGCCGAAAGCTAAATAATAAAATATGAATTTCGAGTGTTGGCAACAAAATCTAATCACATAATGTTAGATCTACTCAGCAGCTTCAGCAGCTGTCCAGAGGTCGCTTCAACACTTTTGCTCTCCACCAGTCAAGCGTCGAGCAACATCGCCTCTGGCTGCTCTGACCTACCATAAGGCCGGCCAGCGAGTACGGTAGCTGTGCTTATGCTAATTATGCAGCGTTATTTTGTAATCGCCATTTCAAATTAATATTCAAAAAAACTGTCGAAATTCATAGCAAAAAGTGAAAAAAAATAATATTATATTACTCAATCCAACGGCATCACAGCTGCTTGGAGCATCGACCGCGTTTTTTTTGCCTCCTTTTTTTTTGTGTGTTCAAATTCACTTTTAATGAACCGTTGATTGTTTTGATCTTCATTTCGATTTAAGTTTCAGCTTTTAGTTTTATTTATCGTATTTATAATATTTTAACTTCTTTTCCACGTACTTTTTGTTGCTATTCCTTAACCGGTTGCATTTGTTGTTGCTATTTCTTGAAGCGGGTTTCTCGAGTTGCACGCGGCTGCTGGTTTGGTGTTAAAATGTAATTTTATGATTCGTCTACTAAATGAGCGTTGGAGCAGCAGATTCGTTGAGCGCGTTGAAAATGAAAAAAATGTGTGATAATCATACATTGTATATGTATGTGTGTAAATTTACACGCGCTAGCACCCAAAATATTAATTTTAGTATTTGTTACCCAAAAAATTGTTTTTTTTTTTGTTTTTATGCTAGCGTGTCAGCAAATTAATATTTGAGGTCATGGAAGTAGCATACAAATGATAATTGATAATTAAAAATTATATGTTTGTACTAATGTTTCTTTCAACTTTTGTCTTTGCTTTGATTTATTGTTTTATTAGTTTTCAACAAAAATATCGTCATTTCTCGACTTTGACATTTTTGCTCAAATTAGTGGATACATGTCAAACTCTGATGTGTGGTTATTCATCGAAATGACAGATTTTGAAAAAAAAAAAGATCTCGACTATACTAACTACCACTCTCTTAGAGCTTCTCTCTGTTGCAGATCCTGTTTTGACTTTCGTTCTTGTTCCTTACAAATTAGGTTAGGTCGTTTGACAGATATCGGAATATTTCATCTGGCTCATACATAAGGTCATAGCCTTCACAGGTTGATTCAGATTGTTTAGGAGATACTCCAACCTTGGTCATTTTATACACTTTTCTGTTTCAAGGGAACAATAATAGATCCTGACTGATGAACTAGATGAGTGGGTGAAATTTCGTAACGTAATTTATAGGAATTTGCCATTTTGGCAAAGAAAAAAGAGAATTTTGGTATCCTTACCTGGATGATTGTTTCATTCTTTTTGAAATTTTCTAAACGTTCTCAGCAAGCATACCAACATTGGCACCCCACCGTTTAACTGTATATTATTATTTTTAATTCTAAAGAATCCTTCAAAGCTTAGTACAATTTATTTTAGTTTAAATCTTCCGAGTTCATTTATTTTATATGTGAACCTTTCGTAAGCAATTCTTGACATTATTTAAAGATGAGTGCATCCGTTTTATCTCTTCATTCCATGTTTGAAATTTCGGCTTTCATATTCATCTTGATCTAGAATCATGCTAATTACTATTCTTCGTTTCATATCGCATTTTTAGTTTTTATACTCTTGTTGTTTTCATTTTCAATTCAAATTTCATTTACGTCCGCTGCGACCCCAAACGCAAGGATCAGCTTCCTTATCCTATTATAACCTAACATCTTTAGTTTCCTTCAGTAGGCATACATTGTAAGAACAATTTTCAATTCGTCAAGTTTTAGAAAGTAGTGAATCGAACAAAACACTTGGTATAAATGACTAAAACTGGTATAATAAAATATGAATAGTATAGTATGTGGTTATACTCCAAAAATAAGAGAGCACAACTGTCACATAGTAATGATAGTCGTGTGAATCGAAAACGATTAACGGTGAATACTTATCCTGGTATAACCACTTGCTTCATATAATATTTCTAGAATTCAGTATTTTTGTACATTAATCGTTTTTAGTTTGCTACATGAAGATCAGTGTGGCGACCTCAAGAAGATTTTCTACAAAAAAATATCACATAGAAAAATAGGTAACATTTTTTGGTTAGGTCACTTTTCAATGTATACGTCCAAAGGCGTCAGGGATGAGGAAGTTCATATGAGTATAAAAGACAACTCAGGCTATTTTTATGTGACAACAAATTACATATTTTAGTAAAAAATGAAATTTAGCTTTCACGTACTTTTTTTACCTTCCATCGTTCTAAAATGGATAAGTCCTGTCTGTTGCACACTTTTCCCAGTTTTAAAGGTAGTAAAAAATACTCCTCATCCGTATATACTTGCTTGCAACCTTTTGAACGCTTTTTACCATTCGACCTTGAACACAGCAGCAAGATTAATTGCATTGCGACTGGTTTCAGTAACAATTTAATCGAGAAATGAAGCCAGTTTTAAAATTTTAGTGCGGTAGTGAAGTAAAAATGCAATAAAAATAATACCCCATTAAAACGAAATCTGCCTTGTTCATCAGAAGAGTAGCTAATACGAGATAGTAGCTAGTATAGAACTCATAAAAAGTTGAGCAACAGTGATGTAGAGGCATCATTCTTTAAATTTTTTGTTCGAAAAGACATCATCATAAAAGTAGAATTAAAAGTAAAACGTTACTTAATTAAATAAAAGCATTTTAGGGTGGTCCTCAAAAAAATCAAATAAACGATTTTCACTTCCTTAATCGACTATACTAGTACATATGTCAAATATAAATTGTGTTTCCAGCTATATACGTTAAATCCTCTTCATATTGAGAAGTTCAGCTTACCCTAATGAAAACTATATAAATTAAAATATATTTTTTTTAATCAAATTCTTGAAATAGATATCATATAGTATCTAAATCTAGTCGAAGGTATCAGTTATAAATTTGAACCCCGAATGATTATTTTTTGTCAAAATAATCTGTAAATTGATCTCTGTCTGATACGGCTTAAGCGTTTTCGATTGGAGTTAGAATGTGTAGAATAATTTTATTATATAAAAAAAAATACAGGAGAAACCTGCCGCTTACTCTTCTCCTCCTTTGCTGGTTCACTTGCCGAGCTCTTCTATTAAATAACCAAATAAAAATTTTCTTCCATTATTCAGTCCACTAAAGTTATATGACAATAAAACATGCAATATTGACTTTCGGCTACTCACGCACACACCTGCAAACATACTATTTGCTTTTGTTTTTATTACATTTTGCCACGCATTTATGCTTCGTCGTGCCACGCATGACTGCCCGATTATATGCTACTGCCGCTTCTTCTTCTTCTTGCTTTATGAAATACCGATACTTACTCGCATTACAAAATAATTAAAGTTAAATGCGATATGTGGCAAAAAGCACTATATGTATATACTCCCGTGTATAACAACAAATCGAGCAGTAACGGCAACGGCAATGAAACGGGTTATGCTATATGAAAAATGAAAATCCATACGAACTGGTGGATTCACTGGTGGACGATCGACTGACGGCCGATAGCGGCATCCAAGCGAATTCGTTGTGTTTTATGGACATTTGTATGCGGAAATTCATTTTTGCATTGTTTGCACTGACGCCGCATGCTACAATAATAATTCACCTGTGTTGGCTGTGATAGCGGTAAAACGCTTGCCACTGCTGCTGTTGCGCTGTTGCACTACTGTGGCTGCCTGCCGGCGATAAATTACAAAGAAGACACAACTATGCGAAACAACAACAATAGACGCAATATTGCAAGTAATTAATATACAAACCGTGTATATAAAGTCTCATAAATATGTATATGTCTACAAAAAGTAAAACTCCATCGATGCGCTCGTCCATGACAAATTACCTTGCAGCACGAGTCCATATGTCAATATCATTTTTACTGTTGTTACTTTAGTAAAATATGTTTTTTAACACTTTGGTGTACATATATACTCTAACTCGTATATATAATCATGCTACATAATGTTAGTTTGAGCGTGTAGTGTCGCAGAAATTAAAATAAAATCAGGGATTTTCACTAGTAATTGAAAAACTAACGGTTAATGCATATAATTAGATTTTTTTTTTAATTTTTTCGCTGATGTAATCGCTAAGGGTATTATGGTTTGTTGTTAAAACACTTTTTATGTTTTTATGGGCACCTTAATATACATTTTTTTTCTGTTTTTATAACTACTTTTTTAAAACTCCTTACAAATTCAGTTCAGTTGAAAAAAAATATATTTTTTCCGATTTTGGGAATAAAATTCGTCGTATCATTAACCTCTCGACATTTCCCAAGAAGTGCCTGAAGTAATAAAGAAAAAGGTTCGAAAAGGGTTTCCAGCTTTTTAATGGTTTCACACCCTTGTTTTCAACCGATATCCATATATTACTATTCCTGTTGTTATATTTGAAGTTATCACTGCGCTGTTTCTGATTTTGAGATCTTTTTTTTTCGATTCTGACAAACTCGTCGCTTTTCAGTGTCTTTTCAAATTTCGATTGCCGTAAAAAGTGTGGCGCTATCATAATTAGCGTGGCATCGCCCACTTATATATCAAAAACCATATCTCAGAAAATACTCGACCGATTTTAATGATTTTAATATTTCATCGGCACATCATATTTTTTTGACATCCTAATATAACCGATGGAAAATGGGCGAAATCGGTTCACAACCACGCCTATTTCCCATTTGATAAAATTTTGAATTCCATCTGATTCGTTCATTTTATGATATATACATCGGAAACTTTGCACAAACACTGTATTTGAGGTGTGGTACCACTTGTGGAAAAATTGTCGACTATAAGTTTCCAAGGCCCCACATATCGGACATGAAGAACCCAGTACCTAAGGGTATTTTTTCACCGAAAATATTGGTAAAGCTCTCAGATCTTCTAAAGAAATTCAAAGGAGATGTGTTCCTTCTAATGGTGTGTCTCTGTACCAGAAATGGCTCCCATATACCTAATTAAAGGATTTTCAAAAATACGATGGACTTAATACCCAGCGAAGTGACTGGAATCGACAATAGCCGACTTAAGAACTTCATTATTGAGTCCAAGCACTTCGTCGCAACATAAGGGTCTTAATGATACGTTAGGAGTTTATTCCGGGTGTGATAATGGACAGTCGATTCTGTCTCAGTGAGATTCTCTGCATTTGCGGAGGTCTACCCCTTAATCTAACCTAACCTAATGCCTTATACATCGGTTAATATGTGAAATATCTTAGCCAAAGTAAGTGAGCTTATAGTTTTGGATATAGTGTATCTTGGTGGTGAAAATGAGTGAAATGGGTTCACCCTTGCCTCTTATACTATTTATAATGATTGCGAGAGTATAAAGTGTTCGTTACACCTGTATTTTGCCCTTTCTTATTTGTTAGATCTTGAGGTTCTTCAAGTTTTCAAGTCTATTAAACAGAATTCGCAGATCTTCATCCGTGAATTTCATAGCTTCTAACTGAAACCGAAAAATCGCAGAATAATCAAAAATAAGGCACTGTTCGAGAAACGAAGTGAAAAGTGAAAAGTGAGTGTAGGAACCCGAGTTTATGTGTAGTTGGTATGGTTTCCTATCAATTGTATTTTTTTTAATTTTATAAATAAAAGATCTTCCCGTGAAATCTATCAACCATTCAGAGGCGGAGTGCAACATGTATCTGCTCTATTTGTTGGAATAAATATATTAGTATTTTTTACAAATAACAGCGTGAGATGACATGGAGGCTATCAGACCCTACTTTGAATTGGTGAACAATGCGAAATTAATTAATTCGTTTTGTGTCGTCTTCGATGTCGTAATCAAGTCTTCTTTCTCATATTTCATTTAACTTTCTGGGTCAATTTCGTAATGTGTGTAACGCCTCTTTAACATATTCACCTTTACCTCATTTCTTGATGTCACCACTTATTTGCCGCTTCTTTTCCCGTCATATTTATTCATGTTTCTGGCTTACATTTCATTTACATTTGCGCCACCTACTTTTTAGCAACTTGTGCCTTTGTAGGTCTTTAGGTGTGCGCACCGCTCTTTCATATTGCACCGTATCATATCATTTGTCAAGCTACTCACAACATTTAGTAATTTGATACACATTTCGAGTATACGAGTGTTCGGCTGTCCGTTCGCTTGGTTGCTCAATAAATTAGCTGCAGCTCACTTAGGTGGCGCTTGTGCAGCTGCTTGATATACACTGACATATAAATATATATTTTTTGTTTATTACACCGTCTTTTGACTTAGTGGGTTGACATTTCTGGTTTGACTATACGTGCTCTACAGCACCGTAAATTACACAACAGCAACAACACGACGTCAATTGTAACGCAACTTACTCCACTTTGCGCTTCATGAAGTATTAACCCATGCAATTCATATGATACATACCTAAGTCATAGAAGGCATAAAATTTCCCAAGTGCGCGCGCTACTTTCCCCTTTTGATCCATTGTCGATATGTGTGCCACACCGAGAATTGTGTTACTTTTGCAATAGCGGCCGAACAATGCAAGTTGTTGAGAATAATTCTAGAGAAGGTTGGTTTACAGGTTTAAGTGTTGTGTGCTATTATGCTTTCTTGTTGTTTTGTTGTTGTTTTTTATTTGTATTTTGATGCACATGCGGTAGTAGGTACATAAACATATGATATAAACCTGCTTCGAAGAATTTATTAATTTCTTTAGTGGAAACTGAGAACATCAAAGTAGTATTGAGTTACTTAAATGTCTTACTTTTTAATTATGTGCTGCGAAAAATCGATTGTAATGTATATCGATAGAAATTGATAACTAAATTTATCGATATATTTTTTGATAACATACGAGATATTCTTTTGACTACTTTCACTTTTGCTTGTAATCGATTTTTTGACTAAATTGTATATCGATCAAAACTTATTTCAATCATTTTTAATGGTTTTATTAGTAACTGATGTGCCGGTTGTTTGGTTAACACCGAAAACGATCAAATAGAGAGTCTAGTATTCTCAGAAATACTGTTTCTTAAAGCGATTACTTCCAGTCAAGCCTGGAATTACTAGAAAAAAAATTTCTCTGAAGTATAGCCAAAACACCCTCGGATACATATTCGAACTTTTCCTTTTTGACTTGATTATTCAAATTCAGCTGTTTATCTGGCCATTACAGGCTTTTTATTTTTATTTTATCTCAAGTATTAACACAGCGCTGCTAGTAATCACATTCTCACATTAACTTTAATTTTAAAGTCGAAACAAAGTTCTTCATGTTCTCTATGAAGAAAGTTTCTAGATTCATTGGAAACAGCTTATAGACCCTACTAATCGCAGACTCTCATTTCTTTGTCATATTAACCCATTCTATCTCATTGTACTCGCTTAGGTACAGAAAACCCGTTCGATCCCATTTACTCTCTTGGGTACAGAAAAAATCTTGTTTTTTTTTTAACAATGTGAGTACAATGGGATCGAATGGGTTTACTGGTTAAATATCCCTATTGCAGTATGTTGTTGTAAACTTAAAGAGAGAGACTTCAAGACTTTTCTATATAGACATATTTCTGAAATACAAGTGGGTCACGGTTTTAGTTGTTCTAGGGAACTAAAAGGCTTGTCAAGTAACATTTCTACTATAATCAAAGAAGTGATTCTGAGAAACTCCCATTTTAATGCCAATTTGACTTCTTAAAACACTATAGGCTCTCTCTTAATATACAGTTCCGCGACTTGGAAGATGCTAACGGAGATCCATAGTCTAAACTTGAGAATCTTATGGGTATTTTTTTAGTGATTCTGGGTCTTTCTAACATACTAGTATATCGGAAATGTGAACTTCGAGTTGTTATAGAACATTAAAGACTTTAGGACCTGACTCATCATAGCGGAGTTAATAATCGAAAAATTTGCATCAGGGTCTGTAAGCGAGTGTTTTGAGTGTATGCGAGTACTGGGTTCTCTGTGCCATAATAAAATATAAAAAATCTATATATCAATTATAATTGTAGATTTCCATGATGATATATGAATCCTCTGAGGGTATTTTTGCCATTAAAGAGCTTCCCATAGAACACATCAGTTCCTCGGAAAAATCGAGCAAAACATTTTATTTTAGCTAAGATTAGTATCTAAGTCGAATATCCAATAATCGTGTACGTGTTAATTATATCAAAATATATACATACATACATACATATCCATATCAATTTTGTGGCTAGAAATAAGTAATTTGTCCAATCATTTTTCGCATTTATCTACCTTTGTGTGTCAGTATATATCAAAGTTTGAGCTGTTAATAGAAACATGAAACATCTATCATCACTTCCATAAACAACAACAAACAATAGGTGACACAGAAATACAAAAATAACAACAAATAGAAGCATAGAAGTGAGCAAACAAAGTGATCAGTGAACTAAAAATTGTTAATAGAAATGGGTGGAGATACCTATGAGTAAAGTGAGCAATATATGATAAATATACATAAATGTATGTGTGTACATTAAACCATGTGTACATGGCAAGCAGCAGCAGAAGCCAAAACAGAAGCTCATCCACCAATGTGTGTCAAATGAACGCGGAAATGGGGTCAAATATAAAAATATATGCGGTAGCTAACAATAATAACAACAACAATAGCAGCATAACAAACAACAAGTTCTTTTCTAACACTATTTTCTACTGTTACACACCGCCACAACGGCGCATCACTTGACCACTTGTTGTTGCTGTTGTTCTTGTTGTTTGTTGTATGTGTTTTGAGCCATGTGTTTTTGCTTTTGTGGGGCATGGAGTTACACTGCCTGTTAAGCGATGCTGCCTGACTTGTTGGTGGTTTCCGTATGTGCATCAAGTGGAAGTTCGACATGGCTAGCGGCAATTTGAAGCGTTCAAACGGCTGACAAAGAACGTGACCATACACTTCACTGCTGTTGCATACATACAGACTATATTGTTGTTGTTATTTGATACTTTTACAGTGGACTCACGAGACTCATGCATATATTTGTACATATTAAGTTTAGCGCTGCTCACTTGTCTTTGACAATGACTGTGCCGAGCTTGAAGAATTGCATTTGCGCCGCAAGATGCTTCTTGTCGTTCCGTCTGCTGGTAGCTCTTCTGGTTTATTTTTGTGATCTCCACACCCAAACAATTTAATATGTAAATATATGCATATATAAATATCTTTATATTTCATTTCATAATATTTGTTTTTGTTTTTGTACACCGTCTTGACTCGTAAAGTGCCAAGTGCCGTTCTGTGATTTCGTCTCGTTTGGAAAATATTATAATTTCTTTAAAAATAAACACAAACTTCTGATTTTACAATCTCTCTCTTCCTTTCCTCTGCTCTCACCACTCCCAACAGCCCTTTCGTAATGCGTGGAAAATCCGCAAAGACATTTTCTTGCTGAACAAATATTACTTAGACGTAATTTTGGTAAGTCCATTTTAATAACTGTTCTTCGTCAAATTAAGCATGTGAACTTATTTATATAAACCGTACACTTAAAAGCATTTTAATTACAAAAATCTAACCGCTTTAATGCGCTTGTGAAACTTGTTCATTAACTGGAAAAATTGAGTGTTTGAAAGCTGCGTAGCAACTTGTTGTTTTTATTATTGTTGTTTTTTATTTTTATTTTTTTTTATTGCGCCAAACAATACGCGCTAACACACACACAGAGAACACAGATTCTACTTAGATAAAAGGAGTATCGCATTTTGTGTCTGATTTTATGGTTTACGCTCGTATTTATCTTCCGCTTTTAGCACCTTGAGTGGCAACTTAATTTGCTAATTTCATAGTCTGCTGCTTTGAAGCGTTTGTTGCTCGTAAAGTGTTTTCGCCGACTCCGCCGTTACTAAATCACTTCTGGTTTGACGCTCGAAATTTAGGTTTACTTGGGAAATTTGATACTGTTGTGGGCCGCTTGTGTTTATGTATAGTTTTTGTTGCTCTAACGGTTGGTTGTAGTTGAGTTTTTGTGGATTTGTTGAAAAATGTGGAAATATTTTGTATCGAGGTATTATGTATTGACAGCGGTTAATCATGGTAATAGTACTTTTTTATAATATTTCAGCAGACTGAACTGTATTATTTAATAGCAAAGATGGCTTAAGTAACAAATATATGGAAGTATATACAATGGAAATCATTTCTCACTCAAATTCATTCAGAGATTAAGTTTTCAAAAAAGTAGTAATTAGCTTCAAAAATATTTTTAACAGGAGTTTTTTTCAACTCATTTTGACTTATTTTGACTATTTCGTTCATTTCGTGAATTTTCTATAATAAAGTATGAAAACTAGGTGGCAACCCTCCTAAACATATTTTCAAATCTTGAGTTTTCAGTGGTTAATGTTGTTTCTTATTCACTTTTTTATATCAAAATTTATGAACAGGTAGCCTCGATTCTCGATTCCTCTTCAAAAGATTAGGGTTTCAAAAAGTTTAGAATAGGTCAAGGGGTGGTTTCAAAACGGTAGTTTCACTAAAAATATATTTCCAATATATGGTCAGTTACTAATCTCAGTTATATTGACTGATTAATTTATTTCATGCTATTTAAAAAATTAAAATTTTAAAATAGGTGGCAACCCTACATACAAATATTTTAAATTCTTAAGTGTTTGGGATGTTTTTAGTGTTTCATTATCGTTTTGTTTTGCATGAAAAAGTTTCAAACAGGTGGCAACCTCGAACTCTACTATTTTTTAAATCTGCTCTATTCAAACCTAAAGTTTTTCAAGGGGTGGTTTCAAAAAGATAATTTTACTAAAAAATAGATGGTCATCTACCAATCTCACTTATATTGACTAACTAATTCATTTCATGCATTTTAAAAAATTAAAATTTCAAAGTAGGTGGCAACAATTTTCAATTCAATTCAATTTTTGGGTGGTTTTTAGTTTTTCGCTATCGTTGTTTTTGCATGAAAAAAATATCAAACAGGTGGCAACCTCGAACTCTACTCTCTTTTAAACTTTATTTATTCAAAAATAAAGTTTTTCGCTAAATTCTCACGGTATCTAAACTACAATTTAACGAACCTGAACACCTTGCTTTCTGATTTTTTTTTTTTTGGAACATGTCCGGGATACGATAACTATATCGGTAAGTTTTGATTCGTTAAAAAACGAATGGCGACAAAACCAATACATCAAAGTACTGCTTGGATCTTGAAAATATTTTTTTTTCATTTTACATGCAAACAGCGGGGTCTAGTAGAATTAGAAAACCCTTAAAAATAGTATACCTTTATTTTTAATTTTTTTATTTTATTTACCTCGTTATTAATTAGAAGGTGACTTTTATGCCATAATGACTTTATACAAGTGATGTACTCTATTAAAGCCGATTATCAGTGCACTGAAAGCACGTTACATCGATTTTTATGGTATATAGCAACTGTTACGTAAATCTATTTGTTTTTTAAATATCCAACACAAATAAATTTCAAACCGGTCATTCACCCATCAAACTGACCATGCTAACTAACGATTTAATGCTCAACATGTAAATTTATTAGACAGTTTATTTAACGGCTGAGACGTTAAATAACAGTGATTTTGTTATTGTTTTCGAAGAGCGCACCACCAAATGTCATGTTCACATGCACATAAATTACATACAAATTAACACGGCACACAAGAGCTACGAAAAGCCAATGCACGAAAGACAGTCTGGAAAAAAATAATAGCGAACAACAACAACAGCAACGGCCAACATTAATGCGATTAAGCGTCGTGGTTGTGGAAAACCGTCAAATTTTCATATTCATACAAATTACCCCGACAAATTGGAGTGGCAGCGAATTTGAGTTCGAATGCGACGCGGCAGTGCCCACAGATCGCCGTAGAAATAAACAAATATGCATAATTCAATGAGATTTCAATGAGAAATGATGTCTGATTCAATACACTGCTAGTCATTGATGCACGCAATGCGCATGCGCAGCTGCTTTCAGTGACTGAGCTGACTGGGAGAGCCAGCGGCCGGAGGAAAATTACTTAAGCAAATGTTTTGTAATGTTGGAGGCACACTACAGAGGCTTCGACAAATCATGCGTGGAATTATGAGCGAAGAGAGTTGGAGCGTCGAGGCGGGTAGTGGACTGTGCCTTAACTATTTCTACTGATGTGTTGGGTGGGTGGCTGCAGTGACGCCCACATAAGTTACCTTTACCACGCTGGCAATGCGGCAACACAGCTGCAATCTCATTCAAGCGCGACAATTATGTAATCACAGTTCTCTCCTCCCCGCTGACGTACACTCTCCTTCTTTGCCTGTTAGACCATTTCAGTTGTAACGGCCACAGCATTCATTGTTGCACATCATGCGGGCGCTTTCGGCTCTAATTACAAGCAAAATTATCAGTTGTCTACAACATACCAGGTCCACACTTGCTTTGGCAACATTTTCATGCCACAAGCGGTCAGTTCGCATTCATGAATTTTGTGTAGAAAATACACAAAAAAAAATTGCTACTTTTTCATCTCAATTTCGAAAGCGCCAATTTATTGCCAGTTTCGGCTGTCTTTTGCGTATCGACATCGAGATTTGTTGCCCAGCACAGTGTTGCAACATGTTGCTGCAGCAGTTATTTCGCATTGGCTACCGTCTTCTTTTGGCAGATGTTTTCCCTATCGACTGCGTAGTGAAGCTGTTTGGCTGCCTGTCTGCATCCAATAAGTGAAACGTTGCCAAATGAGTAGTAATTTTCGTTCGTTTGCAATTCACTTGAAAACTCTCAATTTCATTTCGGATCGTAAAATTGTCGGAAAAGTGGCGGTAAACTAGTTGCCACTGTGCGCATCGTTGTATTTCAACGTTTTTATGATTGTTACGTTCAAGGCGAATTAATGCACACAATTAAGGCATTATTTATTGTAATCGGTTTTGCATTGAAGTGGTGCTTTTGATTGGATTGCGAAAATGCTAATTTCACGATTTCATTTTCTCGCAGCTTGCAAAGATCTTTCATGTGAATATATATATATTTACATTTTGTGTTATATTATATAATACTGATGTGTATACTATATCACTTAAAATATGGACAGTCAATCGCATGTTATATGGGTAGGTTAATCGAGGCTTAATCGGTTGCAGTCTGACATCTTTCGACCTCCCACTGAAGAGCCTCCCACAACTAGAGTTTCTAGTGCCTTTTTATAATCAATCTTGTTGAAATTCTCTTCTGATTTGTTTATATTTCACATAATTGAGACGTTTTTCATCATTTCTTATTTTGTCTGTAATATAAATATTTTTCTTTAGCAAAAAACCAACCTAATTATATTCGAAATAGTCAAGGACCTGTCATAACTTAGGAACTACTCGACCAATTTCCACGAAATTTGGTATATAATATTTTCCTAAGGTGCTGATGTTACAGATGTAAAATGGACGTAATCGCTTTAAAATCATGTCTAGTCCCCATATAACATAATATGAAATTCCATCGGATTCATTCACTTTGCAATATATAAATCAAGAACCATTGATGGTATCGGAATAAATCTTTGTACAAATACTGAATTTGAAATGTGTTATTTAAAAATTGTCGAAATTGGACTATACATTTTCAAGGCCCATAATTTCGAAAATGGGGACCCCAGTACCTATAGATAATTTTTTACCGAAAATATCGTGAAATCTTTCAGATCTTATATAGAAATGCAGATATAATATTTTTCTTCTAATAGTGTGTTTTTGTATCCAAAATGGGGAAGATAGGATCTTTATCTCCTCTAGCTTCCATATACCTAATATTATGTTTTTCAAACTTCCGGTGGGCTTTATACAATTCAATTTCATTATTGAAACTTTTTGGCTAAAAGTGTGACAAAATTTGGAAGATCTAGAGGAAAATCATCTTTAACCTATAAAATATGTACATATAAGGATACATAAAATATAATATAAAACAAAGAGATCAGTCAGAACCTCGGATTATTGAGATAGCTGAAGTGCTCTGATTTGTCACTCTATAACTTTTTTTTTCTTAAAAAAATAACAAGCTATAATAACTATATAGTTTTTAGCTCAGTTAATGTTTTCTGAATATATTTTAAGTTGGGTCTAAACTTGAACTTAACTAGAACTGTGGAACTAACTCTTCTATCTTCGATATAAAAATACCAATTCATTTTAAAATGCTTAAACCTTAAACTGCACCCTCATTCCATAGGAATTGTTCCAATTTAGTAATTTATTACTTATAATATACCATAAATATAAATATATACATAAATATGATTTACACTCGTAAGTAATGTAATATCAATATTTATTGCAATATCTTCAATTCACACAAGGAATGCCATATATAAGATAAATTACTATATTTACCAAAGTTGTTTACAACTAGCACCTGAATGAGCATTCAATATATTTCCTTAAATTCCCCGCAATTATCAGACTCCAGCGTAAATATTGCGCTTTAAACGTAAATATTATTCATTATCATTTTAGCAATGCGCTTATAAACTTGTAATTTAATTCCTTTTACTTATTTACTTGCATTTGATTGATAACACCTGTAGAACCAGTATTCAAAATTACTATGACTAATGTAATGGGCTTAAGAGTTCTTTATATATTAAGAATTCTCAATTAGCACGTGTTCAAGTAGAGTTTTCAATTAGTTATGCAGATTTGCATTACAAGTGTCCACAGATCATTTCTTTATAAATATTCATTATTAAATGTGTTTCAGTGCGTTCATTTTGTACAACAAACGTGAGTTTATCCGTTTCGTTGGTGTTAAAGTCTACACAGAAATGCCGAGTTTACTATAGAAATATATTTTTCTTTATACTCGACTACACCTCCTAGCGTTTGTGAGGATACCATCCTTCTTTGCCGGAAGAGTTTTTAAACTTTTAGACCACTTTATTTTAAGCTATTCATTGTTATAAACTGACGATAAACCAAAATTATGTCGGAATTCTCACATAAATAGGATCCAATAAGTGATTCTATACCTCTAAATCATGTGTTCAAAGCTGAGGCCCAAACTTAACCTAACGTTCCATACTTAGTTAGTTGAAATCTTCGTTTTTTTGAAATAGAAATCTTACCATTGGAGGATATTAATTAGAAAACTACTACTGTAGCAACCGCTACGGTGAGACGTTTTTGTTATAAGATTGGATATTTCGTTTGTATCATTGCTTGTTCGTGAATTCTTGGTCAAAAACAATACAGTAATAATGCCGCAGCCTCCATATTCGCCAGACATTACTCTTTTCTATTTCCAAAAATATTAATAATACAAAAATTCTTTAACGACCGTCGTTTTACAAGCATTCTAGAAATCGCTGAAAAGTCATAGGCTCTCACTAAAATCGAGTTTTAGCATAGTATCGAATGGGGATTATTTAAAATTATTAATTTAGAAACATGAATTTTTTTTTTTCAAAATACGAAAATTCCCGTTATTTTTTGAACACACCCGTACTATAAGAATCATTTCAGTTTAGCAACAATTTGACATGTCGATCTTAAGGATCTAAAATCTATCTAAGATCTAGGAATCTAAAGGTTGGAGGTCTCAACTTTACTGTTTGTAGATAAATTACTGTTATAAGGCAGAAGTACCCAACTTCATCTAAGAAATTAGACAATTTATTAAAGAGAAAAGTCATAAACAGACGATATTTTTGCCGCGGTGTGCGAAATTCATCGCCACCACTGTTCGTAAGTACCGTTATTTTAGTGGTGTGTTGAGGATAATACCTACAACATGCATTTTAAATACAACCTTGTCTTCGGTAGTTTCAATATCAAGTATTTGCCTTCAAAAACAAGTTTTACAGTTAGACCTACCAACATGAATATCAAATGCATAACGGCAGTGACAATGCACAGATCAAAGCAAATGAAATAAATACTAAACATTTGATGTACGCACTCAGTTTTGACAAAAACCAATTCAAATTCAATAAAAGTAGCGAATTTATAAAGCAAAAAGCAAACCACGACCGTAGTGCTTGTAAAACCGGCCGAGTCTTTAGTGTAGTTAACCACAGTAGCTGCCATTAATATGCAATTAAGTAAATTAAAAATGTTATAATGCATGCTATAAATAACTATAAAAACTATTTGCACAAAGTAATTAGCGGCGATAACAAAAAACTGCGCGAAATCAACAACATTTTGCAGAGAAAGTTGCTAGCGACCAAGACACGGCTGAAAGAAAATTTTTTTTATTTTCTTTAAAACAACCCAATCAAAGAAATTAAAAAGTAAGAAAACAGTCATAATAAATATCATAACAAAATATGGTCGCTGGTAAAAGGTGTTCAACTGCCATGTCAACCGCTAACTAAACAGCTTGTGGCCTTTCTGGGCCTGCTTAACGTCGAACTTGTTACGTCGCGTTGGCAACTTGTCACCTTCACTGTCATTGCAATTCATTTGAACACGCACAACAAAGTCTTTTTTTTCGGTCTCTTGCCATTTATGGGCTTATCTGCTGCAGCTTCCGTTGCCGTGGCTGCTGTTGACCGAAAGTACTGCGTTGAGTTCCGGTGCAGTGGCAAAAGCTTTTAACGGTTAAATAATATTTTTTGTTGTTATTTTATTTTCTTTTGCTTCTTTTTTTTTATTGTACCTTTCATATCGGCGCTTTTTAGGCAGGTCGTGCACTGTTGCTGCCTGTTGTCGGCTTTTGACTGTTGGTGTTGCGTCAGCATTTACGCATCAATGCAGCGCCTCTTTTAATTAACCAAGACGGTTACGCGCTTTTCATTCATTATGTGTACTTCACTTTTTTGTTGCTGTTTTTATATATTTATTATTATTTTTTTATTACAAATGTTGAACCTTTTCTCCATATATGCAGCTACTTTTTGCAATTCAACGTTGTGCTTTTTGTGCTTTGCTAGTACTCATGCATACTGTCCTACTCAACCGTGTCAAATTCCTAATTGCAGATGTAAGCCGCTTAACGGTAAATATAAAAATACCAACAAATATAATTTTAATAAATTACGGCATCTGTAATTTTTTGGGATGAATATTGTATATTTTTCCACATTTTTTGTTTTTATTGAATACAATCTATTTACCATTAGGGTAGTTCAATATATTCTGGAGTGAAATGTCTTGATGAGTAGTCGGTAAAGTGATCTACTGCAAAGAAAGTCTGTCACGTCCACGGTATTCAAAGTACTAATATAGCAAGGGTTGCATCGATATTGGAATTCTTCGGGTAGTTTAAGGGGTTACATGTGTTTTGTCGGGTAAAAAAGGACTATTTTCAAAATTTGTTTCTGTGTAAAAAAATTATTTATTTAATTCAAACTTTTTTATGTCTCATAGATACATATTTAAATAGTAATTTCTGAAATTAAAAATAATAATAATTAAAACTCCTCCATTGTGACGTCATTTCCGCATGCATAACTCCTGACAGGATCATCCAAAATTGAAAAACAGGAATAAGTGTTTTAGATAAGACCATAAATTCGTGCTTGAACGAAGGAAAGACAAAAAAGTAAAAATTGGAATTTTGGCAGACATTTTTACAAAATTTCGGTCAAACTTGTTTGATATTTTGTTTTTTCTTTTTAAATGATTGTAATTGAAAAAAGAAAAAATCCTTCGTTCAAACACGAGTAAATTGTATCTCGAACACCTGTACAAAATTTCATCAAGATCGGTTGAGTAGTTTTCGAGAACATTTGACAACCGACTTTGAAAACACGGTTCCGAAAAAAATGCGTTTAAAGTTTTGAGTAACAATAATACCTGACTTGGAGCGCACACGTTTCAAAGGCTGTATATCCAAAATTATTATTCGAATCGAATTGAAAATTTAGGATAATATTCTGGTGATGTTGTAAAAATTAAAAGGCTAAACAGATTTTTGAACCCACGAATCCCATGTAACCCCTTAAAGCAGGAAATTACAGGGGAACTGTTACCAAATTTTAAGTTAAATTAAGAAATATAAAGTGAAGATATTTAAAAAATATCGAATATTTTAAAAGTAAATTTAATTTGTAAAAGGGTTGCCAACTGTATAAAAATTATTTTCGATCAAATTATTGCAATATAATTAACAAAAAATTCAACAGGATCTATAGTTGAAAATGTTTTCGATAATTGTTGCCACCTGTTTAATTTTTTTAATTCCAACATTTCTTTTTAATCTTAATGAAATAAAGAAGAAAATAATCATATAGATTTCAGTATTGTTTTACTTGAAGGCTATTTAGATTTCTTTTACTGATTTAATGCTAAAATATAAGTATTAAAGCCTTCATTTCTTATTATTATCTTTTAACTGTCTCATATTATATTGTGAAAATTATGCACCACCCTAATGTTCGTTAAAATATAACTACAGAGTAACTCGTTGCGGCATATTTGAACTAGTACAATTATAATTACAGAAATGTTGTTTCAATAATTACTCCAAAGTAATATATACAAAAAGACACCTGCATATAAGTAGCAACTCTTTCAATTGAAAATTAAAGCGACTGCTCGCGGCCCTCAATCAAAGCATACGGATTTCCGTTTGATTGACAAATTAATTTATTGCTTTTATTGCACATTTCTTGTCTATTATGTAGTTTTTTTATACTAATTTTCAAATTTCAATTAATGAATTTATGTTCCAGTCAAAGTACATAGTCCAATGACCAGTTGCTTAAATTTTGTTGTCACCAACTTTATGCTCCAATTACCTGTTTGTGAAGGCAACCAAATATCTGCTTGTTTAATATTTTTTTAATAAAAGTTAGAGTCATAATGATGATTCATTTGTCTACTACGTGACATAATTTGAATTGATGTTTTGGGAGACTAATTTCGATAGTTGAGGGAAATATTTGAAAAATTCAATTTGTATTGTATAGACGCTACAGAAAGATACTATTTAGTTTTCTAAAAATTTGATAATAAGTTTTAAAAAATTTGCTTTTATTATTTTTCATTTTTTAACAATATTATACATAGAACAAGTTAAGTATGTTTCAAGTGTAAAATGCTCAAAAGGGATCTCATTTCGTTTTTATAAAGATATACGTGCATATGTACTTCTGTATAAATATCTATAGCAATTAATACATATTTGCCCCATTTACGTAGATAATTAACTGATTTGTATGGTTAGTTAGTATTTCTATAGATAAATCAAGAAAAAAACAATTGTGTTGGCATTATTGTTATCAATTGAGCATTGACTGCTCCAATTTGCCATTCCAAAGCTTTGTTGTTATTTGATTTGCACTTGTTATACGGCTTTCATTCTTTTTTTTGCATTCTTTACCATCTACCCGATAGACATTGAAGTGACTTCATATATAATTCCATTGATTTTACTTGACTTCCGACGCACTGCCGTTTATTTATCGCAAAAAACACATATCAGTGCTGAGCAAATAATCTATATTTAATAGCTGATAACCTGCAGAGGTGACATATTTACGGATTTTTTTTTCCCGCAATATTTATCTAAAAGAAAAACTGAAAGCTCTAAATGCTGATTTTCCGGCCTTTTGCATTGTTTGCATGAAATTGATAAAACATCAATGCGCTGGGGGAGTTCAAAATCATACCTAAAAGTGTGCAATAGAAGGGATGTGAGTAATGAAATAGTATTCGCAGAAATGGTAACCATTTTATGTTGTTTTTGGTTAAAAATAGGAACAATAGGGCCTCAAAAATTAATTGTGTAAAATAATAGCTAATGCATTAATATTCTGGTAGATTCTTGATATCGTTCCACAAATGAGGGAAGCTACAAAGTTGTGAAAAAAATCTATAAATTTTCAGCATTAAATCAAACAACAACATTACAAAGTCAGCAAGCTGCTGCTATTTTATAGAAAATGGCATAAACAAACATTTCAAAAGTTATAAGTTTTTACATACTTATATACATATGTACATATGTACTTTCCCGTTTCTTGCGTGGGGTTTTAAAAAAGTAAAATGAAGAGAATAACGAGAATTTTCGAATTTTGATAAAAAAAAAAATAATTCGTGCGATATCATGCACGTATGCCAGCGCTTCTTGCAATCGTCAAAACACTTCTCAAACTCGATTTTTGGGATAGACTTTAGCTCCTTAAATGATTTTTCGTACGTTAGTAAAACGACGGCCCTTTCAGGTTCTCATTGTTTTTTGGAAAAAGTCTCACGGAGTCATGTCTAGCGGATATGAGGACTGGCGGATCGTCACAGTATTGTTTTGGCCAAGAATTCATGAACAAAAAACGAGGTGTGAGCTTTTAACAAACGAAATTCGCGAAGCTCATAAAAACACGTCTAATGTTTGACAATTAGACAATTGGAAATTATAAATTCCCGTTATTTTTTGAACACACCTCATATATCAAAAAAATGATTTATAACCTTTTTTTGCAAGCTACTTAACAACTCAAACTAAATGCGAAATTTTCCAAATTTTATTGCCAATTTTCAACACCTAACTTTCAACAAAAGCAATTAAATTTTTACATCATAAGTGTTGAGGTCACGTGTACATTATTTCGCCGTCGAGTACCTAAACAATTTTAATCACCATAAGCGTATTTAAATTCCCTTTTCAAAAAAAAGCAAATTTCAAGCTCTGCTCCCATAAATTGCTTAGTTTCCGGTTCATTTGTGTTATGTATGTACTTATCTGCCTCTATATGTAGGTACGCACATTAAATAAGCAAAGAGTTTAATGAACCTTTACGCTTGACTTGCTGCTGTGCGAAATACGCTTCACTGTGCGCTCTTCACATGCTTTCTTTAAAGCAAAATGCAAAAAAAAAAACGTTTGAAAGCATAACGAAAATTTGAATTTTCGCGAATAAATCAATTTTTTTTTCAAGGAGTGTTGTTTGGAGCGTACATAGTTTGTATATAATAGGTACTTATGGCATTTTCTTATATTATAGTCATATATGAATGGTAATATAAATTTGCATAAGCTATTTTGCGCATTTTGCTTCTTTGTATATGTTTAATTTAGCGCATAAGTGATGTACATACTTGGTTTGTGAAAAAAATCCATAAAACTGCTATTTAGTGCATAACGGGAATTCATAATGCGATAATATTACTACAAAATATTTCAATTTTTTTTTTAAATAATTTCTAAGAGTTGGCGATATTTGTTACGATTAACTCTGAGACTATAGGGTTCGTCGGTGCGTATGAGTTACCTCAATATGGAGCTGAGAAAGTGCGACTTGAAAAATGTGTGTTTTTACATTTTTATATACATATGTATGTAGTAAGCAGCGACACAATAGACTCGCTTTAAATGAAAAGTTGGAAAGTTGAAATTGTTTTTATTAAACCTTCGCCATTGCCACCATTAATTGCGCTAAAACACTTTTTAATGATTACTAAATGTTTGTCACCATACGCAGAAGTTGTTGCGTGTACAACAATAAAAGAAAAAACATAAAAAAGCTCCATAAAAAACAATTATAAAAGCTAGCCATAATGTTGTTGGAAGGGAAGTGCGTTGCTTGCAAAGAAAATCACAACAACAAAGAATACAATACCATACATTACTTTCCGGCACCTGCATACATACATATATTAGTAGGCACACACTCATTTCTATTATGTAAAAGAAAAGAAAACACTTGTACCTTTGTGAATTTTTATTCACACGCATGTCTTTAGTTGGCATTGCACTTGCGCATAATCGCTCATCGCCCAACAAAAGTAGGCGGAAATTTATACATTAAGCTTGTCTATCAAACGAACAACAAACATGCTAGCAGCATATACCATGCAGTGTTGTTGTTGTTAATGTCGAGAAAAATATGAAAACAATAATGCAATAATGTTGTTGCTGCTTGTCTTCATAGCCATGCCCAAGTCGTCAATAAATTAAATATAAAAATAAGTAATAATAATAATGTATTAAAACCAACGCCTGCCGCATCTCAAACTCATTGCGGCTTGACATTAGCACTTGTAGTTGCTGCTTATGGTTGTTGGAAAGTTTGTTAGGGAAAATTAATGAAAGTATGTACGCATGATAACGGAAATGCAGCGACCTTAAACATGTCATACATATATATATTTTAAATATGTACTTACATATTTTAATGTTTATTCACTAGTGTAGTTATGCATTAGGGTGGATCAAATTGTTCGAGTTGGAAAAGTGGCATTTATGAAAAATAAAATTTACGTTTAATGAAAAGAAATAGGCGGTTCTCAATCAACATCAAGTGTTCATCAAGCTTTGACAAATTATTGGAAAAATTTAGATTGATTTTTAAAATGCTTTAATAAAGTGAGATATTGAGGAGAGGAAACTGCATTTAATCTTGAGAAAACGTGGCTAGCTTTTTACTAAGCTAATTTTAGCTTTCCGGTAAAGTCATCAGAACAGTCAAAAAAACCAAAAGGATCTGATAATGGCTGAAATTTGGTAATAATATGAAACAGTTGTATTAAATTGTTTATTTTATGATTTAATAAATGAATTGTCTTAATTGGCTGTTTATTCAAGTGTTTCTATATTGCGAGACACTGTAGTTACATTAATTATAGTTTTGTCAATTTGTTATTTTTTTTTGTTTTGTTTATTATTTTTGTTAACACACCGACTGTTTTGTAATAGTTTACCAACCAGAAATTCTCGTATAAAATCTTAAAATTACTGTCTGAGAGTCTGATCTCTCATTTGTCACCTCAGTACTGAAGTGGGCAATTTTTATATTTCTGAAGTGGTCAGAATTCGTTTCTGACTCAACCAAACGTCCAAAAGTTATTTAATTTCGTGCCGTATGACATAGAGAACACAGATTATTTTCACAAAAGACCTTCTCAAATACTTTCGTATATTTTTAGCATAAAAAACATATTTCGTTTCCTATTTGGACTTTTTGGGTAAACCCAATGTATAGGTGAAAAAATAGCAATTTTTTGAAAGCTTTGCTGTAGAAATGCTAAACATTTAAAAATATTTGCACCTTATTTCAAAAGGTGGCAACTTTATTTTTAAGCTTTAAAATATGTCTGCGTCAATAATCAAAAAAAAAAAAAATAATAATATTAAAATTTTGACTCAACAATATTGCTAATAAATTTATTGTGTCAATATTTTGGTTTAAATAACATGTAAATTAGTGATTTAATTCATGTATAGCATTTATTATATTTATAATTAACAATACTTGTTACATGTTCTCAGCTGATAAATACAATTATACTTAAATATCACAAAAATAGTTTATAATAAAAAAAAGAATAATCAATTCCTTAATGAAACACAAAAAGTAAAATAATTCTAAAAATAATTTAAATACATCTTGTTATAAATCGTTTTCACCTCTCACCGTTTTAATCTCACCCACCTCTTCCTCACTTCTGTTTCTTTTTATTTTCTTGCATTTTTTCTAACTCAGCTTTTCATGTTTTGTTTACTTAAAACATAATTTTCTTACTATTTCAAATACTTATTTTTGTAAATATTTCTTTAAATCTTTCAAAAGCTCACAAATTCTCGTTCGAGATCTGTATTGAAGAGTTTACGTTGTCGTTCGTCGCGACGCTCCAAATCGAAATCGAAATCTACGGTTGAATTGTCAGCGTCGAATCAAAATGGCGGTGAGGCAAATAGCGTCAGTAATGGCGATGAAAAGGTAAGCGTTGTGTGTTTTTGTATGCATGAAAGCACTTACATGCATACATATGAATGTTGAATTCACCAGAAACCCCTCACCAGCCACCAGCCCAAAGTCACCTGCATTACGCATTACCACCAGCCACCTATCGCTTTCACTAAAAGAAAAAACTTGACATAGAAAATTTTTTTTCATAAAAACCTCTATATGTTTATGAGTATCCTCGGCCCAATAATCATAAAATATAATTAATATAACACATAACAATCCACTTAAAAAATCAGCAATGCACAATTTCACAAAAAAATTAAATATTGAAAAAATAATTTAACAATTAAAACCACTAATTGTATAAAACATTTTTTTGTTACTTCCAAATTCGCAAAAATCAGTAAGTAACAAGTCATAATATAATAATATCAATCCTTCGAAATAAAATGTCATATCTCAAATTACTCACAAAATATATATAAATAACTAATATACATAATATATATATATATATAATTATAAAATAATTAGATTTAATTAATAATCTAATAACCTGTCAGTGTTAAAAATTTGTAATAACACTACTTGAAAGAGTTTTTAAGCGTTCGTGAATACCGATTTACACACGAAGTTTGACAGAATAATAAATATAAATCATATAGCAATCTTATATCATTTTCGCACAGGAATTAATTGATCAATTAACAGGCATTTGCTCGATTAAAACGTTGATTAGATACTCCAAATTTAGATAGAAAATTCCTAATATCCGTTTATGGATAAAATAAAATAGCAATCAGCTGATTAAACTTACCAATTTCTTATGAACCGCAAACATATTTATAACAGCTGGTCGTTAATCCAGTATAGCTGTGCGAAAGGCAAAAACTGGTTTCTCAATTATAACCTTAATGTATTAAATTAATTTAGCTGCGCGAAAAGGCTATTGGTTATGTATGTGACATATTTTAAATATATACACTATCCTTCACTGAAGTCGGTATTCTTGAACATTTAACCCGCCGACAATGACATTTGACCCGGTAGTTACACATTTTTATTAATTTCAGTGTATGTTATAAGAGAAGCATCAACATATAAAAATTTGAACTCGCATAGTAAAATTTGTATATTCTGGTCAAAACCTTAACCCTTCTGTGAACTCTATTTTAAATTGAATACACTGAAAATCATTGCCTTGGTTTAAAAATCATCTGTGTTGAAATATTTTCTCTGTTATATAGCATTCACATTTACTTATCATTTGTTTAGAAATCGAGCGTAAATACGAACAAGTTTCACAGATCCAACTTAGCATATTAAAGAGCCAGATGCTAAAATTCGCACTTCAAGTAGAAAATATTTGATCTGCTTAAGTAAACTTGACTTTCATGTGATTTGAAGTTGGCAAATTGATGCATGTGCTCTTCCGATAATGTTGACATAAGTTCACTCTTCTGAATTCATTTAGAAAAAAAAAATTTAAAATATCGTTATTTTACTATCAAAGCAACTAAATAGTAAAAATCGCAATAAAATTCGCAAAATAGATACATAGATCGACCACGTGACTTACAGCGCGTAGTGTATTACTATGCTTACTGTTTATACTTTTATGAGTATGTGTATAAGTATATTCTGTCAAATAAGTACCCGGAAATTTTAAATAAAACGCCTTCAAAATAGGCACCTTCTGAGGCAATACACTTCTTCCAATGAACAATCGAAGTCATCGAAACACTTTTTAAAGCTATATTCCGGGATGGCCTTCAGTTCTCGTTGCGGATTAGTTTTGATGTCTTCAAGCTCTCAAAACGGGTTCCCCGAAGTGATAATTTGAGTTTTGGAAACAGGAAAAAGTCACACGTGGCCATATCTGGAGAGTACGGTGGTTGTTCGATGATATCTGTTGAACTCGATCATTTTTCAGATCTTTTGCCACCAATCGCGCTGCGGTTTTCCACATACCCAAAACATCAATTGATGGGCATCTCTTGTTGGGCTATCTCTTGTTTTTGGCACAAGAAATTTCGTTTGAAACACAAAATTTCACACAAACTCTTTGTTCAATATTTTTATCCATAGTAAAAATCGCAACGAACATAAAAGGTTGTGCCAAACTGGAAAAAAAATTTTGAAATATTCTCAGTGGGATAATTTAAAATGAGAATTTCCGGGTACTTATTTGACAGAATGTATATATGTGTATATCGAAATGCAATTACTATTGACCCTTACTTAGTTTGAGCTTTATTATAGCCATTTTACTACAACAAATAAAGGTATGGCAGTAGACCACGTGTAAAAGCAGCTGCTGTTGAACAACCGTTGACGGTCATATTAATAAGATCATTAATCATTCACTTTAATACATTAAATGAGCTTTTAGAACTTTTTAATACTTGAGTTGAAATAAAATTAATGTAAAAGTTTAAAATAATTTGTATACCAAACATATTTTGAATTTAAAAAAGTTTATAAAACGATTATTTATATATTTCAAAATTATATTTATATATATACAGTTGATCTTCCATAACAAGAACTGCTCTAACTCGAAGTTATCCATAATTCGAACTATTTAATTGGCAATAGAAGTCAAAATTCATACAAATTATATTCTGTAACGCGTAAGTCTCTCTAACTCGGAAGTTTTTTTGTGGATTCTGGTAGAGTTCCACTGTATTTTTCAAAATGAAAGGGAGATATTACAATCAGTGATATAATTTTTTTTCGATTTTTAACAAGAATTTTATATGATGCGTTAATATTATATATTTATTTATAGTTTTCAATGCAATTTCTCTCTGTTATTCAAGTTTGATTTAGATTTTAAATAATAAGAAAATAATAGAATTTTATTTAAATTTTGAAGTAATATTTAATTAATATTTTTCTTCAATGTTTCTCATGCTCCATTTTTATGCCGATTTACTGTAGATTCCAGAAATATTCAAAACACTTAATGCGCGCCAACAATTAAATTTCATGTGTCATGCATATTTCTCAGAGCATCTTAATGTGTAATCACGATTTATTGCTAAAACAATTTTTTGTTTCACTGGTTTGCAATTTGATTCTAATGCCGCCACATAAATACATACAAAGTTATGAATTTGGTTGTGTTGAGATTCTTCTATCGACTAAAATCGTTCTTACATAGTTTTTAAAGTAAAATTTCATACAGATAGAGAGATAGAGATATTTTAGGGTGCAAAAAAATAATTAATATTTATTATTACTTTACAATTAGAGATTAAAATGAAAAATATTAAAAATTGTTGTTGAAACTAGCTTTAGTTTTGCTGAAACTAAAAGTAACACTTATACATAGTTTGAAAGCGCCGATTTTAAATTTTTTGTATAATTTTTACTTTCAATTACTCCACCCTTTCAATTACAACAAAGCCCAGTATAGAAACTTTCACATACATTTTTCTTGTATTTAAAAAAAAAATATATATATTTTTTTATTTCATGTATTTTTTTACTTTTAATAAATTTTGTTCGATTATGCGTAAATTCAATTGGAAGAGCTAATTGTTAAATGAAAGGTCAAATTTAATTAAGCTCAGCTATTGTTGCAACGTTGATCAACATAGCATAGCTTATGCTTATAAATTTCTATCAGATAAAGGTATAACGTGTTAAACAATAGGTTATGTGAAATAAATGTACATACATATATACTATTGTAGCTATTCTAAATATGTTATATGTATGTATATAGATTACGTAAATTAATGGTTAACAAATATACAATATTGATATGAAACTACTCCCACAATAAGGCAAAAATTTGTCTCACTAACGTTAAATTTCACTAACATCGTTTGAAAGCTTCCTATAAAAAGCTCTTTTATAGCACTAACAATACCGCGCAATGGATAGCTTTCAACAAGTGCCAAGCATTTAGCCAAGTTTACAACCATTTGTTTGTTCCAAAAGCTCTTCAAGCTTTATATTTAACCATTTACTAATATTTTTATAGTAAAAGCATGCGGCTGCCGCCATAAAGTGTGACTAACATTAAATTATAATAATTTTTATTGTTTATAAAATTTTTTAGTATTTTGTTATGAATAATAGAAAACAGTAAAAAGTTCACTAATTAAATTATTTAAATATATTTAATTAATGCCAAAAATTTTCATATATTTTCATAATATTAATATTTTTTTAATTAATTTTGACGTTTGCTAATGAATTTTTATAATATTTCTTTTACAGGTAAGTTCACAATCACCTTTTGGTCTTTTTATATGAAATATACTTAAAAGCTATCTTGGAAACCACAATGAAATTTCTGTAAGTTTATTATTTTCATAAAAATACGATCTTTATTATTTTAACTACTTGATATAGAAAATTTTCCATATAGTTATAAGATACTAGCAGACCGTTCCGACTTCGGACGGGTTTAAACAAAAATTTCAAAGGTTATAATTTTTACATACTTATATACATATGTATGTATGTGCATTTCCCGTTTCTTGCGTGGCTTCATTTTAAAAAAGTAAAATTAGGAAAATTTGAACATGAAATTATATTTTATTCGCAATGAGCTAAAACTTGATTGCGACCTCTAGTCTTTAGTGTCCGATGTCTTTCTCTCTTATTATGAAGGCGTTGGGAACGCTCAGAAACGCTTTCTAATATTTTGTTATTCAAGCCGCTGCACACGCTCCGTACTCGACTCTCGAGTGCGTACTTGGGAGATTAGCAGCTGCTTGTTCAACAAGCGTGACTTGCAAGACGATTTTCAGTTTCAGATCACGGAGTCTGGGAACTATTTCCAGAAAGTTGAGATTCTTGCAATGTAACTTTCCAATGGTGAAAGAATTTTTAAAATCGGCACAGTAGTTTTTGTGTGAGATATAGAATGATTTTCTTTGCCTGAATATGAGTATACATATAACTCATCTAAAGGTCGATAGCTCTAGATTTTTAGAATTATTCTAGTAGTGTCCGAATTTTTATACCGATTCTCACAGTTCGAGACGCATTGAAGAGAGTAGAAAAAATCCAGACTTGATTACCTTTTGGCTCCTTAAATATTTAGTTCCTTAATAGGTTTTGTATAGGTCCACTGTCCCTTGTTGATGGTTGTCTTAGACTGAAATGCACTTCACCTAGTGAAATAGGATCCTTTCTTATACGAAATTTTATTTTTCCGATGTTTTTAAAATTCGATTTAAGTTGGTATGGAGTGAAAAGCTCATCTGGTTGTAAATAATGTTTCATAAAACTAAAGTATGACTCGTGGGCCTCAAGGCAATGACTTACTTTATTGAACACCCGACACCTTTGTACATATAAAATAATTGGTGAAATAATTTCTCAAATAAAATTAGATCGTAACTGAGAATTTCTCAATGCCTAAGGGGAACTCAACATGGAATTGTTCCATATTGCCATATCGAAATGTCTATTGTCAGCTGATAATAGTAGATCATTTGAAATAAAAATTCAGATATCCATATGTAAATATCAAATTGCATATTGTCCCCACATATACAAATCTACGTTTGTAAGTACCCTCAACTCTAACAATGCATTGCGAATGAGCGCAGACATTTGTCTAATTGCCACTGGTACAGACAAAACTTGTCGACTAGACAATCAATTGCAGTCAAAAAGGCATGAATGAAAAACTTTTGTCAAGAAATATGCAACGAAAGTGTGTGCGAGTCAAAGTTAATGCCTTTGCGAACAACTTTGTATGTATGTATTTGCATAAAAGCAAGCTCAAATGCATTGTGCAGCCAATTTTATGGGCTAGAAGACATTAAGACGACTTGAATGGCGAACAACAACTGCAGACAAATCAAGAAATAAAAATCGCATAAAATAAAGCGACAAACTGGTTTGAGCGTGCAATATTTGAAGTAGTGTTTACGGTTAGCATGAATGGAGGGCTGTGCAACGGCGTGGCATGCAACCATACATATGTAAGTACTTAAGTATATATGTATGTGTGTGCTTCCGAAAACTTCGGCTTAGTTTGTTGGCAAAAGCCATTATGACATTGTAAATTATGAACGTGCCACAGTGACCTGCAACGCTAAATGCTGACAACAACAATAACAATAGGAACCATGGCTTAGAGTGAGTGCGAAAATGAGGCATGAATGTGCGAAGTGGCGTTAGTAACATCGTTTGGGCGCAACATATAGCGTATCGGTTAGCGGGATAATTGAGTCATTAACAACACATTACCGGTAAATAAATATCACATATGTATGTGGGTAGAGTATGCCGTGGTGTGTATGCCACAAAGAGTGGCATTTTGCAGTTAAAATTCCAGTTGCTCACTTCGCTTAGTGGCTACTGTAAAGTTTTTATCAGTTGTTGGTGTTTTGTCTTTCTGCTAATTATAGTACCACTGTAGAAGTTCAATTGTTTGTTTTGCCTAACTAATAGACGTACTAACATTAGTGATTTAGCGTCCGAGGTGTGGTAAATTAGACTGGAAGAATTATTTCGTATAAAAAAATTAGAAAGTTGTTTGATGATCCATCTACTACTGTTGTTCCCATTGCCTGCCTATAGCTTTAACAGTTAGTTTTAAAGAAAATTTCAATTTTTAAAATCAAAAATAACGAGAATTTTTGTTTTTCTGAAACAATATTTATTCATTAATGTTGTCGCCCCCATTCGACATTATACAGCGCTTCTTTAAATCGTCCCGCGCTTCTTTAAATCGTCGAAACACTTCTCAAACACAATTTTTATACTCTAGCAACATGTTGCACAGAGTATCATAGTTTTGTTCACATAACGGTTGTTGGTGTCACCAAGAAATAAAAGGGTTAGATATGGGGTTATATATATATAAATATTCAGGTTGACGAGTGGAGTTGAAATCCGGATGTCTGTCCGTCCGTCTGTCCGTGCACGCGATAACTTGAGTAAAAATTAAGATATCTTAATGAAATCGGTCCACTGCAACGCCCACAAAATGGCGGAAACTGAAAACCTATACAGTGTCATAACTAAGCCATAAATAAAGTTATTAAAATAAAATTTGGAACACAGGATCGCATTAGGGAGGGGCACATTTGGATGTAATTTTTTGGAGAAGTGGGCGTGGCCCCGCCCTCAAATAGGTTTTTTGTATTTATCTCGCAAATCAATAAAGCTATATAAACCAAACTTTCTGCAGTCGTTTCTTTTAGCCACTTCTTAATATAGTTCATAAATAAAAGAAATCGGATAATAACCACGCCCACCTCCCATACAAAGGTTAGGTCGAAAATTACTAAAAGTGGGTTAACTCACTAACGAAAAACGTCAGAAACACTAAATTTCACATAAGAAATGGCAGATGGAAGCTGCACTCAGATTTTTTTACAAAATGGAAAATGGGCGTGGCATCGCCCACTTATGGGTCAGAAACCATATCTCAGACACTACTCGACCAATTTCAATGAAACTTGGTTTGTAATAGTTTCCTTACATCCCAATGATATGTTGTGAAAATAGGCCAAATCGGTTCACAACCACGCCTACTTCCTATATAAAGTAAGCACTAGTGAAGATATCGATGCAGAACTTTGCACAAATACTACGTTTATAGTGTGGCAGCCCCATTCTAAAAATCGCCAAGGTCGGACCATAGGTTTTCAAGGCCCCATATATCGAACACGAGGACCTCCGTGCTTCTAACCTAATATTAGGGTTTCCAACTTTCAATGGACTTTATACAATATATATATATGACGAATATGTGGGTCAAATTGTGTATTATATAATATAAATAAAGTTAAATAAATAAATTGCGAGAGTATAAAATGTTCGTTTACACCCGAACTTAGCCCTTCCTTACTTGTTGGGATTGCCTTTTGGCTCTTCCATTGCTTCACCTTCACCTTATAAAATTACGGGAATTTATATCGACATAATAAAAACTAAAGATTGGCAATTGGAAATTTTAAAATTCCCGTTATTTTTTGAACACACCCCGTATTGCGTTCTCTCATCTTTTTGATACTCTTTTCGTAGTACGATTTGTCTTATGCTCTAACATAGACCTTTATATCGGTAAATAACTCTTTATTGTTGATGATTTTCTTAAGGTCTAAGGACAGAAATAAAATCACTGGGGATCAGATTCAGAGAATACGGTAGATGCGGAAGCATAATTTTACCACAATTATCATTCGTTTGAGACACTGTTCCAATGCCTATGGCATACCCAAATATTCAGTAGATATCTCTAGTAGTATACAGCTATCTCGATCAACTTTATTTATTTTCATAATAATTGTGAAGATTTTCTTATGTTTTCTTCTATAACAGTCTGTTTTGTATGTCCATTGTGTTCATTATCTTCGATGGTCTCCTTTAGGCTTGGGCACTATCAGTCTAATAACTATTCTAGTGTAATTTAGCTGGCTGTACCTATATAGACGATTCTATTCCAACCTTTGCTACGGTCGTTTGTCAGGTGAACTAATTTGGTCGCATGCACTAACGAAACAAATATGCAATAGTGAATGCTTGATATACTATCTTGTTCCAAAAGCTCATAGACTATCATCAGCAACTTCCTTCTATAGCTTAGACCAAATCAGTCCAAGTAGCTCTTTCTAATGAATTCTATTAGCTCCCTTAAATCATCATACAGAATGTTCTCTGAAAGTTCGTTGTAAATCGTATTCTTCCATTTTGGGGAAATAAATCGGTTGGCATTAGGCCCAGTTTGTATATGAAATAAATATTTGTGATTTATTTTCGACTTCATAGCGATTAATGACTGCAAATGCAACAGGTGCAACATCAAAATACATAATTCTAATTGCTCAGCCATTCACACAAAGCAGAAGAAGAAGAACGAGCAAATAATTGCCAAGTATGCGTCAAGTAGCTGTAAATGGTGTATGGCAAATACACAGCAACAATTCGCCAACAATTTTAACCAACTCGAATACAAATAGTAGTCACTCGTAAGGCACATAAAACAAACTATTTTCGAATACCGTTGCACGCATCGCCAACAAATCTCACAGCGAATGCAGCGAACCCATTGCCGCAACTCAACAACAGCTGTGTTGCATGCAATCGCAGTTATGTTCGTTCGTTAGAAAAGTCACTGGAAAAAGAACGAAAACGAATACAAAAACAGACAAAAGGAAGACACAGCTAAAACACATGTGTACAACACCAAAACAAAATGATGGTGAACTCTACAAAAACCACATCCGAAATGTGCGGCAACAGTTAGAAACGGAACAATTGTTGTTGACAGCATTGCTCACTGTGTTGTTGCAGTTGTTGGTGGTGTTGTTGCTTTAGCATCCGCGCTGTGCAATATGGACGCTAGCGTGTTGCAATGCCAAAACACCAAAACAAATGGCACCGACAGCAGCATCGCTTGTGAGCAACAGGTGTAATTGGCGGTCTTAGGCATGCGCGTATGAATGCAACTCCTTCTTTTCTTTATTTTGTTGTTGTTATTTTTTTTATGTTGCCTTTGAGATGCTGCGTCGTAGATAGCAGACATTTCATTGCGCATGTGCGACCGACTGTTTGATGTACTGTGATGTGTTAGACACTGCGAGAATTTAGAGGGTTTTTTGAAAATGAGTTGATTTGTACACACTTTTAATAGTTTCTTTTATTTTATACTACTTAGAATAATGGATTTTGGGTCCATAGTCAGCCTTTATCGTTCCCACCTTGAGTTCTTTCTTTTATAAATCCGCTGTGCATCATAACAAAAATTGCTTTTTCATTGGTTACCTGAGTTATTTCTAAGAGAGAATTTGAGTGTTTCCAACTTTCTAAGAGATCTCTGTAAAGATAAAGACTTACGGAAATAATTTCCATAATATAAAAATTAATTGAGTATTTCAGATCAGCTTAAGATCAAAAAACAGTCCTTCTAGGTTCTTATTTTGAAACATAATCGGTTCTATACAAGTTGAATGATAAGACTCTCTACGATCTGTACCAGGCACAATTGCTAAAAGAAGTTGACTGTGTTTGGAGGCTCTTTCATATACGGTAGCACTTCCATAACTCGAATGCCTATAACTTGAACTATTGAATTGGCAATAGAAGTCAAATTTCTCATAAATTACCTTCCGTAACTTGGAAGTCTCTCTAACTCGAAGTTTTTTGGTGAATTATGGTGATTCGAATTAGGGAAGTTCAACTGTATCTACCATCCCCCTTAAAATAAACCTAACTTTTTTTGGATGTCTTTGATTCTAAAGACGAATCCTTTCTCTTTTTTAATCCGTCATTTCGGATAATATTTCAGTTTTATGTCATCTCGAACATCGTAGTATACTTCTCGTTCATCGAATTATTCTCAGTGCATCGAAGTGTTTCTACTTGTTGCATATCGTCGGTTAAGAACCGTTGTTTTCCTTGACTGTTATTGTTATTGTTGTTCTCCTTCCACCTGCTGTCATTCACTTTGAGTCTGTGGAGTTTTCGTTAGCCGCGGCGGCATGTGATGCAAGCACATCAACGGATTTTCATTAATTGCCTATACAACGTATGCCATAAGTTGCATGCAACCGCTAAGTGTGGCAGCGGCAGGTGCTGCGGTTGGAGTTTTATGCTTGTTATACAAAATCACACTTGAATTTACTTTCTGGGTGGCTTACTGAAGCTGTCATTTTAACTGTATTAATTTGAATTCTATTTATATAGTAATTAAATTTATACATTTTTTTGAGATTTAAAAAAATGGGTGCAGCTTTTTCGTTAAGTCATTCAAATATTGAAGATTGATTGATGAATTGACAGCAAAAAAAAATTAAATGTTTAACCTTATAAAATGTGACTTTTGACATTTAATTTACATACATGCTTCTATATTATGCACGCAGCTGTATTTATTATAGACATAGCAAATATTAACTACCATATGATTAATTATACAAAATATGTTTAAATGAAATAGAACCTTGGCGATACTTTTATTGTTAACAACACTGTATATTCCACATATATTGATGCTAAGTCTCTCACTTTACCAATTATTTGCATTCTGTGCTAATTGATTTCAGGAAAATATGTAAGAATAACGTCATAAAGCTTCAACCATATTTAATTCTACATCTCTTCATATACATACATATATTCTAGAGACTTAGTGTAACTCCATTTGCTTCATGTACTCGTATTCAATAACATTTATAATCAACTAAATTACAGCCGAGTAATTGGTCTGCTGTCCCACTTTTATCCTTCTATTGCAACTCATATACATCGCCACTTTTAATGTGCACTTAAATTTAATTTTCAATAATTAACATACATATATAGTTCTGTCTGAAGAATTTTGACTATCAACTTTAGTCACACTTTTTCTCGCCAAAGCTTCTGCCATTGCATTTCGCCAAGCGTTCACATCAAAATCTTTTGGAACTTTTGCCGAATGTTGTGAAAAACTATTAGAAAGTCCGATTCGTTTTTGACAAAATTGCAAATTTATTGTTCCCGGAAAATTCGATACACTTTGGCCTAGTAAACTCTTTCGATTCTAAATACCAACTTATATATCTAGAAACAACTGCTGAGCTAATAGCTTACTACAAAAGCAAAAAAATAATTGCAATTGCTGCAGAATAGTGTTTACTGGCTTTTACTGGCCTTTACTTATACTTTTTTAGTATAATTTTCACTAATTTCATTATTATTGCAAATTAAAATGCCGCTTCTTCTAATGGGTATTACTAATTTTTGTAATGGTAGTCATTATAGAGAAGACGCTTAATTGGTTATTGAGTTTTCATGAAGAAGAGTTAGACAAAGTGAGTGCAGTTGCTTAAGTGTTAAAAGTAGAAAGTGTTTGGAAATTTTAGAAAAATTGGATGGTCAAAATTTGACAAACTTGAAGTAATTAGAAACAAGTAAGGAAGGGCTAGGTTCGGTTTTGACCGAACATTTTATACTCTCGCAATTTATTTATTTAACTTTACTTATATTATATAATACACAATTTGATCCACATATTCGTCATATAAATATATGGTATAAAGTCCATTGAAAGTTGGAAACCCCAATATTAGGTTAGAAGCACCAAAGTCCTCATGTTCGATATATGTGGCCTTGAAAACCTATGGTCCGATTTCGGCGATTTTTAGAAAGGGGCTGCCACACTATAAATGCAGTATTTATGCGAAGTTCTGTTCCGATATCTTCAATAGTGCTTACTTTGCATATTGTAAAGTCTTCAAAGTTCCGGTATATAGAAAGTAGGCGTGGTTGTGAACCTATTTGGCCTATTTTCACAACATATTATTGGGATGTAAGGAAAATATTACAAACCAAGTTTCATTGATATTGGTCGAATAGTTTCGGAAATATGGTTTTGACCCATAAATGGGCGAGAGTATAAAAAATTAATGTCCTTCTCTTGAACAAGGGGTCCTCATAGAGTATTTCTAACGATATACATAAGATCATCACAATGTATTGAATCCCATTAGATTAAATTACCTAGTTTGGAGTAAAAAACCAAAATTTGCCATCAATTTTCAGTAACGATTTTCTTCGAAGTTGATTTTTTGGAATTCTGACATTTTTATAAGATTTTCTTATTTTACAGCTTGATATTCATATTCAATTTGATTTTGATTACATCCGAAATCATAACCTGTTCTATGAACACGGAAGAACATATTTAGGTTTACTTTGCACTTGTAGACCATATCCTGAGGTGTGACAATTCGAGAATAATTAAAATCGCTTCGAAAACTTCTCAATTCAATAACGATTTCAAAATTTGGAAAGATCATTTTGATACTTTTTTTTTAATTTGGTCTTTTAAAAATCAATTACGCTTGTATAATAATAAAATCTCCGATATTTTCTTCAGTTAATTAACATTTTTACGGCTCACTTAAAATAAGTACGCATTTAATTAAGCGATTTACATTTGGAATTGAATTCCCGCATATTTTCAAAGCAGTTCAACTCGATCGTGAACTCGCGATTGACTGCCGGCTTGTTGACACAAAGACAATGAATTCGCAAACAGCTGTGTACACGAATGAGTAACTGTATGTAAATATGTTTGTAAATATCTCAGACAAATGTTACAAATTGACGAAATTGTAAAACTGAAATACCTTATCTCGATATCTGCGAATTGTTAACATCAAAAAGATGAAAACAAAACCGTTAAGCATTAAAAAAGCATGTGACCATTGAAAATTATTTAAAGAAAAATGTGAAAGTATTTAAGAATTTTATTTATTTAGAATCATTTATGTAATTCCAGAATCAAAAACCGCGGTTGTTAAAAAAATAATGAAAATTTTATTGATATTAATTGCGGTTTTTCTGTGGCTTTAAGTCACAATTATTGCGCTTTAATTCCCATTTAATGTTAGTTAGTCAATAATAACTGACAAATATCTCTTAGTTCGTATATTAAACAGTACATTTATACTTATTAAAATGGCAACAAATGCACTCCTCCAACTTGGACTGCTTTATTTGGTCACATGCAGTCGTACTTCTCGCTTAGTCGCTCTCATAATTTATAAACCGCTATCTTTAATCGTGGTACGAGTATGAATGTTAAGCGCCCAAGAAAATGCTGCAAGAAAAATTGTCCACAAAAGGCGATGGTCGTAAACCAACAAAAAAGTTCGATTGCATTCAAGGCATTTATGGAGAGGGGGTAGGCTGATGGGTGCACCAAAAGGCGTTTAGTGGTCTGCAAGATTGTATTATTGATACACATAAACCCAGAAGTAACAAGTAAGGAAGGGCTAAGTTCGGGTGTAACCGAACATTTTATACTCTCGCAATTTATTTATTTAACTTTATTTATATTATGTAATACAAAATTTGACTCAAATATTCGTCATATATATTGTATAAAGTCCATTGAAAGTTGGAAACCCTAATATTAGGTTAGAAGCACCGAGGTCCTCGTGTTCTATATATGGGGCCTTAAAAACCTATGGTCCGTTTTCAGCGATTTTTAGAATGGGGCTGCCACACTATAAACGTAGTATTTGTGCAAAGTTCTGCATCGATATCTTCACCAGTGCTTACTTTATATATTGTAAAATAAACGATTCAGATCGTCTTCAAAGTTCTGGTATATAGGAAGTAGGCGTGGTTGTGAAGCGATTTGGCCTATTTTCACAACATATCATTGGATGTAAGGAAACTCTTACAAACCAGGTTTCATTGAAATCGGTCGAGTAGTTCCTGAGATATGGTTTTTGACCCATAAGTGGGCGACGCCACGCCCATTTTCCATTTTGTAAAATAATCTGAGTGCAGCTTCCATCTGCCATTTCTTATGTGAACTTTAGTGTTTCTGACGTTTTTCATTAGTGGGTTAACCCACTTTTAGTAATTTTCAACCTAACCTTTGTATGGGAGGTGGGCGTGGTTATTATCCGATTTCTTTCATTTTTTTGAACTGTATTAAGAAGTGGCTAAAGAAACGACTGCAGAAAGTTTGGTTTATATATCTCTATTGGTCTGCGAGATATGTACAAAAAACCAAAACCACTTCCCAAAAAAAATTACATCCAAATATGCCCTTCATAGTGCGATCCTTTGTACCAAATTTTATTTCCATAGCTCTATTTATGGCTTAGTTATGAAGCTTTATGTGTTTTCGGTTTTCGCCATTTTGTGGGCGTGGTAGTGGTCCGATTACGCCCATTCGAACTTAACCTTCTTATGGCGCCAAGGAATACGTCTTCCAAGTTTCATTAAGATATCTAAATTTTTACTCAAGTTACAGCTTGCACGGACGGACGGACAGGCGGACGGACGGACAGACGGACGGACAGACAGACATCCGGATTTGAACTGTCACCCTGATCATTTTGATATATATAACCCTATATCTAGTTCGTTTAGTTTTAGGACTTACAACCAACCGTTATGTGGACAAAACATAATACTCTCATAGCAACTTTGTTGCGAGAGTATAAAAGTATGTATTTTAGTATTTATTGTTTAATGTTTTATTGTTGCAGTTACATATGTTGGTATGTAAGCCTCCGTTTGTTGATAGATATGCACTTGTATGGGCAAGCCATTAAAAACCGGTTGCTATCAATAAAAGGGTTAGATAATTTTATGTTAGCGATTCCGTGGTGGGAAAACAATATAGATAAATATTTGTTATTGATTTTCCTATAAAAATTATGAATTTTAATTTGATTGAACGATTTTTTATAGCATCGTATAGTTGGTATATCTATAAGTTACTTGAGTGATTCGCTTAGTTTTTGGTTCTGTGGTTCAAGAAACTTAAGATCCTATCTCGCAGTACTGATAGTGACACATTGCTTGAGATACTTTTACTACTTACTTGGAGATCTCAAAAAAGTGGAAGAGTTCTATTATGAAGTTGAAGGCTTCACTCCTATTTAAACAACCCATACTTACCCCATATATGATAGCGAAAATGATGAAATGTCTACTGGTAGATAGAATGGGTGGATACCCAGAAGATAGGTTTGGTCACTAACTTCAATATTTGAAGCTTCGTGGAGATCGTCATAACGTCACCAAGTAGTTGAGTTCCTTTTTATATGGAAAGTCCTTCAGTCTTTTCGAATACAGAGGATCCCAGCCCTGCATTGTAATATCATACGAGGAGGCAATCATTGAAATTTTAATGAAATGAAGTGAACTGAATGCAAAACTTCCAGTTTTTACTTGCATAGAAGGTTTTAAAGAAGAGTTTAGCAATAGCAATATGTCTATCTGATTTAAATGGAAATTAGAAAGTTCCATAAAAATACATTATGAAAATCTACCAAGAAGGGTTATAATTGGTGGCTGAAATCAAAACTATCTAAAATTTAATAAATAGGGAGACTTATCTGTGAGATTTCAAGATCGAATGACCGCGAATCGGACTTCCGTAACAATTCATTAATCAATTTAATAATTATACCGGGTTGATTTACACCTTCTATGCCGTCCGTTGAAATAGCTAGAATTAATAAAGATTCCAAAGAAGCTCAGTGATAAATTATGTTGCCAACAAAGAAGAATATAAATATGTATATTTTCTTGGGGTGTCTCGAGCAAACCTAAGAAGAATTTATATATATTTACTTTGTTGCTTTCTTGATAAGGTTTGGGTAATTTTTTTCTCAGTGTATTCTGGTCTGATTTATTTTATCTCGTTCCTATTCTATGCTTTGATAATGTTTGTTGCCCGCTGAGGTGTTTTAATCAGCAGTTTCCACCTCAAAGCATTTCTTATCATTCGCTGCGCAGAATTGTTGTTGTTGTTATTATTATGAATATGAATTTTGTTTTGATGCTCTCGCTATTTATGGCATGAGCCGATTTTGTTAAAATAAATGAAAAGAGAGCGAGAGAGTGCCGAAACAGAAATAAACACCAGCGCACATGTCAACAGAGATAGACAGGCAGCCAAACAGACAGACTGTCCACATGGGGAGTACCTGCAGCACTTACGCCACATGGGACCAAAGTACACACATTCACACATACAACAATAACACACAAGTGCATTTGTTTTGGCTCTCTCTCTCGGCCAGAGTGTACTGGTTCGACATTATTTGCTTTCCACATGTGCTGTGCCTCTGCATGTCCGTGACTTTTTTGTTGGCGGCTGCATTTTCTACTCTGCCTTTTTCTTTTGTTTTGTTGTATATTTTCATTGCATTTTCTACTTTACTTTGGCTTTTCTGCGATGTTTTTCCACGACGCGCCGCAACGTGGGGATGCAAAAGAACACAGGTAGACGCCGCAGAGAGTCGGCCAGAGTCAGCATGCGATGTTAACTGAACTGAGCCGAATAAGCAACCGGCGACTTTGTTGGTGTGCGCGCGGACAGATTCGATTCGACTTTTCAGCCGTTCAGATCGTTGGCACGGAAGAAAATTCAACAGAAACAGTTTGTGGTTTGGGGGAGAGCAAATTGGTGTATGATTCTTCTTGGGTTTATCGAGCTGCGTGTGGGCTGTTTTGGGAAAAAAATTTTAGTACATCTATAAAACATCACGAAAAAGTGTGTTTAAATTTAGAAGAAAAAAAAAATAATGTCACAACGAGCAAATCAGTGAAACGAAAGGGAGGGTAGTGGAATGAGAAAAATTTTGTAGAAGTGGGTGATGAAGGATTAAAGCTGAAATGAGCGAAGAATTGCGCGACTGGGGGGAATTCGATCAGAACGGATGCTAAATATCTCGATTAAATAAAAGTGAAAAAGTAAATATTACATTAAGTGATTTGAGTGCTAAAAAGTGAATTTGTGTGGAGTTGAAAATAGTAGAAATTGTATGAAAAATAAACCAAAGTGAAGCTTAAATAAATTAAATGGAATAAAAAATTAAAAAAAAATTTAGACTCAACTCTAACGACTTTTCAAAAATCATTATAATTTCGAAAAAATTTAACCAAACCAAAAATTGTGCCAGTGAAAATTGCGCGCCGTTTGCAAAAAACGGTCCGTAGTGATAAAATATCAAATAAATTATCGGCTCATTAACATCTGCGCAGTTAAAGTGAATTTCGTGAAAAAAAATATTTGCATATATACTTATATATTTATTTATATTTTGTGCGCATGTTATTAATATTTATATTGTGGAAAAATGCATCCGAACGCCAGACAACCGGTTCGTGCGCTTGACAATTGCAATTAGCTGGTGTATGCCCATAAACTTACAAAAACAACAAAAAGTCATTTACAAAATAAACAACAATAAATGATAAAAATTCAACGTTTTCAAATGTCATGAAATACACGAAGGAAAACAAATAAAATTGTATGCGAAGTGAAGCGAGCGAAATGTAAGCAACGCAAATCCACAGAAATCGAAAAATTAATTATTTAAAAGAGAGAAAGAAAACAAGAAGTAGTTTTAACCTTGAAAGCGTTATTTGCAATAATTTTTTCTCTGTTAAACTGCATATTAATTAAGTAAATCATCACAAAAGATTAACATATTACATAGTGTCTACGAAATTTGTATTCGCCAGCGATTTGTTGACAACAAGCGAGAGTGGAGCAGTTGGGGAAAATATTTGAAAAATCACAAACACAACAAGTAAATACACATTTTCTTTTCTTTTATTTTTCAAAAAATACTAAATATTACGCTATTTTTACGAAATGATGTGCAGAAAGTTTAGTGTTTTTCGCATATAACAATATTATATAAGATTTAGTTGCAAAGTCTATTTTAGTTCGGAAGTGCTGAAAATTTTTATATTTTTGGGAGTGTTTAGTTTTTTAATATATTCTGAGGGGATTCTTAGAAAAACTTCTCAATTAATCAACTTGAGTTTCTTTCCCTTCTCTGGGGTAATATTTCTATATTCTAGTTCTCCGTTCCTCTTATTAGACCCTTATTATAAAATTTTATATTACCATTTTTAGGCAAAATAATCCCCTCAGTCGAATATACAGTGGAACTTCTCTAACTCGAATCACCATAATTCACAAAAAAACTTCGAGTTAGAGAGACTTTGAGTTATAGAATTTTCATTAAAACATAAACATTTTCAAAAATCTGGATTTATACACAGTTTTATTTATTTACTTCGCATAAAGATTTATTTAAATACGTTGAAACATGTCTTCTGAAATATTGTTTGTTCCAGTTTTCTATTGTTTGGCTATTGACGCCTGTATGCCATGATTTTGTTTCATGATTTATGAATTCCATTAGAGTAATATCATATTTTTTTATTCTCCTGCATGCGTTATAAAGGGAGTCTTTTAAAATTGTGTCTCGATAGTAAAAGTTTAAATTTTGTATTATGCCCTATTCGATTTATGGAAGAATTTTTTTTTATGAAATTTTACTTCTATTGCCAATTCAATAGTTCAAGTTATGCAAGTTCCACTGTATTATGATTTTAATTCTCAAATGAAAATTTGATTTCTTAGATTCGCTATATGACCTTAAAAGTCCATATCAGGCTTTTCAAGTTCAGACTACAGTGTTCCTCGTGTCGATTTGGTTGGATGGAAGGTAATCGTTAGGTCTTTTCATTATGTTTGTTTTTGAATCAAATTAAGATTTCTATGACTTTTTCTATAACCATCTAATATTAGAAGATAATCTGAAAGAGGAAAGATACAATTATTTTCTTGATAAAGATTTTTATCAACAAGACTGTTCTTTTATCTTTTTGTGCGTTTAGATATTAGCTGTTAAATGTTAAGTATATGCTTTAGAACCATACGAATGGTCAAAGGTTTATAAGCAACATTTCTCATTCAAAATTTTCTGATAAGCATTATATTCACGATCTATCAAGACCTATCTTTTCCAAAGATTGTTATATAGTTTTATTTAACTACCTTTCACTTTTAAAATGGAGGTCGAGAACTCTCCAACCTTTCAAATTCTTCTTAGTTTCTTTTCGTCCACATTTATAGAATCATCTGGCTTAATCACTTGTCAATGTATTTTTGTGTTTGTCAGAAATCTCCATCCCTAATTCAAATGTCAAGAGAACTCATATAATGTGTATTTCTAATCTGAAACTCCACGATTTTCAAATAAATGATGGCAAACATTGAGTTGTTCTGAAGATTATTCCGCCTTCATCATCTCTCTACTCAAATACATTGCACCTGACCTGTACCTGATCTTTGTTAAGGCGTGGTAGCGACATAAACCTGGAGAATAATCTGGTGAAATTAACTGTCATCATGTCTCTGTCTTGCCTGTCTATTAAAAGAATGCAAATTGGTGTATTTGGTATATATTAATGTTGTACAACAAATCTTGGCTATTTCGTAATTTTATAGTTTATCTTCCCTGAAATTTTGAAAAATAGTAATGATTTGTGTAGTCTGGAACTACTCTTAATATACTTACTATGTCACTAGTACAAAACTACTCGCCGAGTACTAATCCATATTGTTCATTAACTTTTTATTGAGTTCACTTTTTCACTGAAACAATTTTAATTATAAATACACTGTTTAATAACAATAAAAATACATATATGTGTATATACTTATATATGTACATATAATGGACCAGAAAATTAAATTGTTATTGCGTGCTATTTCTCAATTGCGGCAGTTGTATAACAAATTTACGTTTATATACTAATTGTTTGGCTATTAAAAAAAACATTGATTCTAACTTCTAGTGAATGTGATAGAGCTGGATAAATATGTGTAAATATTTAAAAGCACATATACATACATATCTACATATATGCATATAAACATCTGTGAAAGTTCGTGTATTAATGAATAAAATTACTCTGAAAGCTCGTACGTGTTGTTATTATTATCGCTATATCTGTTTCAAAACAATTTGTGTCCAATAAGAATCTTAGCTATGCTTGTGAGCTGCTTCATTTTTTTCAATATTAGAAATTTTGTTTAAATAAAATCACTTGAAACAAGATTGGCATTAAAGTTAAGACATTTCAATTTTTTTTTTAGTTTTTTTTTATTGTCTAAAATTGTCAATTTTTTGTATAAAATATTGACAGAACAATGCTTTATGACTCAAACCGTTTGCTTAGCTTTCGGGTCGCACAATATTGATTCATTTAAAATTCTTTAGAATTACCATAAATAACTGAGTAATGCATATTATAAATAAGTTAACATTGCTGTAGTGATAAGCCGTTCCTCTGCATTTTTTAGAACAACTCTGACGTTGCAGGGCAAGCAACAAAAATACCACTGATCATACAAAAAAAAATGCATAAACAACGTATGATATAAGGGCGCAGACGTCGATGAATAATTAATTCATTGAATATTTGTGGTAATTTGTGGTTTGAATCACATGTCATAAATGCAAATTTAATTTCGTTATTGGTTTAATTTAAATGAAGTTCTCAAGAAAATATTTTTTTTTGTAATTTTAGTACGTTGATAATGTTATGTAAAAATTTGAATTTTAGTTTTTTAAGTATGTAGGAAGCACTTCCGCCTGCAAGAATATCAAATTTAATATTTTAATTTTTTTTTGTTGTAAGAAAGCAAGGGATAGACTGGAAGCCTTTTGAGTATTTATTTAAATCAATATTGAGTTATTTCTCATACTCATACTTTAATTGAAATATCTAAAAGCTACTATTACAACAACAATAACAGTTTCCGATTTTATAACATTTCCATCAAAGCCGTCTTTGAACTTTGAGTTTTGCAGTAATAAAAAATTCAATGATAATTATAATTTACGATTAAAGGGCGTTTAAAAAACTAATTTATAAACAAATGTGCCTCTCAATATATATATATATATGAATGTATATACTTGTACAATAATTCTATTTACAATATGTATTAACGTTTCTTGCACTGCCACACTCGTCCTCTCAAGAAATGCATGATTTCGCCATTCAAAAAGTTTCTCTCTGAATTTTCTAAATATTTCATATTTTTGAAATTTTTATTCGATTGCCATAAAAATATTTAGCTCTTATTCCAGAGATCCCATACAAATTTTTATTTATTTGTCAGTTTTTTCATAAATGAAATTTTTTAATTGTCTAATTTTAAAAATGAATGGCAACCCTATTACACATTTTTCGTAAGAAAGAAAAAGAGGTAGAAAATTATGTTGTTTTTTATATTTACTGGCCTATTTGGACCGTATTCATAATGCTTTTAGTAATTTATAATCTCAATATACGTCAAAATTTACTTTTTTTCTGGGTATTGGACCAAACTACTAATATTTTCCATGAGATTGATTTATTAATAACAAGTAAGGAAGCGCTAATTTCGGGTGTAACCGAACATTTTATACTCTCGCAATTTATTTATTTAACTTTATATTATGTAATACACAATTTGACGCACATATTCGTCATATATAGTGCATAAAGTCCATTGAAAGTTGGAAACCATAATATTAGGTTAGAAGCACCGAGGTCCTCATGTTCGATATATGGGGCCTTGAAAACCTATGGTCCGATTTCGGCGATTTTTAGAATGAGGCTGCCACACTATAAACGTAGTATTTATGGAAAGTTCTGCATCGATATCTTGTGCTTAATTTATATATTGTAAAATAAACGATTCAGATCGTCTTCAAAGTTGTGGTATATAGGAAGTAGACGTGGTTGTGAAGCGATTTGGCCTATTTTTACAACATATCATTGGGATGTAAGGAAACTATTACAAACCAAGTTTCATTGAAATCGGTCGAGTAGTTCCTGAGATATGGTTTTTGACCAATAAGTGGGCGACGCCACGCCCATTTTCCATTTTGTAAAAGATCTGTGTGCAGCTTCCATCTTCCATTTCTTGTGTGAAATTTAGTATTTCTGGCGTTTTTCGTTAGTGAGTTAACCCACTTTTAGTAGTTTTCAACATAACCTTTGTGTGGGAGGTGGGCGTGGTTACAATCCGATTTCCTCCTAACAACTTTGTTGCGAGAGTATAAAAATTTAGATTATATGAAATTTATAAAATTAGAATGGCGAGACAAAACTCATTTCTATATACACTATATTTTAAACAATATGACGAACATACATATGTTTGAATATATAATAATAATAATATATGAACAATATGAATATATAATAATAATAATAATGAAATGAGCATGCATTTGTTTGAAATATCAAAATTTTGCAAATTTCAGTCACCATGCAAAAATAATCACGTTCCGCCATTAATAAAATTCGAAAAAAATATTCCTCAAAAATTACCAGACACAAAATAAATTTTCTGAAAAAAAAATTTCAATTGCTTTCTAGCTGCCACTAAAATTTGTTTGCCGAAAAATTTAACGAGACATACATATATGTATGTATATTCCAACTATATGTACACTGCATTTTCAATACTAAATAAAATTGTTTGTTTATTTTTTCCGTTTTTCATCGCGGCAACTTTTATATTTTTAAAATTTGAGCATTTGCCAAAAAAGCCAGAAACGTCGAGTGAAACGCTCCTAGTTTGTTGGCAGCGATTAACATTTATATGTACAAAGTCTTTTGAGATATTCTAGCTATGCGCTGCCGAAAAGTCCAACCGCCAAATTCCGTCCGAGCGCAGGCCAAAGGCTTTGCTGTTTCGGCTTTACTTTCAAGGAAGCGTAATGTGAACTTTAGCGAACTAAAGAACTAGCGAATTAGTGAACCAAGTGAAATAAATAAATACTTGTTGAACTTTTCGACTTTGTTATTGTTGTTGTTGCACGTTTAGCTGTCCTTACATTGAAGGTTGTAAATATAAACTATGCAATTGTTTATAAATAAAAGTGATTACGTACTTATTTTTTTACGGGTGTAAGCATATAGAAAAGCGAATTTCGACAGATATTTTGGTGCTTTAGAAAACAGCGATAAAATGTGTTGTTGTAAAGTGTGGCAATATTTCGGTTTTAGATAGGTGAACATCGAAAACTTATGGATAGGGCGTGAAGTTGAAAGATATTAAATACTATTACTATTCGATTTTAATTAAATAATTTTACCTTTTTTTAAGGCCTTCGAAGCGTTATCGAAAAATTCATTATCTACCATTCAAAAGATTTCTGGTTCTGAAGTTGGTTAATATGGTTCTCGATTAATGCTCCAATATCTATTTATGGTCTTCAATTTTATTTTCAACAATATTATTCAGTTAATTATCCTATTTTTTTAGAAATTTTGATTTTTAGCAAGATCATTACTTTAACCTCAACAGAATCATATTCGAGTTCATGTTGTGAACTCCAGATTTCTAAAGTTAAGAAAGTCTTCTCATTTGAGTACACTTTTTGAGACCAAGTGTTTCGAACATAATTGTTAATTGGATATAAGTTTACCAGAGTACACTAAAGTGTATTATAAGTTCCTTAACTTAAATTTCATAATAAAAAGGTCAACTTATATTTTCAGTGTTCTCAAAGATCTTCGAAATATACTTTGGGAATTTATTGGTCTCATTATTTTGTTTTCCAAAGTTTTAGTCGGTAGTAATAGGTTTCTTCGTTATTTGCAAAATTTTAGAGAGTATCGAATTCCTTTCTTTATTTTGTGAAGAATTGCTTTCAACGCTAAATTATATTTTTTGGTATACCTTAACTTCGATCGGCGTCCATGGTTATAATCGGCTTTTAAAAAAATTCTAAGTTCCCCAAAACAATGGTCTTATCGATTTTTGGATATTTTGGATGACCCTAACATGTAGTATATGCAATAATTACAGTTAGAATGTTTACATCGCTGTAATATTTTAAAGTCACTCTAAACAATATTAGGTGTGGGTATAGATAGATAACAATAAATTATTTTATCCATTGGGGGCGTTATGTGGCATTAGAAACTTAAACTAAATTATGCTTTCATTTGAAAAAGAAAATTTCGTAATTTATGTATAATTTGGTCGATAAATCTAGAAGGTTTATTTTTTCAGAAAAAATTCTTTTTCGATAATCATAAAAATTATGTTTTTGTTGTATGTTGTATGCTTGTCTACATATGTAAATATGTCTTTGGTGGTCTACATGTCAAAATATTTATATAAATATGTATGTATTTACATATGAATGTAAATACTCATAAATATGTCAATAAATTTGAAAGCATATGCAACACAAAACGATCTCAAATTAATATTAAATATGCGTAGGAACAAACATGCATATTGCATAGAAAGCGAAAGAACTCTTGCGGGGTGAAAAAGGGAGGAAACGCGATAAACGCGTGGTAATCTTTCCAATCGATTTATTGTTGTGTTGCTCTACAACAGGAAATACGAGTACATGTTTAGAAGACAATTCTTATTTTACGTTTGTGAGTTCTTAATGTTCTTACCATAAGGTAACCATTTGCCGGACAATAACCACAGAGGTACAGAGGTGGCGCAACAGGTAGAATCAGAGATTTTTTGTTTCTTCGTTTGTAGTTTGTGCAGTTCAACCTTTCAAAGGCGACTGCATTTCCTGTCCACTGCACACAGTTTAACACTGAGCATCACTCCATTTAACTGCTAGTCATCTGGCATAGCTGTCAGCGGCAAGTGGTGAATGCTAAGTCATCGATTTGAGACATAATCAAGCTTTAGATGACAGTGTAGGCATCAATGTTGATTGATAAAAAGCAAGAAGCAAACGAAAAAAAGTGTGTCTTTCTATGCAACCGCGCAACATAATGAAGATGTAAATTAAATTTAGTTGGAAAAAAATCTGTGCGAGCGGCGTAAGAATTGACAGTGATGTAGTACAATCATAAGTAAAATGTAGGCTTGCGCGGAAATCGTTAAAAAATTATAGGTTATGAGATGTTGCTAGATGATGCACTGGTTGCTTTTTGTCTAAGTAACTTCGTTGCTGTGGTTCTTATATTAGAAAGACAATGTTTCATGTGTGAATGAGGTGGAGTGACATATTTTAGTATACATCATTTGCAAAATCATGGAATGAATAGATCATCTAGAGATTTATTGCTATTCATGGTCCTTCTCAGAATACTAATCTTTCTTTCTAACAAAACATAAAGAATCTGTTTACAAAATATGTTGACTTCCTTAGAGAGATGTTGCTTTTTAAAGGCCAGGAAGTATCTTCTGTAGAGGCGGTAGTTCATCGTTTAATTTTTTTTCAAAAGCCTTGGGTAAGTTTGATCGCTTTTATAGATATTTCGATCAACTGTAAATCTGTGTTTGTGGTGCCGTATATTCGGATCAGCTTACTAATGTTCCAGGGGTCTCTCGGTCGTAATCCTTACCATTTTTTACCATTCTTTGTTCATATTGTTATTTAACGGAGTCACGTAGTAAATCTTCAAATTAATTTTAAAGAATATTGTTTTTGTTGTTGTATTCTTCATGTTTTTTGGAAATTTATGTATTCATTGAAAAACATATTGATGTCGTATACCTTCCCCAAAGTAAGACAATAAAGTACACAGCTCATTAAGCAAAAAAATATATAGTCAACCTGAGTTTATCATATTTTCAAGAATATGTGCCGAGTTAAAGCTTTATATCGTACGATTGTGTAATCACATATCACAGCTCATCCATCATCTGCTTTATGTATTGTGTTTATTTCATTATATACAATTTCTGATAAGATGCATATACATACGTACATACTTCACTTATGTAGTAAAAATATCAAATAATTACCGTTATATGCAAAGATATTACAAATATATATGTCATAGTCTGCTTTATTTTGCAGTTTTCATTTTTAACCCTCTAATTGCTTTTTAATGCTGTTTTCACACGGCACATGCGTCAATACGCAGATTTTTGCTCAAGTGCGCGACCTATTAATACGCATAAAAATTATATAATTTGCGCGATCATTTGAGTTTATTCTAAAATAATTTCTTGACATGTATTTTTCCGTATTTGCTCTGACTTTGCTGCAATTACGTATGTACATATGTATGTATGTATGTATATGTATTTATACATAGTGTACATATGCTGCATGTTTGTGTTTTCATATTGACGTTAGCGCGCTGGCAAGTGTAGCGCGTTTTAATTTAATCTATGCTAATATTTTCTGCTTGATACAGACATGATAAATAATTAAGTTTTTATTTCTGCTTCTTATCGAATGCCAGCACAATGCCAGCTACAGTGTGTCATTTTGAACAATTATGCTATCATAAAATTGTATGAAATACATATGTTTCATGGAATATATAAGTTCAATAATGAAATATAAAACTTAATTTTAGTTTTAAAATTTTAATGATTAATTTGAAAAACAAAATGAAATAAAATATAGAGTTGAACTTCCCTAACTCGAATCATCATAATCCACAAAAAAAACTACGAGTTGAGAGACTTATAGAAGTCTTTGTGACATGATTTATGCAATCCATAGCTCGCCTCCTACATGTCGTAGGGACTCTTTTAAAATTCTGCCTCGATAGAAAAATTATAAATTTTGTATTATGTCTTGGTCGAAAAGTTCGATTTATGTAAAGAAATTTGTATGAAATGTGGCTTCTATTGCCAATTCAAGAATTCGAGTTAGGGAAGTTTGAGCTATGAAAGTTCCACTGTAGTTTAAATTGTTTTTACTCCAATAATAAATTAATTTCTAATATAACATTTTTTTCTTTCTATTTATAAAATTCATATCAGAATTCGAATATTCTAATCTTTTTCCCTTTTTTCGAAACATTTCCGTCCGTTGAATTCGTCTATGTTTTATACTATTTAAATACTTGTTTTATGAAAAGTAAAGAAATTCAGGAACATAATCTTATTCAGACGAAAACTTCAAAAGTAGTGAAAACTATTATTAAAAAAGTCTACTACGACTCGCTTATAGCTTTAAAAACGAAATTCCACTTATACGAAACTTTTCTTTTAATTTTTTAAATATTTGACCATTTTTCATGTGAATTCATCCCACTGTGCAACCAATGCAGAATGATAATAGAATTAAGAAAAAACTCATAATAATTGTCGCATTGCTTATTGTTTGCGCTGTAGCTTCATAAAACATACAAACGTTGTTTACTTTTTGATTCAGCTAAATTATTAAGGTGAAAGGAAATACAAAAAATTTTGCACATGAGCTCACGCGCTTTTCTTATCGGTGAAGCATTAATTTTTGCCGCTGTTGATTGGCGTAGATGTGGGATGCTTTATTGCCGATTTTTTTTTAAATTCATTATCAGCACAAAATGCCAAATCACATTAGGGATTAAGAATCTAGTAGTAGTAGCTAAAATGTTTTACGGTTATAAAATGTGACTTAGAACAGATAAAAGATGAAATAATTTTTGGACTAAAAATAAATTTAAATTTACTCACTTATTATCCTTTGATTTATTTGCTGTTGTTAAATGATAATAATAGTGCGTTATTCAGTTAGATTTATGGTGGGACAAATTTGCAAATCATTATGAAAATAAATGAAGGAGTAAAAAATAGATTTTTTTAAATTTTTATTTTTAAAAATAATGAAAATAGATATACAGTTGAACTTCCATAACTCGAAGTCTTGAACTCTTAAATGGCAATAGAAGTGAAATTTCATACAAATACCTTTCGTAACTCAGAAAGAAGTCTCTCTAACTCAAAGTTTTTTCGTGAATTATGGTGTTTCGAGTTAGGGAAGTTCAACTGTAGTTCTTTTCATTTATTGCACATTTTCGCATATACTACTCGTATGTACAAAAATAACTTTATATTTACCAAGTTCACAAATTAGTCATGCTTTCTAATTAATTTACCCCTTAGCAGTTTTACTTTCCAAACTTTTTGAAAATTCGAAAGTTGTAATGAGTTGTCACAAAACAAAAAGAAAGTTTGTCATTTGTATGTTTGCTTGCAATTTTCAAAAAATCAAGTGTATTAATATTTAAATAATTAGTAATGCAAGCATTTTGAAAGTAATGCTGATAATCTGAAATTTTCATAATCTGACACCATTCAAGATATACTCTCTCTCTATAAGAGTTAAATTTATTATTTTTCTTATAAGATTCAAAAAAATCCAATTATCATTGTGAAAAATTGCTCAATGATGCATTTCTTTTAGCACTTCAATATCTACTTAAATTCACACATACAAGGTACACATGCATCCATATACATATATATTTCTGAATATTTTCTATTTTTACATGCACTTGGCAAAGTTCGCCAAATAATTTGGCGGCGACAAATGTCAATAACAGTTGCAACACACAAATTTTATTTCTGATTATTTTGCAACTCACGTGTCAATGCTAAAATTAAGCATCTAATTGCATACATGCATACATACTTACATATAGCTACATTTACATATGATTGAAGTGCAAATGCAACATTTATAAATGGACTTTGATATTACGATGCTGCCAAGAAAATAACTTTGTGAAATTTGAATAAAAAAACAAAATTTCGAAATATTAGCTTCGAGGTACTCTCACTAAAAGTATTTAGATTATTATATGTATGTATTTCTCAGTAGTCTATGTTATCTCACTTCTACAGGCTATCGACCTATACCGACAGATTTAGCACATAAAATTTCGCAATTAGTTCCACGGGTGTCAGGGTTTTTAAATAAGTTCAAGTGAGATTATTCAGCACTAAAAATAAATAGTCGAAAACATATAAAAAACACTTTGGTGTACAGCATATACTGAGTGAATTTAGATTTTTTGTTGTGTTGTGCAAAATGTTGGCAGAGATAGTGTACAAGTGGTAAATTCTATAGAAAAGTAATCAAATGAATTCTTCTTGGGTCTTCTTGAGTTCGTAGAAAATGTAGTGCTTCGTAATCGCTTATAATAGCTTTGTTCTATTAGCCATTTCTCTGATAGCTCTATATGAGACCTGCTTTTCTATAAAAAAAAAATTTAAGAAAAAGGAGTACAGAGATTATGAGGATATTGCTTTAAAGTGTCATATTATAGCTCTCTAAAATTTTATACCAGTATTTATGATTTATACCAGTTGTTTGTTCTATTTGTCACTTTCTAAAACCTATAGTAATTCAATAAAACTAATATTTTTTATGAAAAGCGCAAAATTATTCACTCTTCCACTTTTTCCAAACCCCAATGAAGAAAACTAGATTATCTGGCTTTGTTGCAAACACATATACAAATGTGTGTTACATAAACATTGAGTACGTAATGCGTCTGTGAGCAATCGGTAAATTAAAAATTAAGCAAATAGTGTTGCCTGCCAATAAAAATAACAACAACAACATTTTCTATTCGAAATTGCGTTGTTGCACACGCATACGCAAACGCATTAGGAGACAAGCACACAAATAGAACCACTCGTATAGCCGGTGAATTGGTGAATAGGTGAATTGTTCACTGCAAGCAAAGGAGGTCAACAAAGACACACAAAAAAGTAAAAAAATAAAATAAAATTCGTACAAAAAACACAACCCCTCGCGTTGAACATTTGAACTGTCGATTGTGGCTTATCTGTGGGTTACGCGTTCATGCTACATATATATACATATGTATGTACTTGTGTTTTTGTGGTAACTTAATTGTCAGAGTCGTAGAATTATTTGTACAGAAAAGGAATGTTAATTCTATACATATTAAAAATAATGCAGGTGTTTTTGAGATTTTAATCTAATACCAATATATCGCTCATTTACTTGAATAGTGTCACAACTCAAAAAAGTCGATTTTTCAGGAGAGCGATTTAAAGTTTTCAATTGTTTCTTATTTAGCAAATATCGAAAAATGCCATCAGTTTATTGACAAATCTAGTGGCCTGTAATATATTAAATACAATGTTGAGCATAAATGGACCAAATAGAGTGTACTAATGATTTTTCTTGGGCATTAGTGTGACACACTTTGAATTATGACGTTATTTGTGAAAAATATAAATCAATTTCGCCGTCATAAGTCAAATGTGTCGTGTTTTTGCTGAAAAAAGCAATATGAAAAATTTAATTTATTCTTCATCAATATCGTTGTAATATAAAATGTGTCGTTCTTTCTGAAAATAAAACCAAATTCACCTTTTCACAATATGTGTTGGAACACTAAATATGTCGTTATTTCGTAAAAAAATTATAACTAATTCTAGCACAACAGATAAGTGTCGTTGTTATTGTGGTTAAAAACTAATGCAACATAACAAGTTTAACAACGGCACATTCTTATTTCACGGTTTATTTTCCTACGCATCGGAATGAAATTTGTATACAATATGGACGATGATATTGGGCACATTTCTGCATACTCAACTCAAAAATCGTGTTTTTTGAGTTAAGACGCTATTCAAGTAAATGAGCGATATGCTCTACTTAATGGCAGCTGATGTTTCAATACTCAGAAGATTTCTGTTATGATCATATTGATATGGGTTGTACGACAATGCAGTAGTTTAACTCCTCGCAATAGATAAATCCTCAAAATTGATTAATATTCAAGGCGAAAAAAAGATTTCGTAGAATTTTTAGAGTTGACTCTTCGTTTTCCGGAATCATGAAAAAAGCTTTCACATATAATGTAAGCTCGATAGCTTTACACTTTTACATATTAGTTTCTCTGTTTGCTTGAACCATGGTATTAAGACTCAATTTCAAGCAGAATAATACTGTAGCTTCAGAGTAACATTATCTAGTAAACTACTTAAGATTTTCGAAAAAGGTGATTCAAGATAGGTTTAGTATTCCACTTTTTGTAAATATAAGAAAATCATATCGAGAATTTTGGTCCTTTATTCCTTACTCCATAATTCTAAATTCGAAAAAAAGCTTAGATCTAGGGATCCCACATTATTTTTCATCCTGATATTGTGGTAAAATCACAAAAACTAAAAAAATATTAGACTATGTTTTAAAAGGTCTCCGAAATATTAACATCTTTGTAGGGATCTATATCTATAGTCCTTCAAAGTATTGGAGAAAAATCTCGGGAACTTCATTTGGTACAATTATGATTTTCGATTTTTTAATATACTCTCATATTCTATATATATTTTTGAAACTTTCTCTGTCTCTCTGTTTTAAATAAGGTCATTCGTCATTCAGATTTCTTGATTCTAATTTTAATATTTAGAATATGACAGAAATTCTATGTAGTGAAACCCCCACTTGCACTGTAATGAATGCCATAAATATTTCAAAATTCCATAAATATTCACATATGTGTGTACTTAGTAATATGCTTGTATGTGTAAAATTTCGCACTCACACAATGTCACATGTGTTATACGCATGTGTACGCTGGTGCTTGTGGTGTTGGTTGGGCCCATTTGAAAGAATTTATGCGGTCGTCGAACATATTTACGAGCACGAGTTTGTCGGCTGTTAACAACACAGGTGACGGCGTTTGTTGTTGTTATTGTATTTACTTTTTTTATTTTTAAATGCACATTACATTGCATATGTAGGCTGTTGTTGCACCTGAAAATTGACATGCTATGACACTAAACAACATACAAAATACACTAAAACATTAAAACAACAAAAAAGAAACAACAATAAAATGACAATAAATTAGCAACAACAACAACACAGAAAGGTAGAAAATCACTGCAGCAGATGTAATTTAATTTTAGCAAACAAGTGCAATTGTACAGTGGAAAAATGTTTATATGTATATTATATACATATGTACATACGTATGTCTAGTAATTTCTCGCGCTGCTAGCGGCTGATTTACGTTGCGAGCATAAAATTCAATTAACAACAAAACAAACAACAACAACATCGTAAATGTATTGCATAGATACAAATTTGTTGATGAGCCACATAAATAACCGTTGCCCCGCGCCAACATTGCCGGCAGTCAAGCGCAGTTTGCATTGTGTGGGTCTCAGCCATTGTACGCCCCCCGGTTGAGTGAATTTTTCTCTGCTTCTTCTACTTTTTTGTGCACATTTTTAATTGTTTGCTTTAATTTTTCGCTCAATCGATGGCAGTTAGCTTTATCTCACTCTCTCCCTCTCATTTTTATGCACTTTTATTAATAGCTGCGTTTTAAGCAGATTCTCTGCTAATGCCAAAGGAAAAGATTTAATTGAATCTGACGCGGCTAAGCTAAGCTAAACGTGCGCTTTTTAATATGTTGTTGTTGTTGTTTTTTTTCGTTTGCAGCTCTAAGTTTAATGAGTTGCTCTCGTCTATCTATGCTCTTATCTAGTTAATGGCTGCAACGCTTAATTGTTTTGCGGCATGTTGCATGTGCTTTACACATGTGTATGAACATTTATGTATTTATATATGTAAAGAAACGTGCTTTGTATCTAAAACTGAGTAGTATTTAATTATATTTGTAGCACCTGTGGCACACTTTCGTTTTCGATTTGCCGCAAGCATGCTACCATATAGTAGTTTTGTGTAAACAGCACTTTTCACCAAAAAATTTCCAGCAGCATTTTTCTATGCTTATTTGTAGCCATTTGTTAAGCATAATTACTACACTAAATGATTGTGCTTAGCGATTTTAATGAACTTTAAAGTGAAACTGTTATGGTTGTGGGTGTAATTGTGGAAAGTCATGTGTATAGAATTGTCAAAAGTTAAAAATAATAATAATAATAATGACACTATTTCACTTGAAAGTTCGCTTAATTTTATCTTAATATCTATCTACATTAATAAAATACAAATATTAAATGATTAATGAGTGCTCTCACTCTAGATCACTTGAGTTCAAAAGTAAAATGGGCAGATCGCTTAAATTATTTCAGTACATCAATATTTCTATCTCACAAATATAAAAATAAACATATACTTCGCCCAAGTTCTTATAAATTGTATCTCGAATACCTATCTAAAATTTCACCAAGATCGGTGGAGTAGTTCTTATGAAATCTTCACAATTAGCTTCGTATGCAAAATTTTGAGAGAAAAACGCGTTTAAAGATTTGCGTTGCATAAAACTGTTCTTGAGAGCGCGAATTCTCCACAATATATATGAAACCCATGTATTGACTTAAAATAGAATATTCGAAGACTACTTCTCAATTTAGTTATAGTTTTGTACTAAGAAACCATTTTTGTTTTATGCCGAAGACACTTAGACAACTTATATGTTGATCCAAAGCAGATTTGGATGCTCTTTTCTTATTACTTCCTCATCTCTATCCATCTGCATTGTCTATAAAAGTGTATATCATAGTTATTTTCTTTAATTTGTAATCAAAAAGCATTAGGTTCGTTCGCCCAATAATTATTCACAAAGCAAATGTGTGCAAGGTGTGCACTACAATGACTAGAATATATTTTTTAAATTCGATATGTTACCAAGAAAGGTCATGCTGAAAGATGGACTATATACATTTAGACGAAAGCACGGTCTGTTAGTCAAAAAAACTCGGTCGTTTGTAGCATTTCGTCGGTGACTCAGTGATCATCATGTAGATAAGAATTTACACCGATGAGTAGGATCAGTCTACTAAATCGAGGTGAGAAAGTTTGCATCACGCCCAGTATTGCTGTACCACGGTCTAGTAAAGATTTCAATAAGGCATAATAAACTTATTGGGGTTAGATGCCTTATCAACCTCAAGCTACTGCAGGCATTGAAACATTCTCCGAAAAATAAATTTATTATTGTTCATTATTCTGCACATATTCTGTAAAATATTTACATTTAAATTTACTCTCAACGATTTAAATTATGAATCCTACAAAATATGTCATTCGACACCAGTATTACTTCACCGCACATAAACATACAACAAATATTCAAATGTGTTACCGCCGAGTTGGAAATTTCTTTAGTCTGCGTTGCATCATTTCTTGCCACCCATTAGCGGTGGCTGTCACAGTTTGTGGCAACACATGTCGCCATGATTCGCACAGATGGAAGCTGTTGACCCAACAAGTGGCTGCTGTGCTCATATCTCACTTCTAAAATAGAAAATGTGTGTGCATTCAAGCGAGTATTCGCTTACATTCTGATGCATGCGAGAAGGTTCTAACAAAAAAAAAAACGCCTTAATTACATTGACTTGACTTCCTGGGTGTGCGGTTCGCATGCTGCGTTGTTGTTTTGTGTTGCATATTCCACAAATCTTTGCGACAATTTTGCCTATTTGCGTTTTGTTTTTATGTGTGGCGGGTTCATTATTTGTATTTGTGTGATAGTTGTGGAGTTGTATATAAACATTTGTGCATGCTTTCCACGAAATTCTGACTGGGTTCAACATATGAATATAAATAAAAAGTGGCAAAAAAATATGGTGTGCAGTTAGAGGTTCCTTGGAAAACAGTTTAGAAGGCATGTATTTTGGAGACTAGAAGCATTTACATCACTTAGTAGAAAGGACAAAATTAGACCTTCAAAGAGCTCAATGGAGAAACGTAGTTATTTTTAAGAGCTTTTGAATAATTTTCATTATAGCTTTGCCATAGAGCTAGTCAACTTTTTTTCTTATATTTAAAGGTGCGTCTTCCTACAACCATTGATTTTGCCGCGAATATGATTTGTAAAAGTGTATTTGAAGACTTCAGTACTTCATTTATCTATGTATATCTGTTGAGTTTGTTTTCGGGATGAGCATTGCTGAATATACTACTCCCTACCCTGAGTTTCTTCACCAGCGGTTACAAAACTAACCCACAGTTCTTTGTTATAGTATTAGAGAAAGATCGAGATAGTCCTCGCGTTGCAGCAGCCCGTATATTTCATTAATATCGAAAGTCTACATTCCAGGCTGATATTTAACTCTACTCACAGATGCTCCGTTCTTTACTTCTTGGGTTGACTTGGGGATCGCTTACGGAAAATCACATTTTCGGGCATCTGAAAATTTAAGCGTAAGTTCGAACTGAGAAGAAATCGATCCTTTAACATAGTGCCTCAAACCTATTGGTTAAGCTACCACGTGCATTCGTCATCTAATCGAAGATGAGGCTCATTCTTAATTTAAATTTCTTATTCGAACCTGAAATGCATGTGCTAGGAAGCTGTATCATACATTAACACCCATACTGTAATTTTTAATCCATTCATAATCTTAGTCGTCTTAACACCTTCTGCATAATGTTAACGCTGCATTTATTATTCAAAGTTCAAGCTGAGTTTTCATTACTTCATATTCACACATCTTCATTCATTGCCCATTCACGCTTTCCAGCACCAACTTGGTGGCGCACCTATTGCCTAACGCTTGCATGTCCTTAGAGTAACCATTTCAGCCAACCAAGCCTGCAGTGTGTTACAACAAAACCCACTTGACTTCTTAAGGACTCCCTCTCTACATATCAGCGCCATTGTAGACGAAAGCTTATGAAGCGTATAAGATTGCCATATAGTTGTTCAAACATATAAAACGTCATATTTATTTGTTGTTGTTGCCGTTCTGCTACATAATTAATTTGTTGTTGCGTTTCAGATTTTCTCCTTTTGCTTCCTGCACATATGCAGGCACCGAGAGTAGCCTAGCGCTTGACGCTAGCTGTCCACTTGTGGGTCCAATTGCCTTTCCACCCATTCGACAGCCTCCTGTTGTTGTTGTTGTGCCTACAACGTGCACAAAGGACAACCGCCATGAAGTATGCAATTAGCATGCAAACACTCGCGCACAACTCGCATCACAGCACAGCAACATCGTGGCATTTGCAACGTTGCAACATTGTTGCGCAAGTGCAAGTGTACTTGCCGGTAATTGAAGTGGGAGTTACTTTTGTTGTCTGCAATGTATACAATTATGTTGTTGTTTTTCTTCCTTACGTGAGCAATGGTTAATTTTATTGCAACGCATAGTCATAATTTTGCGACGTTATCAGAAGTTTATCTTTGAATTGAATTGAGGAAGTATGTACATATGTATGGTTTTATATGTGTTTCCATGCACTTGAAGTCTTGCAAACTTTGAAGTGTCTGCAGTTGTTGCAAATTCTATGTTTGAACCTCCTTGAAGTCCTCGCTGTTGGGCAACCACTTCCTTCACAAAAAAATCATTAAAATATATATTCTACTTGCATAAAAGTTTCCTACATACTTTATCATGTTTCTATACAAACATATGTATATATGTCTATATGCAGCTCTTTGTAATTGCCGTTCGATCGATCGGCCTTCGATTGCATTGCTGCTCTATGCTTGAACTTTTGTCCTCTTTGGTGTCTTTAGTGTAGTTTAGCAGTTAAGTACTTAACTTAGTTGGTCGGCTTGCCGGGGGGTAATTTCATTGCGATTGCTTCATTTTGATTGGATGCTCTGGTTGCTGGACTCTTCGGCGTTTTTATGACTTTCATGTATTTTATTTTATTTTATTTGCCTTTAAAAATGTGCACAACATAATTTAGGTTTATTTGCTGCAATACCAGCACCGATTATGCCGATATGACGTTTATTTTTACGAGCTATATGTGCTACATACTATACCATATCTGTCTTTATGCCTTGTAAGAAATTTTTGTGTAAAAATGTAAGTCAGGAAATGTGAGGAACGATAATGATTTTGAATCAAATAGGGCTCAATATAAAGTCTTCCTACTGTAGATTAAAAATAAAGCTCCAGTAATTAGAGTTAAAGGGTTACATGGGTTTCGAGGGTTCAAAAAATCGATTTTTTTAAATTTTATCCATTCCGTCCATCCGAATAATAGTCTCGGAGAGGTGTGCGCCTGATTTGGATCAAAACTTTAAACGCGTTTTTCTCGGAACCGTATTTTCAAAGTTTATCAAAAACAACTCAACCGATCTTGATGAAATTTTGCACAGTTGTTCGAGATATAATTTACTCGTGCTTGAACGAAGGATTTTTTCTTTTTACAATTACAACTATTTACTTTTTTGTCTTTCCTTCGTTCAAGCACGAGTTTATGGTCTTACCTAAAACACTTATTTTTGATTTTTCATTTTGGAAGATCGTGTCAGGAGTTATGCTGACAACGCGGACGCATTTTTTCCGAGAGGTCTCCGGAAATGACGTCCCTAGGAGGAGTTTTACGCGACAAAACCCATGTAGCCCCTTAAACAATGTGTTAAAACAGTTTCCGAAGAATTTCCGACAAAATCAATAAAAAAGGAAGGTAATAGAGTACGTAGTAGATATTCCTAATTTAGTTCAATTTATCGGTTAAACAATGGTGTTATTTTGTTAATTCGTTGAATTACGTGACTTTAAATAGGAAAACACATTTCTCTACTTAAAAGAAAAATAGTTTGTATCAAATATTTTAATTTTGAATGTCAAAGCCAAAATTCACTTAAAAATTTTAAAACAGGTATTTATTTATTTTATTAAATAATGATTAAACATACTTTACTAAAAAATCAGATACATAAAAAGTTGAATTTTTGGCATTTAAATTTTTATTTTCATTTAACAAGTTTGTATTATTTCCCACTGGGTACTTCCGTAACTTGCTCTAAAATCACTACCATAATTTTGCTTCATGGTCGAGAAGCAATTTCATTGATTGGAAAAAAGTGAAATTATGGGGTTAGTGTGTTATCAGTGTGGTGCAATGATTGTATGTTCTTATGTGGTTAGAGGACAACGAGGACAAGTCCAATCGTTAAAGTGGTTATTACAAGAAGTATGCTCGCCTCTGAGGGCGCGCTTAAAATAGAAATGCTTGCTTTGCAAAATAGTGTAATTTTTTGTATCACAAAGGGTTTTTTTAGATCTGAATGTTGTATGGTAACTTTTGTTTTTGTATTTAGCTTTATTGTAATTTTGTGATTCAAAAAATTAATTCTGAAAAGGGTCTTTAAAATGAAGTGAAACATAAACTGTCTTATGACAAAATCCACTTTGTCTGTACGAGTGTTTTAAGGAGGTTTCGAGAGATCTCCCGCAAGATCAAAGCATATATTTTGCATTCCCAATATAATTGTATTGCTACGGGTAGATGATAGATGATGATGATGTATATGCTCTCTCATCTGGTCTTCTGGATCAAATGATGTTATCGATTTTATTTTGTTCTTTATAGCATTTTTAGTGATTTCAGAAAATACATTTTACTGCTGCTTTCAGCTTTTTTTATTTACTCTTCTCTTTCACTTAAATCGGTTATATGAGCTTGAGTGTCATTAACCAGATCAACCCAACCGACCTTTAATTGATTTAAAAACCTACTGAAAAGTATTTTTTTTTTGTAAATTTAGAACTAATCTAATTGGTTTCACGATTTGTAATACTTAAATGAATAGGCAATAGGTCAACCAACACACACTTAATGGAAAATCAATTTATAGGGTTTCCTCAAATTAAATTAATGGATTAATAGTAGTGATTTAGTGTTTGTCACTTAAATACACAAGTTAAGCCAGAGCAATGGGTGCATTACCTTGCGATGATGGCAATAAAATGGTACACTTACATACATGCATGAGTGCACATTTCGAGCCCCAAGCGCTGTTTTCCAAGCAACAGGCTTCAGTTGCGAGCAAGTGAAAATGCTTGAAAAAGGGTGAAATTTTTTCCAGGTTAAATACCGGCCGACAAATGGTGCAGAAAACGAAAGAAAAAACAAAAAATCAGATAAACCACAAAACAAAAACAAAAGCAATAAAATGAAGAATCTTCAATTGTCACTGAAATAAATAAAAAACTAACAGAGTAGCCATACCTAAAAAATATCGATGAACAAATGAGACTATAGTGAAGCAAAGTTAAAAAAAATAACAAAAAAACAACAACAAAAGCAATAGTAATGTTAATTTCTTTTTTTTTCTTATTTGACCACAAAACTAATAGAAAAACCAAAAGCAATAACAAAGTATTGACCAATTGTGGTGAAGTGTTGGACCTACTGCATATAACGGTAACTTTGGTAAAAGCAAGTGGCCTTAAGTAAAGCAAAAAAGCAACTGAAAAAACAAACATAAAGCACACTAAAGTACAAAAACCACTTTGAATTGTTGTTGTCATGCGCGGTGTGCCCACAAAGAACTGACCCAATGCATTACCGCAGTCAAAATAAAAGGTTGAAGTGCCAACAAAACGGTGCAAACACTACAACATCAAGAACCGAAACAGCAACTGCAACAACACTAACAACAACTGCCGCTACTAACAACAATGCAACAAATTTGAATTTCTCACTGCTGACAGTTGGCTTCTTGTTGACAATTGAAGTATTTGCCTGTTCTTTGCTCTTCTTCAATCACCTGCATAAGCTACAAACAACAGCAGCAACAGCAACAACAGCATAAACTATTACAGTTAAATTTTTTAGGGCGATTTTCTCAACAAGTGATCAGCGGTCAGTTGGGTGTTGAGTGTGGAATGTGCCGGGTTGAAGGTGATTGAGAGCAGTCGCCGCAGTCGCCATTGTGTCACACACACCTTCTCGTATATGCCACACAAGTATGTCACGGCAGCTGAAGCGAATTATTTGCATATTTCCTCGATAAGGCTTCCGACAAAGTGAATTTGGCTTAGTTTTTTGAAGCGCGAAATGCTAAGAATTCCTTTGCTTCTTCTAAAGTGAAAAGCGACAGCATTTATGTGCTCTAACGTGGAATTCGAGGTATGTGGCTATGTAGAAAATTAAAATTTCAAACTCTGCATGAAGCATGGCGGTTAGTACTCATGTTGATATTTTGCAAATTCAATCAGCTCCATTTATACATATCAGTTCCATATAATCTTTATCTTCGATGTAAGATATGGATTAATCCGTTTGTTGCTTCTTCCACAATTCATTACAAATTTATAAAAGCCATGCATGCCACAATGCTTGAAATGAAACACAGTTCTTGAGGATCTATCATTCACAGTCCTGAATTTCATAAATGTTAGTCTTAGGAGTGTCGTTTCGATTGTGTCTCGCTAATGTCAGAAAAATTTGCGAGAATTATTTTTCTTTCAAGATGAGTAGTGTAATCTCCGATAAATTCTTTGAGATTTGTAATTTCTGGAACAAAGTCCTTTGTTAGATTTAGTTGAATCTGTTCCAAATATACTAACGGTTTTTTTACTAAAAGGTTTTTTTTAATCTTCAACAAATACTAATTTAAATTCTGGTTACATTCTAATCTTTCGAATTGCATATGGGCTAACATTTCTTTTTATACCCTGAACAGGGTATATTAAGTTTGTCATGAAGTTTGTAACACCCGAAGGAAGCGTCGGAGTCCCTATAAAGTATATATATAAATGATCAGTATGTTGAACTGAGTCAAATTAGCCATATCCGTCTGTCTGTCTGTATATATACGAACTATTTCTTCAGTTTTTAAGATATCGTTTTGAAATTTTGCAGATTTTATTTTCTCTTCAAGAAATTGTCGGAACCGATATCGGACTACTATATCATATAGCTGCCATACAAACTGAACGATCGGAATCAATGACTTGTATGGAAAACTTCCGCATTTTACTACATATCATCACGAAATTTGGTGTGAGTTATTGCTCATAGAAATAATTTAATCTCCGAAAAAATTGTTCAGATCGGTTCACTATAGCATACAGCTGCCATACAAACTGAACTATCGGAATCAATGACTTGTATGGAAAACTTTTCTTTGCACCTGCACCTGTGAAGGGTATATTAGCCTTGTTTTTTACTAAAATATTTCAATTTGTATGTTATATTAAAAACACATTGACGAAACAGAATTATCTGCAGCTTGCCGAAAGTTTCTTTTAGACTTTCCAAGCAGATCAGAGGCACATTTAATCTATACGAGTTTTATGGCTTGTGAGACTGCCTGAGAAATTCTTATATTTTCAAAAATTTTATTGACGTTATAAAATCAGTAATATGCACTTATTGCTGTAAATATTCCGACAATATTTTTTTCTTAGCGCGAGACATTTCTGTGGCTAATGAATTTGCTTGCACTTGAATAATACAAGTACATTATATACTCATGTAATTATTGGTTATTAGTTCAAAATCTAGAAATACATACTCGTACATATCGCATATATCAAAATATGTAAACTCTTACATTGGCCATAAAACATATGACTGATCATGCACATTTGAGAGACTAAATTTTGACATTGATGATTTTAGAAGAATTGAATTTTTCATTTTATCAAAGAAATACGGCGCATATATTTCAACTGGATGCCTGAGACCAATATCATCCTCCCAATCATTTTCAAGGCCGGAAAACACTGCCCGACGACTCTTAACAAGTTTTCTGGGACTGAACATTTTAATACAACGGCTATGTAGTAATATTATGAGGACTGATACCGTCTTCATGTTATTGAAAGGTGATCTATCAAACTTAAAAACTTAATTACTTATGATAGAATATAAAAATCGGACAATGGCAGATGAAATAAGTAACAACGATTTCTAGACGTCATTACCATTTGTTGCTTACATTACCGAACACGTTATGTGTTGGATAATGGCGAGTGAGATACGTTTAATATTTTGCGAACTTTCTTGATACTTACAGTAGAGAAATCTCTTCAGAACATTTACAAAAGATAATATTCTTTAAATTCTTAAAGTACGGAACGTATTCAGCATCATTTCGAAACAAGTTAGAGGCATTACCGGGGCTATTTAATCAGTCAAGAGTGACTCGTAAAAATGTATAAATTTAATCTATTGATCTTTCACTTAATTTACAGTTCTTTAGCAAATTTGGTTTACTCCTTTAACACTTTTTCATCAAGCAAACATCATTCTAGGACTCTGAAGAATCTCACTTACAGGCAGACTGTTTTTGAAACTTCAACTGTCAAGTCGTTGTGTTCTAGAGTGAGATCTTTGAATTTAGCAGCACTAATTTTATAATTTGAAATTAATATTCTCATTTTGTTATGACTTCTTTGCTAATTATGTTGTTTCTGTCTACTCAAAAGATGTGTTTTCTCAACGCTGGAGAGGTTGTAGGCAGAGAGATTGTTGGATAATCTGTAAATTTTAAATTTCTCACGTCTTGGCTGTATGATATTCTTACACTGCTATATATAATAGTGATAATAGCTAAATTTTGAGTATAACTTTTGATAGGTAAAATACTCGTAGAAACGGACCAAAAATGAAATTAGTATTTTATAACAATTTTACTTTAAAGTGCTACTTATAATTTGACCAAAGCTGTGAGCATGCTAAAAAGGCAGCAAGAAGTTCACTTATAGATAGCAAAAATACCTAAAACCTTAAAAATCAGTAACTAAAAGCTGGGATTTCATTAGTTACATCAATAACGGCATGGATTAAAACGTGAAATTTGAGTTATCAGCATTTTGTTGTTATCAAAAACTAACTTACATTTTTCAGTATTTAACTACTTAAGCAATTAATTTTGACTAAGTACATTCGTAAACACAGAAGTCAGAGTTTCAATGGCAGCACAGTCTACAAATACTCTGCCTTCCACTACAAACTTCCTGCACATCGTTCACTTTAAAAATAAACAAAAACAAAAATAAATTTAGAAAAAAATATAACTTTTAAATAATAAACGTCAATTCTAAAGGTTAATGAGCGCAACCCTCCGAGCGACACAAACAACAACACGGCCAAAGTGGACATTTTAATCCGCGCACGGGTATTAATGTGTATTAGGAGCACAGAGACGAGTTGAGCAAAATGAATCGTTTACGCACGCAAAAATTCAAAGTAAATGCGGAAAATACCAGCAACAACAATAACAACATCAACAATGAGAATAACAATGGTGGCGGCAGCAATAACAACAATGTGAGTGGTTTACTACCAACGAGCAGTCTGCTCAATAAGCTAACGAAGCGTTACTCCACGCTCAGCCATCGCATTACACGGCGTCACCATGCTGGCCGCAAAGGCAGTTCGCCACAGAAAGTCGCCTCAGGCAGTTACGATATGACCGGCGCGCATTCAGATGATCATCGCTTGGAAATCGGTGCACCGGTGCTGATATCCACTACAACACTGGATGCGGATCGCTTTGATGTGAGTGAGGAGCGCCTACGTCAGATTGGTGGTGGCATCGCGGCCACGAGCACTATGGTGCGTACGATTAATGTGCACTCTTCGCCACAAATGCCGTCGTCGGGAAGTGAGACGGAGGTCTATGCCGATGCCTTGAGTACACCGCCAGTCGTCGATGAACCAGCTGAACCGGCTGGTGTTGAAGAGGAGGAGCAGTACGAGCTGGCATCGGCGGGCACACCAAAAATCGCAGCCGAACCAGCAGTGTCAGAGGCTGATCTCAATGCGCGTCTTTTATTGAAATTACCTATATTTCCTGTGCCAGAGATGGACACGCAAAATGTGTCATCCACAACCACATCGGCCGAATCACCGGCAAGCAGTGTGGAACAGCGCACTGTTGCTGCGGCTGCCATTGAAAAGGTGTTGTCACCATGCAAACCGCGCGTACCGACGCCACCACCCAAATTGCGTCGTCGTCAACACTCGAAATCGGCGCAGAATCTACATCGTGCCGAGATGAAGATCTTTCTCGAGAAGACGCCATCCATGACTTTGGATATGAGTTTGACGACAGCAGATCTCGATAACTGTCGCGACTTACCACGCTTACCGGAACTCTTCGGCGTCAGCAAGTGTAGTCTTGCGCCCAGCGATTACGAGGAAAATGACGCAGATAAGGAGAACTCATCTCCATCAGTGGAGTTGTCACCGCCACAATGTAAAAGTGATCCGAATACACCCATGTGCGCGGAGCAAAAAGTGTGTGGCTATTTGTCGCAACAGCTGCACTTCAAGAGCGTCGACTCATTGGATATGCGTAACACGAATGGCAAGCGGCGCAGTGTTGTCTTCTCCAGCAACACTTCGATCAATCAGCATGGCTCCAAGAACAGTCTGACGAGCCACGCCAGCACCATTGAAGAGTTCGATTTGAAGTCTGTGAGCTGCCAAAGCCTGAATGCGCAAAGTCTGTTTGTCTCAATTGACGAACTCAACGAAATTACGCGTCAAATTAACGAGTCCGAGGAGTTCAATGAGGATATCGATTTAGAGTATTGCCAACACCGTGACAACCTAAAGCCCAGCGAACGTCGTATTACGCTTTTGAAGAATAAGAACTCGCGTCTTATCAATTTTAATAATAATAAAGAGAAGTTTAAAAAGGGTTGGCATGGCGTAAAGCACTGGATTGGCGAGGAGAGCACCAAGTTGAAGGAAGTGGTGCAGAAGCAGGCGAATTTGCAACGTGTCGCCACCTCTAAGCTCAGTCTGAACAACTCCGAGTGCCGTCAGTCGCCATCTGTGCACGGTAGTGTGATGTTGCGTGGTGGTGAAAGTCGTGTGGGCCTCCCGGTGCTGCGAGACAGTGACACCAGTGTCGTCAGTATAAATCTGCAGCAGTCACAAGGTGCCACGTCTGCGTTTGTGAGCACTGATGATTTGGTGGATGGCAGTGGTGTTGGAGATGTCAGTGGTAATACAGAGAATGAGGAAGACTTGGAGTCGTCATTTACGCAAAGACCGGCTGATGAGACACCAACCGTCGCGAAATTATTGGAGGTAAGTAGGGTGACGAAAGCAAGAAATTCGAGACTTTTTTTATAAATTAATATCAATGCGGCATAAACGTTTGATTTACTTAAACTGTGGAGTAATGTTAGAAGGGTTTTGAGCATATTTATTAACAATTTATGGGTCTGAAATTGAATTCTTCTTCCAGAGCTCGCGATTGTGGTTTCCAAGCTTATTTTATATGTACATTATTCATTCTCATTATTCTCATATATTTAAATTTTTTGTTGCTTCCTGCCTACTTTCAGGGCCAAAATGGCTTCGAAGAATTGCGACGCTATGTGAAACAAGGGGGTGACTTCGGAAAGGAGCTCGTAATGATACTACAAGAAAGGTAGGCTGGTTAATGTTTTATTCTCATGCAAGACATTTTCAAACAAATATAAATTCTACTCCCACAGAGTTGAGTCTGAGACCTTATACTCAAAATCTCTCTCGAAAATGGCCAACAAATTGAACAAAGCCTGTCGTGAACTGCCCGGCAGCATAGCCGATGCTTGGCGTGGTGTTGCTACCGAAATGGAGAATCGCAGTGACATCCATCGCCAGTTGTCGGCATCGCTCACAGATGAAATTGTCAAACCACTCAAGAATATAATCGATGCACATCACAAAACCCGGAAGTCGGTGAGTAACAGGAATGAAATATTTTTTCAACTCGACATTGGACTAACTCACTCTCTCTTTCGCACCAAAAATAGGTTGAGAGCAATGTGGATAAGGCCGCACGCACACTAGCCGAGTGGCGCGTCAGCGAGTCCAAAGCCAAGAAATCTTCACACACTGCGGCACGCGAAAATGAGAAACTACAGGATGCACTGCTGGATGTGCGAATACAGAAATCACCATCCATAGCACTACTACACCAAGGCCCCAATAAGCTAGCAGCCGAGAAGGAAATCAGATCCGCTGAAAAGGATTGCGCCAAATTGGATAGCAAACGCAAGAAGGCCGAGGAGGCGGTCAAACGCGCCGATGTCGAATACTATACGCTCTGCATACGCGCCGAACGCGCACGCGTCGACTGGGAGATGGCCGTGTTGCGCGGCTCCTCACTGCTGCAGAATATCGAAAATCAGCGTTTGGTTAATATGAAGAATTTCATTGCCAACTACTCGCGTCTCACATCAAATATGAACCCCATTTTGGATGGTTTAATGCAACGTCTGCAACCGCAAGTCGACGCCTGCAATGTGCTGAAAGATATGCAGGTGGTCAAGAATATACGCCGCAATTCTGAGGGTCCCAGCGAACAATTGCTGCCGGACTTCTATTGTGAACACACCACATTGGCTATGAATCGAGAGCGACGCAAGCATGCGCTTATCAAGCTGTTGCAGTTGGTCAAGGCGGATTTGGAACGTGAGCGTCGCTCGCGCAATGGACTAAAGGGACTTTCGCAGTCGCTGAACAATCAGGAGAATCAAAATATCACCGACAAGTTGTATCATGTAAGTTGGCTCGGTATTGATTTTAACTCGCATTTTATATTACTAATCCCGAGAAATCTCGAGAATATAATCTTAGCTTAGCACTTACAGTTCGAGCTAATTTTTAGAATCCCTTTGAAAGACCGTTTGCCTTGTCTGACCGCTGAAATATTTGTGCGATGCCTTTGTTAGTGAAATTAGAAACTCAAGCCTTAAGTTTGTTTATCCTTTGGTCTAACTGATAACGGGATGTTTACCGATATATATTGCATGACATTCGGGTCAATTACACCTAAAACTGTAAGACATGTCGGTCAATGATTTAAAAATATAACAAAAATTATGTATTGGTCGAGCTCTTATATTAGATTCTCAATCAGTTTTAATATTAGGTAAGGATCCGGTATCGTCCGCGTTAAAAATCCATGTCTCATTAACTATTCGACCAATTTTAACCAGTTTGATGCCTAGCCTTCGAAATTGTCTGACGCAAATTTTAAAAATATTAATAAAAGGTCCACAACTCTGCCATCCACATAAGATTCTTCGCTCTACCAAGAGCTTCGAGCTTCAAAGAGGAAGAAACTTACTTATCCCTCACCTAAAAAGTCGAAGTCAGACCATATATTTTCCAGATATACCGAATAAATGGACCTCCGTAATGACTTTAAACATAAAATGTCGATCAATTCAAAAGACATAATCCAGACAATAATTTCATCTAGTACTAAATATGAGAATGTGTGGGTAAGTCCTTCTCCGGGACTTCAACATAATGAGTTCCGGCCTTGCTATTCAACACCTGGCGTATGTGATAAATGATTATGATATCAAAAACGTGCTTTCTTGGTTGACAATTCCGCACTTCAACAAAAGTTTGTCTTTTGCAACATTTTTTCATCCAAAAATATTACAGGCATCCGCTAATATTTCGCACGTCTAGTAACTAAAGTAACTTGGTAGAGTGTCGAACGTTAGGCCCACATATATATTTTCAAAAAATTAATAATCAAACTTAATTATCTTAACATTTTTACAGATACGATCGATGCTGACCTATTTGGAAGGGGCACGCTTCAAATTGCATTCAGCACTATTGGAATTGGATCACAAGCCCAGATCGTCACATCCACTAGCACAACATATACAGGTTTGAGTAACACAATTGCAATTATTATTAACAACAAAATTACAATAATTTTTCCGCTTCATCTCACCCAACAGGTGACACGCGATCGCACCGGCCTACAACAGAGCGTACTCAAGGTACCACTCTGGCTGAAGAACAACGATCGCATGAGTCAGGACGACAGCGCATCGGTGCAGGAGAACGAATACGAGTGCGTGAATCAAACGAACAGCAACATCTCGAATGCCAGCTGTACCGATCTCAGCAAGAATAATCTAATACACAAGTTCAGTCGCAGCAAGAGCAACATTGAGACGCTCAGCAATAAGACACAGCTGTGCATTGCCAGCATTGATAAGACAAAGACCATACCAGCGCATAGTGACAATGATCCCTACAGTGATCGTGGTCAAGCCGATGGCGGTTCGAATCAACAGGATTCAGATTTCGATGAATTCAGCTCACAGGATGATGATGATGAGCAGACGACAACCACCAGCAGTACGGGACGCAAAGAACACAAAGCGATTATCGAGAAGAGCACAATGCTGGCGAACGGCACGGCCACGGTCATGTCTAATGGTGCGGCGACGCCTACAATCTACCAAAATGCGGCAGAGCTACATAATGGACAAAGTAATGGTGGTGCACCGGTTATACTGAGCCGCTGTAAGGCATTATACTGTTATACACCGAAATTGTACGACGAGCTGGAGCTGACGCCGGGCGATATCATTGAGGTGCACGCCAAGCAGGAGGACGGCTGGTGGCTGGGCGCTCTGGGCAATCATGTAGGCATCTTCCCGGCGACTTATGTGGAGGAGTTCGCTTGAAGGGTGTAATCTAAGCAGTTGTTAACATAGGTTTAAAGCAAAGTGTGCGGTGGCAGCAAGTTGTGTGTGGTCTAAACGTACGTAGCAGAAGAGTTTATATGAAAGTGTAAGAGATTGTGGAGAGGCGGATTTTTCAGTATGCGTAATCGACGCAGTGAGTGCAGTTCAGCTGTAAAACGCCAACCGTATAAAACGCCTTAACATTAACAGCAACTTGTCTTCCCTACGACTGCCAAATAGGGTTTCATAAGCACAGCCCTAAAGTTATGAACAAATCTTCAAGAGTATAGCTTGACACTCTCAAATTAGTACTAGGCAACAACAGCGAGTTGTTTGTGCAGCAAAATCTCTTTTGAGTGGAGCAGAAATTATATAAAAACAATAGCAATAACATTGAAGCCATTATTCAACTGGCATGCGAGCTAACGAATCTGATTCGTCATTAATTTATAAAAAAAAATGTGTTTTTTAAAAAGTAATTTTAACATTTAATTTTAATGCAGCCTCTAAGTTGTTAAATTGATTTACCTATGTATCGCTTAATATTATGTATTTATATTCGTCGAAGTGTATAATTTACTCGTAAACACTCACAACAATAATATTACAACAACAATTCAAAGCGCATGAATACACGCAACATAGCTGCTAATGAAGTGTTAGTAGTCTTACAACAACAAAACATTGATTGCTTAATGAAGTCATTTATATTGCAACAACATATTATGTTTATATTATATTATTAGTAATATTAATATTTACTTCATGTATATTTACTTACTTTTAGTTTTTAGCAATAAAAAATGTATTGTTTGAAATTTACGAAATGTCGGAAAAATTGTGCAATTTTTTTGAAATTTTATGCAAAAAAAAAAATTTTTTTCATTTGAGTTTTTATTTGCGTTCAAATAAAAAAAAATCATTTGAGTCACCCTGCATTAAAATTTAAAAATATTTTTCATATGGGTCACCCTGCATTCAAATCTAAAAATAATTTTCATTTGGGTCACCCTGCATTTAAATTCAAAAAATAATTTTCATATGGGTCACCCTGCATTCAAATCTAAAAAATAATTTTCATTTGGGGCACCCTGCATTTGAATTCAAAAAATGTATTTCATATGGGTCACCCTGTGCGAACTGGTAGGTCGACCTACTGCTGCACTTTGCGCGCCTGGTGCACCAGCCCGAATTCAGTACAAATTTTCAAACTTTGGCCGCAGCCGGATGTGCGGGTGAGGTGCATTAGTATTGGTGAGCTCGAGCGGAAGCCTGGCAAGCCAACGTATATCACACAGCGCCATCTAGCGACATTTTGCATGCAACTTATACTGATTTATATGAAACTTCCGCTGCACGCGGTGTCACTCTGTGTCACAGTAGCGCCTTAAAGCATGCACTTCCGTTGCGCATTTTTGGGAGCGGAAGTTAAAAGTGCAAATTGACTGGGCGACCTACTGCTGCACTTTGCGCGCCTGGTGTAAATCGAGAAAAATGAATTTCAGTTTTGCAGCCAAATTGCGCTACAACGATAACAACAACCATATGAAAGTGCGCATATGTGGGATTTCGTTAGTTTTTGTTGGATTTTAATGATTTTTGTTGCAAATTGAAGGGGAAAAAAGCGTGTTTTATGAAAACTAACATTTATTTATGAAATTGAGTGCGCTTAAATATTATTTATATGCACATATATATATAAAATGTTTATAAATTATAGTACATTGTATTTGTGTGTTATTTCTTCTCTTTAAGTGCATAACATTTGTAATAAATATGGTTTCATTAAATATGATAAATGTTTAATAAAAATACATGTGTGTGTGGAATATTATTAGTGTGTGCAGATAGCATTTTAAAATTACAATAACAATAAAATAATTAAACTATTTATATGTATTCACTGTGTGACTGTGAATTAACAAATTAACTACGTTGCTACGATAAATATGCTGGCTCGCTGGCTGGTTGGCTTTTAAACCTCATTGCCGCTCTCCAAGCTGCGCAGCTTCTGATACATATTGATGTAGTGCGCTTGCAATTGTTTTTGGTAGTTCAGCACCTTCTCGCGCTCTTCGCACCACTGCCGCTTCTCCAGCTCGAAATTGACGCGCACATCATCGAGCTGTTTGCGCAGCTTGGCGATCTCCTCCGCATAGCTCGCCGACTCTTCGATGAGCGTATCGAGCGTGGATTCCTCCAGCTTGTGTGGATTGGAGTGCGTGTATTTGAGCGGCTTATGCGGCGGCTGGTGATTCATCGCGATGTCGGGTAGGTTTTGTGCGCCGTAGACGAAATTCTGTATGTCAGCGGACATTTTGGCCAGCCGCTTCTCGGCGCGTTGCTTGTTTTGCGCGCGTTCGCGTTCATTTTCACTTTCATCGGTGTCGTCTAGTGGCGGCGCGATCTTCAGGCAATTCATGATCAATTCCAGATTGGTGTCGTCGATCACCTTCTCTTTGGCGCTGTTCACCGCCGTTATTTCTGGTTTGTGTGCTTGCCGGCGCGTGCGATTGCAAATGTCGGTGAGATTGTCCAACTGCTGTTTGAGGCGTATGAAGCGTCCGGAGGGCTCTTCGCCGTACTCTTGAAAGATCGCCAAATCGGAGAGCTCTTTGCGCAGCTTGGCCAGCTCGTTGGTGAGTGCGAGTATCACCTGATCCTTGAGTATGATGATTTTATTGAGTTGTTTCAGTTCGCTTTCGGCTTGTTTGTCGGTGCGCGCCTGCTGCTGTTCGACTTGCTTCTTTTGCTTCGTCATTTTCTGGTTCTCCTGTAGACTCTCGTAGATTTGCGTTTCGGCGTTGGTGTTCTCGTGCCGTAGGTGGACAATGGCGTGTTCCTTGAGCGTGATTTCAACCTGTGTGTGTGAGAGTGTGGGGATTATTTTTAATGGATTCATTATAATTTTATGGATTATTTATTGGGAAAGAAAATATTTTTGGTGAAGTTTACTCACATTCGCCTCCTTGAGCTGCGATTTGAGCAGCGCCAGCTCGCCATTGCGTTCGCACACTTTCCATTCGCTTTCCTCTAACTCCGCTTTTATGCTGGCGATTGTATTCTCCGACTCGCGCAATTGTTCTTCAATGTAGGCAACGCTGTCCTTGAGATTACGCTCGGAGTTCTTCAAGCTGCCATTGGTACTTCTGCAAAAATAGAAAATATTGATTTAAATATGATTTTCTCAAACATTTTTCATTTTGATGCGCAGCCGATCGGATCGGATGTTTAAAAAATCATCTCCGATTTTAAATAGACATATACTATATATCCGCGATCGCCATAAAAATTCATCAATATATATCCGCATGTCCGATTTTGGCCTGAGTAAAAAAAAATAGCGATTTTTGCTGAGGCCAAAACCAGATATATGTATGTCCGTATTTTCCAGATATATCCAATGTGCGGTATAAATCGGTTGAGAAGTGTTCGGGCAGAAGTGCACGAGCAAAACCGATCACTGACCGATCCAAAAAAACCGGTTCTTCACAGAAAACCGACTACCCACTCGTCGAAGTTTTGTCCAAAAACGCCCCAAAGCCCCACCCACCGACCGCCCACAGTGCCACGAGTGAGTCACAAAAAAACCGGTTCCAAAAAGTAACCGGTTACTGCAGTACTAGGCATGTGCCGCAAAAATTCATCAAAAAATTCGGCAGCAAGTGGGTAGGGGTTTTGTCTTGATGTCAGTGCCTTGATGTCTTGGAAAAATTAAAAGATTTATAAAGCGAAGATAATTATTAGATTTAGCATATCGGTGGTTTGGATATTATAGTTACTGTCCAAATTTCAGTACTACGAGTCCAGTTATGTATTTGAACGCTTATTGGACTTCGCGAACTTGCTCCAAAAAATCCCAAGTTTATCCTTACGGAAAGAAAGGTACTGACTACGAATTCCTAGATTCGCTAGGTGTTGTCGCGACTATCTGTAGCTGGGCAAAACGGTCTATGTCGAATTATTGGGTCGTTTCGGCACCGTGTTTTTTTTTTTTTTTAATGTACCAAATTGACAAACAAAAAAGAGCTTTTCCACCGTGTCAATGCGCTGGCTCACATCTCCGCCGACTTTTTTATAGCTTTGAAAAAGTGATTCGTAGGGCAGACATTTGAGTCGAATAAGCAGGTTATACTGGCACGGAGACCTACTTTGCAGGTCTTAAGAAAACGCAATTAAGGTAATTGAAAGCAGTTGCAGCAGCGCTCATCAAGCTATGCCTTCACCATTATTTCCAAAATTTTAGTTTTTCTGTTGTAGACTAAGAATTTATAGAACTGAATTGAATGAGGAGTAGTAATCAGTTATCAAGGTATGTGCTTGCTCTGTTCGAAGGAGATTTTCTACGTTTCATGGTATGATTTCGTTGGAAATCGTTGAGTGAAAGACTCAATATTATCGCATTTTATTAAAGCAATCCTGTCACTAAATATTTGAATTCTTTAACCTTCGTAGAGTTTAGAGTGGCTAGTAGTAGTTTATAGAATTATATGGAAAAAATAAAGATGTTTAATATTGGTTGACACTGAATTTTTGATACGGTATAAGCATTATCGTTTAGGTTAAAGTTGAGTACCTTTAAAACCTTCACCTTAAGGTCCTTACAAATCGAGAAAAATTATGCTCGAGACCAAATCCGCGATAGCAATTAGTTCTCCGTTTTATTCACAGCGAAACGAAGAATGAAAATATCCTTTCGAAGGCGGATAAAATTTTGTTTGACGTCCACGAGAAACGCCCACAAATGAAGGTATATACGTATTACGTATGTAGGATATGATTATGGATTTTTAATAACTAAATCTTCAATACCGTATCTACCTTCTAGACATGACCAAAAAGGACTCCGAATTCGTTAATTTCACTGCAGATTAGAGTGCGTATTCGGCTCGGTTCGATAAGACTTAAAACTGAACAACTGTTTGATCTATTGAACACTTAAAAAAAGCTGTTAAGGGATCATTCTCTACTAATAAATTTGAATAGGCGCTACGACTACGAGATGTGAAGTGCATACAAATGAGACGATATAAACATAAGACGCAAAACCCTGGTTATTACTACTCCTACATTCGAAACTCCTAACCTATTTTCAATAAAAAAAAGTATCACATTACTCACCGCAGAATTTCGTTTTCATTCTTCAAATCGGCCACCTGCTCACGCAGCTTATTCGATTGTTCGGTATGCCGCAGCTTGTGCTGTTTGAATTGGAATTGTTGCATGGCCAGCATTTGCTCCATTTTCTTCATTTTCAATAGATATTCACGTTGCTGAGCTTCATAGAATGTCTTCAAGCGCTTTGTCTCTTGCTCCCAGAAGTTCTCTTTGTCCTAAAAAATCACAAAGAAGGAAAAACAAAAACAAAGGTTAGTTAGCGCCGTTATTTCGCTGTGTCGCCTTAAACCTTTTGTACACGGAATATTACTTTCTCATTGTGCTCCATTGCTTGGCGTAGATAGGAGAGTTCCGAATCGCGATCCTTAAGCGCCGCTTCCAAGTCCGATATGCCCGAGTCGGATGGCGAAGGTGTCATATCGCACTGCTCGCTCAGCAGATACTTGCCACAGCCATTGCTGGCGCTGCCACCACAACCGTTACTGCCAGTCGATGCGCCGCTGCCACTGCCGGCTGTGCTGCCCACGCCAATGAAACCGAAGCCGGTTGTGCCGTTGTGCATAGCGCTTGGCAGGCCATTGCTATTACTGCCGCTGTTGTTGTTATTGTGGTGTGCGCTGCTGCCAGTCGATTTGCTGTAAATGCCATTAAAATGAGTTAAGTGCATATAAAAGTTTCTATTAGCGTTCGCGACTGAGCGTTTTAGCGTTTTAGCGATTTCTATTTCAATTAATTTCCTTGACTTACATTGTGCTACTTTGACTATTCGCATCCGAATCCGGTGTGTGCCGAATCGATTCCATGCTATCGTTGATTTTCAACGATCTGGAACCACGACGCCGCGCCATAAGACTGTTGCAATAATTATTGCTTGAATAAGCGCCAACGGCGATGCCTCCGAGCGCACCACCGCCACCGCCAGCACCGACTCCATTAATGCCACCAATAACACCACCGCCAACACCGCCGGCGCTGCCATGCCGCAAATCAGAGGTGCCTGCAAAGTAATGAAGAAGAAGAAGAGAAGGCTTTTAAAATCGTTGCCGGTTAAGCACCTAGTAATAATTTTAAGCTTAAGTCTACATGCATGTTTGTAATCATTAATAAAAATAAAGTATTGCAATAATTATTTCGAAATGTCTGGCGAATTTACCGAATATTTATTAAAGAGCCTTTCGAAATATTGTTGAAGTAGTTGGTATTAATTAAAATTGCTTCCTTATACACCCCGCATATTTTCCAAGGCAGTTTGCTAGGCGCAATATTGTTAATTACTATTTCGGTATTTGAGGAGTACCGACAAATTCAAACCAAAGGCTTAATTCACCTCGCCGATCGCAAATGATATTAATGTAAATGACATACAAAGTTGTTTTATGACGGCTAGTTAATTGAAATCGTTAGAATATTTCCGAAAACAAACTTCCGTGCACAGAAGACCTTAACATTTTGAAAAGGAACTCTCGATATACGACCATAACCTCAAAATTGGGATACAATTTCTAGAAAAGCGTTAACTATAAATATATACGTAATATTTTGCAAAAATGTTTCTTAAAATAATATGATTGGATTAAAATATATTTAAGTATCTACCCCAAAGATGTAACCTCAAAATATATTTCATGTAAACTTTAAGGTAATAGAAAATAATAGTGATTTAAAACTACCGCTTTGGTTTTTCACATAGGCCAACCGAGCACTGCTTACGGAGAACCGTATTGAAGACTGACAACGGCGAAACAGCCCGCTGGCAAAGTTACGACGTATATATTTTTGGACCCGCATGAAAAATAAAGAAAAATCTGATATAGTCGCTACCGATATTATAACAGTCGAAGGACGAATTCGCGGATGAATCGACTAAACTGGGACTTAGGTTGATATCAGTGAGGGAGCGAGAAGCGATGCGATAAGATGGCACTATATTTAAATCGCTACATGTGTCTGGTTATGTAAATCACTTCACGATGTCAGAGTGAATGCGAGCTTCATATCGACGTCGAAAGAGCAAAACAACAATACAGATTGTGGTGTGATCTTTCACTCCAAAAATTTTTGCGATTTTTTATTTATTTATTTTTTGTATTGCACACCGAATATAGTATTTTGGAATTTTTATTTTTATTTTGGCTATTTGGTAGTATTCCAATTTTTTTTCAACAAAGGTGTTAAGCACACCATAAATGATATGATAGTCATCCTATGCATCCATCGTTCACACTGAAAGCAATGTAGCAGGTCATCTCGCTTTGTAGCTTCCACTCTGATAGCCTATAGCATTACTCCACGCTTGAACAATATCGCTTCTCGCACGCATTCTGACCCTATTTGAAGCAAATGTCTAACTACAAAAATGGTATAGTGAAGTTGGAAGACTGTTCAGATTACCATGATACAAAAGTGGAAATAAATATTAATTGATCTTTTTACCACTTTTTAGGGGTATTTAATTGTGTCTTTTATTAATATTCTTCTTTAGTGTAGTAGTCTATCGATTACGCGAAGCGATGGATATAATAGTGTTCATAACGAAATTTAGACAACTACGTGAATCAATTAATTTTTGAAGACTTTTTCAGATTTCTATCAATTAAAAACGGGGATATGTTAGACCAAGTTCGAATTTACACATTATATGGGAGTATGGTTTCCACTAATAAAGTCTTTCTTTAAGCTTATGAGGTGGTCATTGGAATTAATTTAGCAACTAAATGAAATGAAATTATTTTTTAGCTAATTGTCATTTTAAGAGGTTCATGCATTTTTATGAATCAGGAAAGTCGTTTAGCTCAATACCGTCGGGAGAAGTTATGTTTTATCTGCAAGTGAAAAAGATTACAGAAAAGGATCTATAGTAAATCCCCAAAAGCTCTAAGTTAACAAACGTTATACAAAAAAATGTGAAAAGGGTGTCACCATTATCACTTCATCGAACTATTTAGATGTTATCTGCGCCATTTAACTTATTAATTTCTAAAAACTCGGGATTATACCAAAAAATGTTGGCACATGAAACACAAGCGCACTCCTCCGCAAATTTGCGGCCTTTTCGAACACAAAAGAGGAGGCGCAAACACAAGCACACCTAACGAACCGAACCCATCACCAATCAATAGTTTCCCGCAATCATTAATTACTTACTGCCAAAACGCATTTGGTTCGAACCCTGAGCGGCTGCAAGTGATGGCGTTGAGCCATAACGATCGCCCACAACCGATGTCTGCACATTTGTCGACGACGCCGTGGATGTGGTTGTCGTCACTGCATTCACATCGCCGGCAATATAACGAGCGTTCTGCAAACTGTAGTCCGGCTCGAAGGGGATTGGCTTGAAGGCGATGGGACGCAAAAGATTCTCATACGACGTCATCACAGACATTGCAGGCGCTGCTGTTGCTGCTGTTGTTGCTGACGTTGTGCCTGTTGCAGCTGTTGTTGTTGTTGTTGCAAGCGCTGTTGAAGGCTTTGACTGCTTTGACTGCTTTAGAGAAAAAGAGTAGAGCAGAAAACAAAGAAGTAAAGTAAATACGAAAGGTATTAGCAGTTCGTGGAATGAGAAATGACTAAGCCAAAAGCTATAAATGTAGATAAATGAAGTGGAATAAAAAAAATTGAAAGCAATCGCGACCCAGCGACCGACTGACAGACACAACAATCTACAGCTGTTGAATGGTGGTGTCACTGGGAACGGCCATGAATGAGCCGGCTGGTTGTTGGTTGTAGTTGGCGGAGGCTAATGCTGTTACGTGGTTGTACTCTGTGCCATATGCGATCGTTTGTTGTTGATGTTGTTGTTTTTCTGCAGTTGTTTAGTGACACTGACACACCCCAGATTTATTTGCACACAGCGTACTGAGGCTCCGCGGACCGCGGGCCCAGCGAAACTTGAGTTCGCACCGATGTTCGGATAGATGTCTGCATGTATGTATGAATGTTCATTGAAAGGTGTGAAATCTAGTTACAAACCTGCTCGACGCCGGTTTCTCCAGCGCTGACACTGCCGTTCATTGTTGTTGTTGCTGCTATGGAACTGTGTTGCTGGTGTGATATGCCGCCGGAACTGCGTTGTTGTGCCAACAATTGTTGTTGTTGCAATTGCTGCTGCATATGTTGTTGCTGTTGTTGCTGATGTTGATGTAGGTGCGCCAACTGACCCATTGCTGGCTGTGAGTGTTGCCGCTGCGCCTGCAGGTGCTGTTGCTGCTGCAGCTGCTGCTGTTGTTGTTGTACCAACTGTTGCTGTTGTTGTAATTGTTGTTGCAAACGCAGTTTCTGTTTCGCATCCAATGCATTCCCAGTCATATTAACGAAATTGCCAGACATACAGCTACTGCTGCCACCGCCGACACTCTCCGTTATGCTCAGCCGTTCGCTCATTTCCGAGTAACTACTGCGATTTCCGCTTCCGTTGGCGCCCATCATCGTCAGTGTTGGCGTGGGTTTACGCACCAACTGCTGGTGTGGCTGATAGGAGGCGGAGGCGGCTTGTGTCTGTTGGCGCAGCTGTAGACTCGGCATGGATGTTGACATGAGGGCAGGCGGTGCGGCGCTGGGTATGACGCCATGTGTTGTAGCTGTTGTTGTAGCAGGCGGTTGTGCGTGCAAACGCTGATTCTCAATGCTTTCAGTTCCACTGTGTGCCTGCGCTTTATAGCTGTTGACACTGTTGGTACTGGCAGTCATTTTATCTGCCTCTCCGGCTGCCGCAGTCGCGCCGCCACTACTTCCACCGCTGCTGCTGCTGCCACCACCAAAGGTTCGCTTTTTGGTTATTTCAAATATTTGGCGTATATTCTGAAATTTGGTCCGCCCAGCACTGGGCAACGCATCCTGGTCCAAACTGCTGTGACTGCCGAATTTCTGTCCGCGCATGCGCTTTTGCTCGTTGCGCGACTTCAGCGTGCCGGTATGACTCATTATCGTCGGCTGCTGCTGTTGTTGTTGTTCGCGTGCTGTTGCCACCGGCAAACCGAGTGTGTTCTTGGCTGTGAAGGAATTGCCATTCTCCAGCGATGCGGACCGGATGTGTCCGCGTTTCGCCACGGTGGGCGATGCTTGTGTGATATGCGCGGGGCGTGCGGTGAATGAGGCAGTGTTGCTATGGTTGTTGCTGGTATTGTTTTTCCCACCAATGCGGGCGCTTATGCCCAATGTTATTGTTGCTGGTTTGGTCGACATTGTGTAGCTGGGAATTTTTTGTAGTGTTTAGATCCTTATTGTTTGAAGGGCCGTGATTGATGCCGTCACAAAGGCGGATACTTTTTGTTTAGAATCCAGAAAACTAATGATTCATTAGTCTTAAAGTCGCTGAAATTACGTTATCTGTAAGAAAGTAAAAAAAAATAAACTGAATATAACTAAATATAAAATATTTTAAAGAAAAAATAAAAGATACCTCAAATTGTGTGAGGAAGTCTCAAGTCTCTTATAATTGTAGATGTACATATTTAAAAATTATGGTATAGTGATTTTCTATATAAAGTTCTGTGGTTCTATTTTCTTATAGATCGATAGAACGACAAAGGACCTGTCCGAGCTTAAGAAAGATATTTGTATAGCGGTCTCTAGTAGTATGATTACCAGAAATCCGTATCATTTTGTAATGGGCTAATGGGTTCGGATCTATCTCAATATCATAAGACTTGAAAATAACGGTTTTTCTCTCAATCTATACTACTATTATAAAGAGGAAAGATTTGTATGTATGTTTGTAATGAATAAACTCAAAAACTACTGTGCCGATTTCAAAAAATCTTTCACCATTGGAAAGCTACATTCACCCCGAGTAACTCCGTGATGGAGAATTTTAAACTGAAAATCGTCTTGCAAGTCATTCCTTCTCTTCTCTTCGCACCGCAATCCCGTGCCAGAGAGGCGAGTAACGAGTTCTCCCAGCTGCTTGCTGAACAAAATTTCAAAACCTGCCAAGTACGCGCTTGAGAGCCGAGTACGAAGCGCAGCGGCTTGAAGAACAAAATATTAGAAATAAATAAGCGCGCACTATGGAGTCGAACTTTGCGATTACTTCTATGAACGCAGGCTCTTTCTGCTTCGGAGTATAACGGCAGAGGTTTCAGGTATGACTTCAGAAAGTTCAATTAGTTTTAACCAGTCACTGTAATTGGTAAAGCTGCGGTGAGCCTAAAAATCTTTCTCGGCACAAATTGTCGAAGTTATTTTATAGAAGTCGAGGTGGAATCCTCTTGGCACTTCTTTATTGATGTCTCACTTTTGTAAGACTAAAGTTGAAAACTTGGATCTCATATCAATAGACATTCAGTTGAATCAATTCATTAGCAGGAAACTAAATCAATCACCTTACTGATTGATAATGTACTCAAAACACTTTTTCGAGTCTAGATCAATCTGTAGGAAATGTTGGTATCACAAAAACTTATTTAGCACAGACCAAGTATAATCTCCTAACTCGGAGCTCAGCGTTAATAACAAACATGAGTAGCGCTGTATTTGATCACTTATTGCACAATTTCGGCTGAAATAATAAATTAGGAAACATGTAATCAGATAGTTTATTAAATTAAAGGAGTCTTAATTAATTATACAATCTAACAAGGGATTGTAAATATTTACATTTTGGATAATACAATTATTCAAAAATTTATCCAGGACACTTAATTCACGTGATTTTATGAAGTGTTATAGTTTACTTATATTTTAACATTTGCAATGGAGGGAAAATCTCACAAAGTCACGCTACATTTGCCTAATATGACATAACAATCACCACGATTTGATAGCAATCCAATCTTTATCTCTTACCTACAATGTCTTGAAGTGACTATGAAAAGAAAAACAAAAAAATACGAATTGCAAAACTTGTACAACAAAAAGAATATGAGTCAATGTGCGCAAGTAACAATCACAAAGGCAACAGGTCACTAAGTCAGTGAGTGAGACATGAATTGGAGTACAGGTTTCGGTGTCGTGCTTTTAGGAAGGTTTGTAAACTGTTGTGTGTTGCATAAAAGTAAAAAAAAGTATATACGAATTTACGAATATAAATACATAAGTGCTCTATTTTATTTAGAGAGCTGATAGCAATGCGATCTAATCACTTCTTCTGATTATGTAGGAACTAAGTAGAATCAGAAGATATAACTTTAATGTCCCTTCAAATATTTAAAAATGGTTTCCAGTTTTCCTAAGTTTGAATAAATTACCCGTCTTTGAAAGCACCTAGTTATTAACAACTCTATAATTTGAATGAACAGTTAGCCCAATGAATTAGTTGGCGGGACTTTTCCACACAAGCAACTGTATTTTTACCAAAAGTCAACTATCAACGATTCTTACTTCCTGAATTCCTTTTAAAAATGGATTATCTAGTTCGCTTCGGGAATTCGAGTTTTAAACTGACTAGTCTGATGACCAGTACACTACAGAGTAGTAATCTACCTACAAAATACAAAATGTTGCATTATTTACACCGAAGTATTTTTTTTCAATATGACTTGTCCTATATAGTTTTTGTAATTTCGCAAAGGCATATGTAGATGTATGTATGTGGCAATATATGTGCCACTAATGCTCGTTAAATTATCTACAGGTGCTATGAAATTGTATTTTGTTTTTACTTTTTCTTTAACTTATTTCGGTGAAAGGAGGGCGAACTGCAAATCTTGAAAATTGCTATCATTACACAGATGAAGTGAATTACAAAAGTAAAAATGGAAAAAATAATAGAAGAAATACATAAAAGTATATTAACAAAAACAAAGCGTAAAAAATCAGCAAAATTGTTAATAAAAGCAGCGAATTAAATACGTTTATGGCGCACAAAGTGAATAAGCGAAAAATTTTACACTGGCGATATGTACACTGGACAACAAAATAACAATTTTTTCACCCTTTTTATTTTTAGATACTTCCATTAGTTATTAAGAGGTGCCGAAGAGTAAAATAATCGATGTATTTATTCAGCTTCAAATGCTTGTTAAGATATAAGCCCAAGCCCGAGAACCGACTGAGAACGGGGACGGGTATCCTAACGAAATTGGGCACATAAGGTAATCTTCTATGAGATACCAATATTCTTTAAAAAATTCGGAAAGCAACACAACGACGGCTCACCGGCTCACAAATAGCGCTCAGACACTCCAACACACTAGTGTCAAACTTTAAATGCGTTTATCTCAAAACTATGATTTTTGAACTGGTGATTCTTGAACTTGTGACTGTAACTCGATAACCGCTCAGTAGATTTTAATGAAATTCATACAGCTTTTAGAATACATAATAAACTCAGGCCTGATCCAAAGTATTTTTTTTTTTTCAAAAATTTCGATTTTTTAAGACCAATTAACTGTTGATTTTTTCCCGAAAATCTAAAAAAAATTTCCTGAGGCCGCCATTTTGTTAATTTTTGAAAAAAAGCTTTGGATCAGGCCCAGGATTGTCTATTTATAAAACTAATTTTTTTTACCCGATTGATTTTAGATGAATTTCCAAGAACTTATGATTGTCACTGCAAGGACCTTTTTTTGAAACTGGGTCAACACAGACAGCTATAACTTTGGAAATTATATTTTTTTTTTTTAATTTTCGTGACTTTAAGTCAAAACATTGTATAATAATGCCATATTATTACTTTTGTAAAATAACATGATTTAATAGCAAAAAAAAATTACTGAAAATTCTATTTTTTCGTGTCTCTGACTACCCCTAATCCCTTAAAGAAGTATTTTTATTCAAAATTTTAAGCAAAAAATTCAATTTGTGCTGACCAGTGTCACATAAATTCAATTTCGAACGAAAGTAGCATGAGAATCACAGTCTTAAATGAGCTCACAATGAATTTACTTACTTTCAGCTGGGTCAACACTCAATGACAAAGCAGAAGATGAGCTTACTAGGTATCATCACAAGTCATCCGTTGGCGTTGAGAGCAAAGCATAAAATTAATTTCACATTTGCGTCAGACCGAGTCCACAGACACTTGAAGTGCTGCGCAATCGCCGCTTTCCTGCCGAGTGAATGTGCATAATGAAATTCTAATTGCGACCAAGTGAAAATGAGTGAAGAAATTTCCAAAGCACAGTTTGTGTACTTAAGGCAGATTTCAAGTGCCGCACACGAGTAGTACTGGAGAAGACAAGCGCACAAAATTAAAAAAAAATATGAAAATAAACTAAAAAACATAACAAGTAAAGAAATGTAAAACAATGAACGCGCTTTGTTTGTGCTTTTTTTTGTTTCTTTGCTTCTAACAAGAATTGGGTTAATATGTCGTTGACACGCGCTCAGCGCCGAGCTAAGCAAGTGTGAACTGGCGTTGGCTTAGAAGTGGCAGGCCGCAAGAGTCTGGCTGAGTGACTGCTCGCAATGCGCGTCAGACAAAATTGGCGTTTAATTCTCATATTCTCATAAGTACACGCATTCCAACAAGCAAATGCCACATTTCATTTCATAATGTGAACTGTGAACTGTCTGCTCTGTGGACATGCGAGTATGTAAAGGCATTTTGATGTTTTGTGACATATGTGTGCTTATTTGTGCAACTGCAAAGTGGGTGTTGCTGCAATGCTTTTGTGGACTAAAAACCATTTAGAATTTCATTAGCTTGAAGTTTTCGTGGTGATTTTGAAAGAAACTGGTGGAGAAGTTGGTGTTGACTTTGGAAGAGACCTTTTTATTTCAAAACTAGAAGACGGATGTTGATAATCTCAGCAAAAAATTTCATAATTTTTTAATCGATTTTTTAGAATCTTATTTTTATAATAAATAAAAGTTTGTCGATAAAAACAAAAAGAACGGTATACAACTGTCATCCGGAAATGCGACCGACATTGGCAACCCCAAGCACCGTCTATACGATGATCTGGACAGGGACATGACAAGAAAAACCTTAACACGTTGGGCAAATATACCGGTGTGTAAAATCGCTAAAGCCATGTGTAAAGCGGTCGACCAGAAGTACACAAAACTCCTACTGTCACTCTATAGAAGCGACTGTAGGAGTTTGATGGAAATACTCACTGACCACTGTCTGGTGGCGGCACATGCCTACAAAATGGGACTTACTGATCGAGATGACTGTAGGAAATATTAGGCGCAAGGTGCAAGAGAAACTGTGCACTTGCCCTGCATTGTCAATGTTATGTCTTCGCTACCTCGGGACCTCACAATATGAGAATCTGGAAGAGGTATCGAAAGTGAAGCCACAAAACCTTTTAAAATTCCCGTCAAGCGCAGGCATCCTGAAGGATGTGGCTTATTGGCCTACCAGTATATCCTAACCTAACCCAACCTAATAAAAATTCCAAGAATATTTACTCTGAAGCCCATCAATCAGCCTTTGTATCGACAACTCTAACGTATGTAGAAATAAGACTATTGTTCAACATTAGAAAATCATTGAATAGGATATACAGTTGTATCTTGTACGAAAAATTTTAACAGAAAGATCTGTGGAAAATAAACGAAAATATACCAGGTTTCGGTATACCCTTTATTGGATCCCTTGATTTCGTTTAGTTGAACTTCAAAATGCGGCTCTATGATTACTGTACGATAAATATCGATTTTGAAAATTAATTTCCGGACGCACAGTAAATAGTTTCACTAATAGCAGATCGATCAAGATAAGAGCACTATCTGGGAAGAGCTTTGTTTATCGATAGTTTCGGCTTGTTGCTTTCTAATCAGCACCTTTTTCGAAATTCATGTGAGGTACATAGCTGGGTCTTTCCTTTTACAGAAAAATATTTTCCATTTCGGTTTCTCAATAGCAAGTCCACAATTTTTAACCTTATTAAAATTGGAACAACCTGGTCTTAGGTGAGGTCCTCTTGTGACTTTAGTTATTAATTGTTTTTTGAGCTGCCTTTCATAAAAATACAGTAATTTTATGAAACTCAAGTTCAATTTATATTATATTTTGTTCTTTATCTCAAACACGGAGTTTATCATACCAATTGTTAAAAGCCAAACAGTGTTTGAAAAAAAATTACGATTCTACTCAGAGTTTCTTAAACACCATATTGAGAACTCCTCGCAATTATTCATAACCACTAAAATTTAAACTCGAGTTTACGACACCAAAGGGCCGTCTACAAAACTGACTTTAACGTTCAATAACCTTACTCGAGCTCGGAAGAAACTTTTTTGATCTGAAACAATCATCTACACCTATTTAAAGGTCAATTAGTCATATTTTGATAGATCATACTAAACACAGAAGAAAACTCAATACATTAGACTTACATTAAATAATATTAAACATGTTTCTATACCTAATTTGATCGACAAATTGGTATATTAGACAGACAGAGTTAAAAAAGTATCAAAAACTTCTCAATATATGGTTAGAAAGTGGGGATTTTAGAACGATACTTGCTCTCAATGAAACCAAGCTCAAGTAAATACGCAAATGCATTCGAGACTGTGAAGTCACGCGGTGACATATTTCGAGAATAAAAGCAGCATGTCGTCGGCATGAAGATCACCTTGTCCCCGAGATTAACAAGTCATGTGAAAATGTCTTAAACGCCCACAGCTTGTTCAGTCATAAGCGATCAACTATCAATATGTGTTATATTCAAATTTTCTTTAAGCAAAACTCTACTGAGCAACTACTTCAAATTGAAAAGAAAATCATCAATACAATAACAGCAACAGAGTAGCAAACGGTTTGTGGTTGTTGGTTGCCGTTCGAGGTTGCGAACAAATCGATATCATAAATTGTGTTTGTACAAAGAAATGTCTGTTAATTTATGCAACTACCGGGCGGTCGACATTTTCCCAATGCATAAATTATCAAATACACACAGTGTCAAGATAGAGAGAAGGCCGAAAGCAGAACAAAGCGAACGAGCCACCAAGCGAGATGAACAGGTTCGACGCGCAACGATAGTGAATAGCACAAGAAGTACCGTAGTACACGGCGCAGACATGACATTGAGCGTGCGGATGGACGGGAAGCGACATTGAAGCCTCGCGTGCTCCATGCTACACGACGAAGCTTCCAGGCTTCCAGCTTATAAATACAAAACGAACAAAGTAGCTAGCAGAAATATGAAGTGGATGGCGGCCCCAGGCGCGGAAAAATGTGGACAAGCATATACAATAACGGATAGTGCGTGTAGTTGCATGTTGTTGTTGTTGCAGAGTTAGCTAAAGTGTGCCACTAGAATATGTACTCGTATGAGTAATGCGACTATTTAGATGACAAACTTGCCACAGATTTGTTGTGTGGATTTGTAATGGGATTGGTAAGATGACGACGACTTGTCGCTGTCGGTGGGGACTAGGTCACACTAGTGCCACAATTTCCAACTTGAAGGCAACTTGTCGTATTAACGACGACATTGCATACCGGGCGCATGCGCGAAAACCTGTCGTAAATGCTTGCACAGGTGCATACTTCGAGTATATGCGAAGCCGAAGAGTTAGAAGAACGTGTAGTCAATGTGACGGTACAAATTTCATATAGAATATATTTCTTTTACGCACCATGCGGTAGTTTACAGGAAGCGCTGGATGCTCGTTTATTGATTGCGCAGTTTGCGGAGCTTTGGTCGCGCTTCCAATATGAGCAAATCGATGGAGTTGCGTTGTTTCTAGAGATTTCATGGACAAATGTGCGGATAACTTCAACTGATTGACCAGTTTGTTGAAGAGCGAAGTGTATGTACTTGTAGAAATCTGTACGTATCGACCACAACAACGGTGACTGACATTTACAAGATCAGTAAGTCCACTGACTGATCTGCAGTTGATCAACTGTTCTGTCGCTAAGCCGTTGGCTGTTCGTGGAAGAAATATTGTTTTATTATTTTTATGTCGGTTTTTTTTAATTTTTTATTTTCTTTCTTCGTGTTTATGTTGTTTCTTTTGCTTCTTTCTCTTTCAATAACCATCTTGCTAGCTCTGGAAATGAGATCTATGCATGAGAATCTTGTTATATTTTTGGTTTTATTTCATTGCACACAAAATTTGAAGTTATCCATATTTCTGTACGGTTTTCTGCTTTTTTGGAACCTACATAATCACCGTCTCTTCTCGTTTCTGGTATATTCCTTGATTCTATTCGACGAAAGAACAATAGACCATATATTGTTGAGTGGCTTTTAATAGTAGACATTTGGCATTTTTTATCGAGGGAACCACTGTTGGAAAAAACTTGTATGTCGGTCGGATCTACCGTCAAAGCAAGGGTCTGACAGCTAGAGTTTCTGGTTCTGTATAGTTTTAGTATGCGGATCAAATAAGCAGAACACGAAAGCAAAGCACTATGAGCACCCCTTTCATTATTGCATTGTCGATCGAAATACCTCTGATTGGTTTTTATATGTTTTTACATCTGGGATTGAAAGAAATTGAACTCAAAATACTTCGAAAAGTTCAAATAATATATATTAACAAAATAGATTATTGAGTTAAAGAATTGTCTGAATATATGACCCAGAAATGGTCGAACAGTAAAGTATTTACTGATAATGAGTGTTCAATCGGTTCAAATTATTAAAAAAGAACACACAACTGCTTTAACAAACTCTCTGGATAAACAAAATAAATGAAATTCAACCGAATATGGAGGATATGGCAACGCTGTCTTCGATTTGCCAATTCATGGTGATGGAGCGAATAAAACAAACTGGTATAAATCTTATAGACTGTCATAATCAAATAAATATGGTTCAGAAGCTGGCTATAACGCTTTAACGAGGATATTTATTTTAACAATAGAAGCTACATTAAATACAGCAAACAGAGAGATGGCCAATCGAAGACCAGATTCCCTCGGAACTGTAGCTGAAGTATCTTTTCTAAATCGAGTCAGGCCTCATTTCTACTACAATTATACTATAGACAGAGAATAAATAAAGAAAAAGTGAATCGCTATGTTTGAGCGAGAAAAATGATTATGTATCTTTTATGAAAAATTAGCGCTAAATGAAGCTTTGAACTGATTCCATTATTTATTGGTAGAAGGCAAAGTGCAAAATGATTATATCATAGTTCCTTTGAGATATATTATGCATTGTGCTAAAATACATTGGAAGGCAAATATTGAGACAGGTATAGACCTATTTTTATAAGTTTCGTTGAGCTTTGGCTACTATTTCATTGTATTTATTTAGACTAAAACTCTGTTGTCTATGCACCCGATCATATTCGATTTCGCCATTTATAGTATTTCATTCAAGCTATCTGACAGATGGGCGTAAATATGTACATAAAACAACGGTAAACCAATTATTTTCATTATTTATATAGTTTGATCACATATAACTCTACAACTAACTCATTTATTATATGCTGTTATATTTAATGTATTTATTTTATTTTATGTTGACAAGATAACCTTTAGTTGAACCACACCATAATGCGCTCTGTATCGCTACGAGAGTACAGAAACCCATAATTAATGTTATAGCAAATTTAAAATACATTTAAAAATATTTTTGAGTAAATTTATGTATTTACATATATGGCAAATAACGGTTTAACCGAAAATCGTGCTTGCGTGAAAACAGCCACACACCGTTTAAGAGTTGGAAAAAGACAAATGGCACATTTGTGTGGCAATCAATTGGCGTGTGTAACCGACGAGAGGCACCCAAATAAGAAAGTCAAATTAAAAGAGTCATTTACGCCCACCTGCTCACCACTTCAGTTGCAATCAATTGCAGTGCCACTCACGCATACCCAACCGCACACACACTCGAAGCCTTTCAAGTGGTGAGTCCAAGTGGCGGCGCCGGCGCGTTCCTCATTGCGCTTGTCGCCTTGAAAGTTGACACAGTCAAATAAATGCGAATAAATCACGGCGAAAAGGAGGTTGGCCAACAGATGAACACAGCGCAATCGGCAAACCGTATACCCGCACACACACACACACCTCCACATATATGCAGATAAGCTGAGTGTGTGTGTGTGGAAATGCAGGTGCTAAAGTGTACATTAAAATTAGCTTGATTTTTTGCTATTTCGCTAAAGCGGCAAATTCTGCGTTGGAGTTGTTGACAAAGTCATAAAATGTTGCAAGCACTCGTTTCAACGCGTTCGCTCGCGTACAAAGTATGTCCGTCCGTCTGTGTGTCTGTTTGTTGGCTGTGGCAATTAGGCAATAGCGCGGAAGCCTATAAAAATCAACCAGCAGCTTGTCGTAAAACATTAGTTCGTCCTCGAAAAAAAAAACTCAAAAACTCGCAAAAACACTTTGGCTGTTTGGCGTTGAGTGTTGCGCATGCGCACAGTTTTTTTTATTTGAATGCACATATACATGTAGCAATGTGAAGACATAGTTTTTGCTCTGAAATTTTATTTTGTGGTGTTACTTGTGGTGTTTTGAATTGTTTATGTTGCCAAAATGTTGCAAAATTGAGGCTCGTTAATTAGTTTTTCTGGAAATATTTTCTGACAATTAAAAACTTGTCGAAATTGTTATAATTTTTTGTTAATTAACTACTAGTAATGTTGAAAGTTTTAAATAAAATAATGTGATTATTTTTTTCTTCTATGTGGAAGACGTGAATCTACATTGAATTTGATTTTTTTTTTTCGAAAATGGCCTACTTTACTACAGAGGCTCGATGGTTCAATACAGTAGTTTTCACATTGTTATTCTTTGTGTCAATCTCGTTTCCCGTAATAACTTTCACTAGTTTTCTCTTAATTCACGAAAATCGATATGAACTAGATCCAAATCGAAAAATAACTAACTAGCTCACTTTACATGGGTCCATGTTCTGTTTAAGGTCACATAATCTCGAGGATTTTTTTTTCAATCCTTTCATTTCCAAAGAATAGTATAATGCATATTAAATCTCAGAATAAATATGAAGTATGACACTGAACTAACAGAGTGTGGTTGAAATATCAAAACCTTCGGCGGAAGAAAACTTGAAGCCAAAGTTTTGACCGTAGGTCGACTATCGTTAATATTCTCAAATATGATAAGGTTTCCTTCCTCAAAAAAAAATGTTGCATTTATTCTGCCCTGTACTCGGGCTTTCAAATTGTGAGAGTTGATCAGCATAATAGGATGATTTTTTTTGTTCTTTTATCATGTAAAAAATGGAAAATGTTGAAATATGAAGAGGCAGCATCGAGAAAAGAAAATGCTATGATATAAGTAGATCAGATTCTCTATAGCTGAAAGAGAGTTACATATATAATATTTATATCTTCTATCCTTCAGTTGTTATGGTCGTTACAGGAAGCTTTTCCTGCCTGAAAGTCTATAAGCAGTAAATCGGAGGAGCAAATTTTTTAACAGACCTTTTATATAAAAACTACGCCTCATAGGCATACCAGATCAGAAGGTATAAAATGAAAAGATATGTACGTAAATTAGTTTCTATTAGATACTACTCTACTGCAAGACTGAATGATATATTTACAAAAAAGAAAATAATATATTCTAAATATTATCGGGAAATTACTGTCGGAGGGTTCTGTCTGATTTTGATATTTTTAATACTTATTCTATATAAACATAAAAAATTATGGTAAGTATAAATGAATATTTATTTAAAGTTTATAATTTCGAATCCTCTAATGTCGCATAATAAGGTTGGAATATATTCAAAAAAGTTACAATTTGACTTGACCTTCAGTTCAAAATATGGTGAACTTTTAATTGCAATTAATTTTGCAAAATACGTGAAGACTTGACTCATACTTCAAGTAAACAAAGTGAATGGTGAATTTTTGGTGATGAACCAAGGCTCTTACAAATACACAATACAATAGAGTTGTTGGCGAATTTATACATAATTTAAAAGTTTGCTTGTGTGAGGTTGTGTAAAGGAAAATTTGCGTGGAGTTTTTCGGCACTTAAATTACTTAATGTTGTTACGACTATTTAGTTAGTTAACCAGCAAGTGCTCGTAGTGAAATACGGGTAAATGTGTTTAAATTGTAAACAAGTGTGACAGAGACATCAGCCGACAATTAAATTTGTTTTAATCGCTAATTAGTCGCCGTAAAAGTGAGGAAGTACTTTTTAAATAAAAAATAAAATTAAAAAAAAAAAACATAAAATAAAATTTAATAATACTTCGTAAATTTTACTTTCAATAGACAATTTAGCTAATCGCTCACTTCCTATATTTTATTGTTGTTCGTAGTCTTGAGAAATATTTCTAAAGTTATGTGTTAGGTCTTCGTATAGACTTTTATGGGGTAGAAAATCGATTCCTTAGTATTTAAGCTAATTATTTGTTCAGCATAACGAACCTTGACCAGCGACCATAGACCATCGTACCGAGATATAAATTAAAATGTCGGCAGTCTGATATGAGTTGTAAGTTGTTGTATGAGTTAATGCGCCAAGGACTGTCAAGGCGTAATACAAATTCGACTCTGCTCTGGTTATGTGAACCCCACTGTCTTTGGAATGCATGAGTCATACTACGCCGATTAATCTAGAATAAAGTTCAATGAACATCCGACTTATAGTCATGATCTTGTAACATTACCACAATATATTGGTAGTCAATAACCTAACTGGACTATTCTATATTACGTATAAACAGTTGTTACTATAATTTTTGGGTCTTCAAGATCATCAGTACTACCAATGAATTTGAAAATATCCTAAAAAATCTCTCTCATAAAAATCATATATTTTACCACTCTTGCTTTCATTTCGCGTGATTAATAATAAAGTTGCTGTCTGTATATCAAGTTATTACGAGAGCTACTACATTGTACGACAGTAACATACCGTTTATTGTTTCATAACAATTTATTATTTATTGTTACATTTCTGATTTGTCACATTTCCAATACAGATTTCAATAACTGACACCACGCGCCGCAACTTGTCGCATATGGCAAACGTACACGTAAATGTGGTAAGCAGACATAAATTATTGTAGCACATTGCATGACACGCAACATTGCAATCGATCAGTTGCGCAGTTGTCATTGTGCGGGTGTTTTTCACCATTACATTTCCCCGTCGCAAGCAAACTGCACACTTTCCTCCCAGCCGACGACTATTCGCAAATGACATGCAATTATAACAATAACAATAACAGTTATGGGCAAGCAACAAATTGACTGGAAGCAGAATGCGTTGAATTGACTGACTTGGCCATGTGAGATCAGCCAGGCTTAGATAAGCGCTGCTGGGTGTGCCATTCGCGCATGCGCAGGCGGAAATAACTCGGACATTAATTGTGTGTGTGTTAAGCGACAAGTCACTTGCTGAGCGCCGCCTGATTTTGTAAATATGTATTTTATGTGGCGCATAAGCGTTTTTGTCTATTTGTTTCGTAACACCGTTAAATTAACTCAATTTACTTGTCCATCTAAATAAAAAGGTATTGCGACAATGACGCGCTGTATTTCTCGTGATTTTCTCATATATTTTTTTTCGTTTTCTGTGTCTCTTAATTTTGTGTAGTAAAAGGTGTAAACACGTTTTGCAACAATCAGAAATGTTGGACATTCGAAAAGACATTTGATGCGTCTAACGAAGTACCCGTGTGTACATATGTGAGTCGCCGTGACGAAAACGAGTGCTATTGCACTTAATTGCGCTGGCTAATTAAGCGTAATGAGTGAAATTTAACTTCAATTACGTGACATTATGTTTGGTGAGATAATAGTAATAAAATTCAAATAAAATTTATAAAACTTTCGGTGGACAAAGAAACATATGTATACACATGATTGCACCCATGAAAGTCTATTTAAGCATTACCAATTCTATTATACGCCTTAAATTCGTGTATGAACTCGAAGCCATTGAAGAGTTGTTAAAAGTAAATAATGAAGGATTGGCTTTTTCATCATCCTAAAAGACGTGTTCAATGTATGACGGAAATTTTACTCTTGTTCAGCGATATTCAGAGCTCCTTTAAATGAAATCACATTTGTGTCCAAAATCTTAAACACATTTGAGCACAGTACCGATTACGCCAAAAAGCTCACTAGAAGAGAACACGAATCGCTTTTGGGAATGATCTCTGGGGATAGGTGGGGTTCGAGAAAATAGCGCAGAGTTAATTTAAATCAGACACTTTTAAAATCCAGGCTTCTTAAAATGTATAAACACCAAATCTCACAAAGAATTATTTAGGATACCAAAGTTCGGATTATCACTGCAATATTGACAGTCGTTGAGGCCTTTCTGAAAATGCTACTTTTTCTAATTTGAAAAATGACTTTCAAAGAAATTATTTAACGCATTTAGTAGTTGAAGCGTAAGTGATTGTGACAACATTTCTTTCATGTTGGAGAAGATATAAATTACCGAGAAATTGGTTTTAAAGGCTGCTCATCGCAAAGATTTAGGGAATATCGATTTGCTATAGACTTTAACACTTCGCATAATAATTTAGAACATCTCGAATTGGACAAATATATTATTGGATAAATATTTTTTTCTAAATTATCTTCTACAGAGCTAAGCTAAAAACTAACGCTGGAGGGTATCAAAAAAACTCCGTGATGGATTATCTTAATCTGAAAATCGTCTTGCAAGTCATTCTCTTCAAATCGCAATCGCGGGCCAGAGAGACGAGTAAAGAGCGCTCACAGCAGCTTGCTTAACAAAATTTCAAAACCTCATATGTATATAAGTGTGTAAAATCTTATAACTTTTAAACCCGTGAGAAGCCGGAGCAGTCTGCTAGTTTTACATAATTATACGGTTTTAACTTTCAGTCTGTTCTTATGAATAATCACATAAAATACTTGAGATGTAATAATAAATTTTTGCATATAAAAGAGCTTGAACTTCTCTAACTCGAACCACCATAATCCACAAAAAAACTTCGAGTTAGAGAGGTTTCGAGTTATAGAATTTTCATTAAAAAAATAAAATTTTTCAAATAGTTTTAAACTATAGATTTAGAAACAGTTCTATTCATTTACTTCGCATAAAGTTTTATGTTAATACGTTAAAACATGTATTCTATAATTTTGTTTGTTCATTTTTTCTATTGTTTGGTTCTTGACGTTACATGAGTTATTGCCTACATATGATATAGAGAGACTCTTTTAAAATACTGCCTCGATAATAAAATTTTAATTTTTTTATTACCCCCTGGTCGAAAAGCTCGATTTATGGAATGAATTTTGTATGAAATTTGACTGCTATTGCCAATTCATAAGTTCGAGTTATGGAAATCTTCGAGTTATGGAAGTTCCACTGTATTTCAAAATTATTTTTGTATTAAATAAAAAGAGGCTCTATAGAGAAAGAACTTTCTAGATATGTGTGAGAAAAGATTGTAATCTATTTCAAAAATTTAGAGTATGTGATAAAAAGTTATGAAATACCATAATAAAAACCCAGCATATTTCAAAGAATTCTTTATCTGTGCCGCAAACAACTGTAATTGCTCATTTACAGTTGTTTTGAATCGAAAGATACTGGAGCCCGACACGCAAATGAATAACTGAAAAATTATGGCAGATAAAGCATAAAATGTTACGCTTGCAACATAAACACTAAGGGACATTCAACTTGAACTCTAAAGCCGCGCATGTCAACTGAGGCGGCCGCTGCGGCGAAGATGAAGCAAAAGAAATGGGAAGACGGCACTGACAGCAGCCAAAGCAAAACGCGAGGTAAGCGGAACAAAAAAGGTAAAAGTGGACTGTATAACCTGCTTAAGAAATGATGAAAGCAAAAAAGGTAGCAATAAATAAACACAGAAAACAGCTGCAGCATGCAACAACAAGAAATACCAGTTATATACATATACACGAATGAACATAATTGTATAACATAGGAGAACAGCAAATAATTTTGTATAATTATAAAGTCACACGTTGCTTCGAAAATGTTGTGGAAAATGAGCTGACACAACAGAAGCCACACACACAGCACGAGACAAACGAAGCTTAAATACATATGTATGTTTATATGTAGGCAGGTAAGCGAGCAGCAACAGCTGACGCCACAGCATAATTAACATAAAAAGGTAAGAAAGGCAAGAAGTGTCATTATATAATAATTATATGAGATGCAGATAGGCGAAAAAACAGCAGTCGCGCTGCTGGTAAAAAAGCCACACTTGAACTCCAAATTGGCTGAAAATGCAACTGACAGTGTTTAATTAAGATAACAATCGCATGTTGCAGCAAAGCAGCCACACAGCGCACACACACACTGTCACTGGCACTCGGGCGTATGAGTAACCTTTTGTGATTATATAAATGCATTTTACTAAACACACAGCGCTTGATTAGTGAATGTGTAGGTGTGCATGGCTGCTTATTTATGAGTGTGTGCGTGTATTTGCATGTCTTAAATGCTTCCGCCTCCATTGACATTTTCCCCTGTCATGTCACTAAATGTTGCAATGTTGCTTAATTGCAAGTAACTGTAACTTAGTTGTAAATCCAGCGACTTTGTATATAAACTAACAAGCTGATTTTGTGAAGTAATATAATTAAAAAGGATAGTACAGATAACCTCAACATGCAATGGGTTGTAAATATTAAAAAAAAAATAGCAAATATTAAAATAAAAATTAGGTTAATATAGCGATTCACGTTAACCGTTGACAAATATTAATTTTTACATCTCATTTACGAAATTTCGAAATTACTATTTGTGAAGTAAAGGGTTTTTCAATAGGACGGAAACAAAAGTAGACCGATAGGGACAACAAACGACGCCGTATTTTTACCGCTCTTTTGACATTTCTCTTCAGTAAGGTTTGCCATTTCATCATGGAAAGATATACGATCCAACAACGAGTCGAAATTATTAATACCGAATTTCGGAGTAAGTGGCCTCAAAATGAAGAGCGCTACGTCCAATTTATGGTCAGCCCATTTCTGACTAAATGGCTTCGTCAATAAGCAAAATATGCGTTATTGGTCAGGCAGTAATCGACACGTACTCCATGAGTCACCATTGCATCCCGAAAAACTACGATTTGGTGCGGTTTATGGGTCGGCGGCGTAATTGGGTCGTACTGTGAATGGGAATCACTACCGCTCAATGATAACCGAATATTTTTGGTCGGATTTGGATGATATGGACTTGCACAATATGTGATTCCAACAGGACGGCGCCACAAGCCAAACAGCGAATGTCACAATCGATTTATTGAAAACCAAGTTTGGTGAACGATTTATCTCACGAAATGGCCCAGTTCATTGGCCGCTTCTGTCGTGCGATTTGACACCGTTAGAATATTTCCCGTGGGGTATGTGAAGTATATGTTCTATGCTAACAAGCCAGCGACGATTGATGATCTTCATACGAATATCGAACGTGAAATTGCAGCAGTATCGGCCCATTCATGTTTGAAAATAGGGTTGCGTGTGGATTTCCGGTGCGTGGTGGCCATGCAAAAGTGATCGAGTTCCATACATAATTACATCGAATGTACTTTCACAGGAATAAATAATACATTTTGTAGCGCTTTTATTGAAAACCCCGAGTTCTATTCGAATAGTTAATCGAGGTTATATAATCTTTATACTAATACTTTAAAAGTTGACTGGACTCTTGACCAGTTATATCTAATGAGTATACTAAATGTAATTATGAGAATCCCAAGCCATCTCTAGTGGGTATTCGAAAAGTTCATATTTATTCGTATTCAAACTAGATGATTGAACTAGAAATGCACATGCCACAAACATTTGGTGAAAATAGAAATTGAGAAGAAAACTCTTTAGTACTCTTTCTGTACTGAGAAAAGTTATTTAACAAATGTCTCAGCCCCATTTCCTTAAAGTTAGACCATTTTCTACCCTTGATTTCAATTGAAGTACAATTGAACAATTGTCGTTCGATGATTTAGAATTTTTAATAAAAAACATTGAAAACTTGCTTTTAATCACTGATTCTAAATAGTTGAACTGGTCTTCCACACTGATCTAAGCCTAAATATCATTTTCTTAGAGACAATTTATCGATTGGCCTAAGTTCAAATTTCATTTTTAAATCAGGATTGTGAAAATTAAATGTATTTTGTTTAATATATCAAATGATTTTTCGAATTCAACTCACCAGAAAAAATATTTGTTTTCAATTATCCGTTGACTGTTTTTAAACCTGCAAGTAGAGAAATGAAAAGTTGATTAGTATGACATTATTAATTATGGTTTACAAAGCTGTTGTTTTTTTTTGGCTTTTTTTGTATAAAAACAAAATGGGTTACGAAAATGTTATTCAAAATATTGGCCGTCGCTAGCTACTACTTTTGACCATTCTTTCTGGCAGCATGCGTATTCCATGCAAATGTCGAGAATTCGGCTCAAAAAGTGACATTTTCAGTTGAGAATAAGTTTGGGATGCAAACAGATCTCTACAAATATTTTGTTGGGTCAATGTTGACACAAATGTCCAAGATCGATATAAAACGATTTAATCGACCAGTGCTTGACCCTAGAGACATCTATTGTAAAACGGCGAAAGCAAAGTTGTATACATATACGAATATATGTATTTATGTATGTTCGAGAATTTTTTTTTTCAATTTTTTTATAAATTCTTACAATATTTCCTTTTTCAGCAAATTCATCAACATTTAAAAAAAAAAAATCTGTTCCGCGTAAGTTTTTGTTTTGTTCATGTTTTGAAGAAGGAAGCAACGCTTTTAAATGAAGCCAAACACGCGATACAGAAATGTAAAAGAAAATATTACTAAATTAATAATAAACACAAAATACATGTGTATGCATAAACAAAAGCAAAACAAAACCAAAAACACGGTAAACCAAATTATTTGTGGCAAAAACAAGTGTAAAAACAAAAAGTCAGCTAAAAATAAAAAATATCAAAAACAAACAAAAAACATAACAACGCGGCAAGGTCAATACACGAAAACAGTCAATTATGCTTAGTAGGTATTTTATTTAATGTACAAGCATTTTAGTTGTATGAAAAATTGTGCAACATCAAGTAAAATACAAAAACAAGTGCAAAAAAAATTAAGAAATGTAAAAAAGCAAATCTGCAATAATAAGAATCGCTACAAACACACTCACGCTAAAAGTGAAACCAATAACTGCGCTATTAAATGCTGCTAAATATTCAATAAGAATTAATAATCAGCAATCAAAAAATTACCAAAATGCCTGGCAATAAATTTTGCAAATTACAATATAAGCTGCGAGCGGCTGCTGTTTCAGCGTTTTTGGGCCAAGCGCTTTGAAAAAAAAAAAACAATACTAACTCAATTTGGCTTATGCCATTATTGCAGTTCAGATAGACAACACGTTTTTTTAACTACTTCGCAAAAACACTATGTTTTATTTGATTATTCAATTAATTTCGACTGAGATTAAACAACAATTCATTGAACGTCAGCATGAATGAATGACAGTGAAGGCGAAGTGCTGATAGGTATGGTTTTGGAGGTGGGGAATTTGGGTAAGTGCAAACTGGTTTAGTGATCGCTAAATTATGTGTTCACCACATACTGTTTATTCATGTTGATATATATTTGTTTGGATTTGTATATTTGTGTTTTGAAATTAGATGAATTTGCAAAAACTACCTTCGTTTTCATTCGTTGGAATGAATTTAATATACCTTATAGTGGAGGTTTTCAGAAGGAACAATAAAATCAATGACTGGTTAGCAGTTTTCCTAAACAATTTTAAAAATAGCTACTGGATTCGCTAAATAGAATAGTCTTCTTCAGCCTCAACAGCAGCAGCTCATAGTGGAAGATTCCCTTCCAATCGCAACAAACACACAGTAAAACCTTCCTGGCCGTCAATCCCGGCTTGGCCACTGTTTGGGACGTTTCATCGGCCTTCGACCACGACCGTTATCGCTTGATATTGTCGTATGTGATGCATTTTTCGCCGCCAGTCACCATCCGCTTCAAAAATCGGTCGAGTTCGTTCCGTTTCAGCAGCATATCGCAAGCGTTGATTCGGTCCAGAAGGTTTTTTTGCATCAAATCATGCGGCAACCAAACATCAAACTGTTTGTGTATCCAGCCTTCTGCAGATGGTTTGGTGGCTAACTGTCATCTCCTGGGCGATGTCACTAGATGTCACATGCCGGTCTAACTCAATGTTTTCCATGATTTAATTGGTAATCGTCGTCACAGATCTTCCGCTCTGAATTGTCGACACCTTTCCTCCGCAGTTCGATGTGATAGATACCCTTTCCCCAAAACATCATTAAGCTCACGGAACGTTTCTCTATCGAATTTGCGTTTAAGGAAGGAAAACTTTAAAATAGCTCGAATTTCGGCGTTTGTGAACTCCATGTTTACAGGTCTATAACTGTTGAACGCAATATCAAAGACATATCAAAGGTGTATAGATTGCCAGAGACGAACTCTGTAGCGCTTTATACATAGCGGCGAAATTCAAAAGACAAAAAGGCAGAAGGGAGATATATACCAACCTATTATATGATTTATATTACCTCGGGTTTGTATATACTTTTTAGCCGCTTACGAAATGTTGGATCGTATGATATGCTTTTTTTTAGCAGAAATAACCTCGAGGATTTTATTGATCAGTATTAAGATTGAAACTAGATTTTGTGAAATTGATCTGAATTGGATTATACCCAGAGCTGCTATGATATATATGTGTATATATTGAAGTAGATCGTCTAATTTATCAGCAATACCTACTCAAAAGTGAAGAAAATGTTAAGACAATTAAGTCAAGAATATGTGCCATCACTCAATTTGGAAATCGCATCTATTCGATTATAGTTCAGCCGGTCGACTTTCAGGAACATTAATTATTCCATAATCTTTTAAAGTCTAGAACTAAGGCAACTCAAAGCAATAGTTCTGAATAAATCTGCTTAGACTTAAAATCATCACGACTTTGAAGAATATCTCTAGTACACAAGTTTGATGATATACTTTAATAAAAATCCAGTCGCTTTGGTGTAGTGGGTTGCATCAGTGGTTTAATAAGAAATACTAACATTTGCACACTTTTAATTGAGTATTGAAAACTGGTTGCTGATTATGCAGTTTTTGATTGAACTAAAACCATCAATATATTTCAAGCTGTCAACGAACATTCAATTAATTTAAGTTGCTGATTACCAAATATCGATTTAATAATTTAGCACAAAAGATAAAGCGATGCATTAAAGGCTACAGCAACAAAAGGAAGTATTGCATGTTGATTAACATAAAACACAGAATTGAGTAATTATCATAAATAACTATAATTGAAGGTAATAAAATTAGGTAAAATTAAATCATAGCTTAAATTGATTAAGCGGATAGATACAATTTTCGAATAAATAAACTGAAATTTATTCTCAATGCAGACTCTTTAAAATATTCCATCAAAACAAGCACAAATTTCGTAAGTCTTTATCAAGACTAACATTCGGCAACCGCAAAGAGAGTAATAACAAGAACAAAAATATTAGTCGGTCAGTGTTTTATCCGCATTTTTGCAGCTTCTTGTTAAATTTGCTAAATTTCGGTTTTATTTATTGTTTATGTTTCAAGTCACTTTGTTTGTATTTTTTATGATTGTACTTTATAGCGCTTCCTCAACACAAATCTTTCGCAATTCCACACGCTTGTCATACACAGACGCGCACACACCTGTCATTGGCGATCGCACGTCATTCGGACTAACCGCAAAGTGAGCTGGAATGACTTGCTGGCGATGCAGGCAAAAGCGTGGGAAAATTGAGATCTATAAATATATACATAACTCGATATAAATGAATATTCGTTCGCTTGAATAAAAATGCAAAATAATCTTGAATAACAAAACGTAATAGACCATATCGGTTTGGATATTTAAATAAACAATTAAGTGTCTATTGAATGCGTTGAATATTAATGCTGTGTGGAGTAGGTGTGGTTGATGTGAGTATATTTTCATTGTATATAGGTATGTTTAGATAAAATAAATAAATATTTATATTTTGAAATTATAAACTGATCTTGGTCAATTTTGATTTTTTTGGTATTACCTAATATTATACAAATAAATGTTTTATAATCATGTATCTATACTTCTAATATCAGGAAAAATTTTGCATACCATTCACAAAAAAGTTTACATCGAAAACCAATAAAAATAAGAGATATTCCAACTTGCTAGAGGGTAGCGTTCTACAGAAAACATTTAAAAATTATTTGAAGTCTAAACCTATATCTAGGCCATTCTGCAGGTCAAATTCTAACAATAATTTGCAATATTACGATGTGTGTTCAAAAAATAACGGGAATTAAATAAAATGTTATCGCGTTCAAAATAGTCTTCATTAGATATAATGCACTTATCTCGAAATCCAGCGCAGGATTACTCTTGCTAACTGATGCTATATTGGACTGAGTAGGCAATTGAAAAGTAAAGTCCTCTCTCGACGAATCAAGATCAAACTCTACAAGTCGCTTATCATTGCCGTCCTGCTTTATGGTGCAGAAGCTTGGAGGGCTACGCTGGCTAGGTCATGTTGTCCGAATGGACGAAAGCACTCCAGCTTTGAAAGTGTTCGACGGAGCACCCGCTGGTGGAAGTCGCAGGAGAGGAAGGCCTCCACTTTATTGGAAATACCAGGTGGAGAGCGGCCTGGTTACACTTGGGATTTCCAACTGGCGCCGAAATGCGAGTGAAAGAGAGGAATGGCGCGCTGTTATCGATTCGGTCATACATACATACATACATACCATCTTCTTCTTCAAATCGTCGAAACACTTCTTTTATTTTTCGAGTACACCTCGTATATAAGTTTCGAAACATGTAAATAGCCAATAATGTCTTTGAATTCTATTAAAATATGCAAAAACCATCGTATATAGAATAAAAACGGCTGATATAAGATAATTGATGAATAAAAATTATTTCCCTAATTCACTCGGGTTTCTAACTGGTACGTAGACCGAAAATGGTATGATCACTTATGAGCTATCAATAAACTTATTTTCTTTTCATGAATTATATAGAGAAATATTAGCATTGCTGTTCTGATAAACATTTCTTTTTAGTGAACTAACCTAACCTAACTTGAATTCACATCTAAGTCAGCAATTCTCAAGCATTTCTGTTATAATTCGCTCCATAATAAAGAACATTAATCATAATTAGCACAAATTAGTTATAATTCCATGAGTTATGTAAGATTTGATTTAATTTCAAATGTACTGAGAACACAATGGAGTAACACTAATTAATTTAAAGTGATAAAGCATTCTTATGAAATCCGCTTAAAAAATACCAAAGAGGAAACAAGATGCCTGCAAAGTCAATGGACATTAATACTGGAAAGCAAAAAATAAATAAAAAATTTCAAAATTTTAAGTCAAAAATAGAAGTTTAGCTGACAAATACAAATGTGCAGAAAAAACAACAAAAACAAAAAATCCATTTAGACACACATATACAAAGGCAAATAACGAATTAGTGCGCATTAGATGAGTTTGTGCGAAAAATGCTTAAAAATTCGAAGTTTCCTTTTATTGTTTTTTTTTGTTTTTGTTTATGTACAAATTTAGTATTTATAGTTACACACAATGATATCGCTTTGTCAATAATGAATCGATGTACGCAGAGACAACATAAATATGTACGTACAAACACAAGCACACCTCCGTATAATAAACATAAGTCCGCAGAAACACCGGCTATTACTTGGCAAAATTCGTTGTAAATGTCGTAAATTTATTTAGTTGCGCATAAGGAAATACTTGCACTGACAGATGTACAAACAGATGCACAAAGCTTTATTCTCTTGGCAATTGCCTTTTGCAACACAGTGCAGTGTGCGTCATTCGTCTTCAATTGAAAAGGTGCGTTGTTGCAATTGCAACATCTGTGGTTGCACATATTGTACATATATACATAATAGTATTTCTTAGCTCATAAGCTCGGTTACGAGCGCATGCAATCGCTATAATATGAGTACATGAAAATAAAAATGCGCACACAAATCGCAATTACCAAACGCCGCACTAACTAACATATTACAAAGCTGTGAACGACCAGTTGTAGAATGAGAAATGTCCACTTACCACAAAGCTTACATTGAAACATATGTAAGTACTTGGACGCTGAGAACTCGGTTAAATGTTGTACGAATCTGTTTTACTTCATGTTTGCACGATGAAAAAAAACTTTTTTGCAATAAAATATCGCTCTCCGTTATAGAAAAACCTCGCTGACGCACCTCGCATCTGCAGTTTTTATAAGTACCATACAAATATTTTGTAAAAGAATTTTGTCTAAATTACCGTAAAAGGGTTAATTTATTGTAATAGAAATATTTATGTCGAATTCCGTTGAAATTTTCGGCAGTTGATTTAAAATTTATTGAATATTTTGAGCAAATAGGAAGAATTAACTAAATAAGGATATTTTTTTAGAGAGGTCGAAGGTTATCACTATGTACATTGCTTTGTTGAAAGCTTGTAATAATTTGTAGATTTTTTATCATTCTACTCAGTCATAATCCTTTTTTTTATAATATACAAAAATAATAATTTAACCTCTCTATATTACCTCTCTCTCTATCTCTTTCGTAACATTCTACACTTGTGGAGTACATAGGAAAACTTAATAGAGTGTGCAGCAACAACAGCTTAATCTTGTCCTGGGTACCGGGACACAGTGGCAAACAAGACAACGAACTTGCAGTCCATCTAGCTAAAAAGGCTAACGGCTGTCAGGCCTGGGGCCGGAGTCCTTCATTGCTGTTGAGCCGCAAGTCCTCAGGAATCGCAACTGACTGCACTTGCAGGGACTTCGCCACTCCAAACTGTTTCAACCGGAAGAGATTCAAACAAATTATTGCGCTCCCAAGAAATAAAATGAGACAACTAGTGGCACTTTACACCGACCACTGCAGACTAAGGCGTCATCTGAACAAACTCGGAATCTGCTCAACGGACCTATGCAGATTCTGTGATCTGGAAGCGGAAAGACCTGAGTATCTACCCCTTTACTGTCACGCAATTGCGGGGTTAAGGAGTCAGGCAATTGGGGCTCTATATCCCCAAAGGGAAAGTATCGCGTCCACCAGCCCTGCAGCGCTACTAAGTTCTTAGTCTTAGAGCCACTGGACTGGAAGGTGTTCTGTGATGAACAGGATGGGTCACCATAGACCGTAGGTCGCATTGCGATCCTCAAATAAAATCTATCTATCTATCTAACATTCTACATTTGTAAAATAATACTTGCTTTAGCGACATCTCTGGATAAGATTCTTATAACTCTGAAAGGCTTAGATAACACATATATGTGATCTTCAGTTAGTATAGATTATATTATAATGGCTTCGATCAAAAATCTTATATTTTGGAAAAATTTAAAAATCTTGAGGTTATGATTGAACCTGATCTTATAGTAATAGTTAGTTATGTGTTCAACGATTAAGTTCTGATTTTACTTTAGTATCACAGACGAAAATTAGGTTATTTTAGTACCTGCTAGATTTCAAACAAAGTTCTTATAAAATAGATTTACTACTAAGGTCTAAGAATCATTCTTGGAAATGCTTTGCCTAAATTAGTCTTAAGCGTTTGAAAAAAATATTCTAACTGAAAAATCTCACAATTTCTTTGAAAAATGGTTCAATTAGCTCTTTTCCGAAATTGGATTGAGGTATTGTTTACGACGATGAGCTATGCTTGGACACTGTTTATTGGATACTAGAAATTTTCAGAGAGCAAATGGTAAAAAATATTTGAAGAAGCTCGAGATATTGTCCGATTCGATATACTTCTGTCGTAATTAATTCTATATATGTGGGGTATGGGAAATAAGGACCCATTTGTTACAGGAGTTTATACTTTTTGGTTCAATAATATTAAGACCTTACATGAGATATGCAGAAAATGTATTTAAAAAAATTGTGACTGGTATTTTTTACCTGACCTTATGTTTTTTTTATTAATACTTTTTGGGAGCCCAAATGATCTCATAAAAGTACCACCTGCAATAACGATATAAAATTGTAAAGCAAGAGTTCCCCGTTAATCGTGCAAACCCCATGATTCAGACACTTTCTCTAAACATTTTCTGAAATATTTTATACAACATATGTTTCTGGTTAAAATGTCGGTTTTGGGAAAATTATGGAAGTGTTCTTGATTTGGATCTAACTCTTTGTATAAAAATAAAATTTGTTTGAGTATAGCTTATGAGATCATTCATTTTTGGTATGAAATTATCTCACTACAACTTTCAAAAAGTATAATCACCTATATTCGTACAAATAAAATAATTTCACAAACTATGTTAAATGCACTTTGGTGAAATTTCTTAACCTTACACGTCGCACTTAATTTTCATGCATGTTTTCCACATTTTAACATATTTTTTATGATTTATTTTTCATGTTATTTTAGAAATAATTTTTAACAAGCTCATCAAAAAGTGCACTCCTCAACCACACGTCTGCACTTTTGCCATATCAACGCATTTAAGCATATATGCCATAATTGTACATATGTACATATATAAGTTTGTATGTGTTTACACACGTGCATTTAGTTTTATTATTTAAATGTTGCTTTCAGCGAATTTCCCACGGCGTACAAGCCGTTAAACTCAAACTACACAAACGACGTGTACACCAAAAATTAGCAACAATCAAAAGTAAATAAATGGTGTTTATGACCAAGCACAACAACGACAACAACAACTAGGCATGCTGACTGTCAAAATGTGTTTAAGTACTTCTTGAAGTTTTGCACGGCCTGGCTAGCTGCAATAGCGATTTATAAACGCGCCAACATGACTGCAAATTGCAGATGATGATGTCTTACATGGAAAAGCATAAACTGGCATGGGGGCATGGGTAAACTATAAAATCATAGACGCATGTGTATACATTTTTATATGCGTATGCACATTAGGGTGGTCGTTATGTTATACTATGAAATATAGTTGCAGACAATTTTTGAAATAGTATAAATAATTTCTAGTAATAGCTTTAGGGATCCGAATACTTCAAAAATTGGTTCGGAAATTTTTCTTATAATTAACAAAAAAATTTCTAAAGTTGAACTAACTGTAAAATACTTTTTAAGCTTGTGTAAATTAAAACATTTTTGGAATACAGAGTATTAAAATTTTATGTCAGATTAAAACATTTCAACGCTTAAATTCTTATGTATCCTAAATGTATGCTTCGTTGATTTTTAATTGAAAACTTGGTTGGTAAATGAACTGTAATAACTAAATTTCGTGATAACCGACGAATGAAGTACATAGTTCCAAAAGTCTCAACCCGTTACAATTGGCTTATTGATGGATATTTTAAATTTAAATTACAATTTACTTTTGGTCGGAAATATATCTACAGGTTTCGTCAATTCTGTAATTGTTGAGAGCTATTAAAGAAATTGTAAGTAAAAAATTGGCCTTCATTTTGATTTGGAAACATAATGCTCTGAGAATAGGCCATGTTTTCATCTCGACTATAAGTCAAATAAATTATTTTAATATTCTAATGAAATGGAATCCCTTCATTGAACATTTTGCAGAAGCCAATTTTCTCGAGAACTAAGTTATTTGAGAGATTGCTTATCTAGGATTAAGAAAGATTATAAAACCCACTCGATTCATCCACTCAACACTATTATTAGAAATGATAATATAAATATCGTTCTCGATAATCGGGTCTATATAAGCAGGGCCCAATTTTTATCATTTCAAGGACTTCAAGTCAGTAAAAATCTAGAAAAGTATTTGGTGAATTTGGAAGATTATATTAAGAATGCCACTGAGAACTCATGGAGTGAGGATAGAAGAGTCTTTCAAATCATTTGTAAATTGACTCAACCGAAGGTCAAATGTGTTAGGTGTCACTTATATATGGCAGTTTATTGCGGGATTTTTTTGTTCTGAAACGTGAAATATTCACTCCGAGACTCCATTGGAGATACCTTTGTACAAATTTGACAAACAAATAAATAAAGATCATACCGACCAGGGTCAATATCAATTGTTTTATTGACTCAATAGATATATATTTTTTATTATTAAAACATTTCTTTACTTAAAACTCTGAAACCAATTTGGTGAACTAGTAAATTCGTTTTAGTCAAATTTAATCCCTTCTGCAAACTTTAACGAATTATTTGATTTATTTATAAAAAAAATCAACTCATATGCATATCAAACAATAGGCTCAAATTAAAAAGAAGAAAATCGTACGAAAACCGACCACAAAGTCAAAGCGCCTTACTGGTGAGTACATAATGGCTTTAGCATACGAGTATGTAAACATTTAAGCTCATGAATATGCAAAAAACAATTGTTGTTGCTTCTGTAGCCGGTTGACCTTTAAAGTTGCGCAGATCGAAAAGTATGCGCAATTGACTCAAGCAGCGTGTTTGCTTTCAACCGAAAATGTAATAAAAATAAATGAAAATAAAAAAGCTCACAACAATAAATGCCGGAGTTAAGACTAGCATATGTGCGCCAAGAAGAAACAAAAGCACGTTATTGTAATGCATCCGCAAACGACAGCATTCAAGTATTGCAGGCAATGGTGGCAGCAATAATTCTTGTTGTTGTTACTGGTGACAGACACTTCATTGCCACTGTTGCTAATATTGATTTTGCTTTTATTTTCTATTTTCAATTTTTATTTTTATTTTTATTATTTTAACTTTTTCTTTATAATTTGTTGCAATTGTTGCTGTTATACTCAACTTACCACCGTTTATTCAACATAAATGCATTATATAAATTTAACTTTAACTCCATGCTCATACATATTTATTGCATTACCTAAGCATAGTTCCAAGAATTGCACATTAAAATTAATTTTATTTTATTTATTTTAATTGTTCACTTGCTTTGTATTAGTATTCGAGGAATTTCTGTTATTTGAAAAATATTTGCCACACAACAGAACAGTCAATTGTAATTATTTTCCACTGAACTTGATTTAACTCCGGTCAGCTGTTCGTCGGCGCTGCCACAATTTTACACAAACTCGCGCCGCTCAAACGTTCAACACTCTTCAGCTGCTTTTGCTTCACAACTTCAGTCCAAATCGCTTACCGGCAGACTGATTGGCTGTCTCACGAAATATTGGCCGGTAGCTGGTGCTTTTGTTGTCGCGCAAAGTGGTTTAACTTGTTTTACATTTTATTTTTTGCTTCTTTCTTCTTTGTGTTTTTGTTTTTTATTGTAAATATTTAAGTAAGTTCATAAAGTTCTTGTGCATATTTTCGATTTTGTTGTTTTTTTTTTTTTTAATTTATAGTTTTGTTTTTAAACGTTTTTATTTTCTTTCTATTTTTCTATTTTTATTATAGAATATTTTTCTTCTTGACTGGTTTTCTTGCTACTGCGGATCATGTTCTTGGGTTATTAGTTGGAATTTGGTTTTACCAATAAGTAACTGCGAAAATTCCCTTAACAGGGAATTAATTTAATTAGCAGTAGTAGTAGACATAATATACGGGTTATGTTAGACCATATCGGCTCACAAGCAAACAACCACATACATATGTAAACCATATATATCTATATATATATGATAGTAAAATCTATCTACTTGACTAGCCCTTCCACATATTTCTTCATATTTTCAAATTTAAAATGTATATAGATGTACCGTTATTTGTTCTCTTCTTTCTCCTCTATTATATTCTATTTCTGTTCCACAAGTTCAATGAATCAAGTACCCCTCATTATATAATAAGAATCTATTTATTGTTGCCAAACAACGAAATTTTTAACTTTACTTTCTCTAACCTCTTTTTTACTTAATTGATTTTGATGAAAAATGAATGGGTTTGGTTTTTCAAACGATATAGATTGACCCCATTCAACTTAAGACCATATACAATATTTTTGGGTTAGCCTTTGGCTATTTCAGCGATATCTCACATGATTGTAAAACGACGACCCTTTAAGGTTATCTTTATTTTTAGAAATAGGAAAGGTCACTCGCGGTCATGTCTGGCGAATATGGAGGCTGCGGCAACGTTTCAGTACTGTTGGTCTAAAATTCACGAACAAGCAATGAAGTGTGAGCTATTAACAAACGGAAATCGTCAAGCTAATAAAATACGTCCTTAACCACTGCTACAGACAACGAAAACAATAAATACAGCTGAAAAATTGATCGTACTTCAAATGGGCAATAGGACTCTTCAAACCCGTGAAATTTTAAATTTAACAATTCCGGTTATTTTTTGAACACATCAAGTATTTATGACCTAAATATGATAAGTTGTGTTTTTTATAAATAATTTCCAAAGAAAACTACATTATATAACTAATAAGTTTCTTCTTTTGGTACATTTAAGGAGTAGATGTAGTAGAAGTACTACTTACCACCAACTAATAGGATCTAAAAATGATTCATGACATGAATATAGAATAAGAGTCCATCCTTGCCCCTTATTAGGATCACCTTGAAGTGAAGTAAGAGAGAGGACTTCTACACTAAGTTTATTTGTCAACAAAAAGAGAGCAATCGGGTAACTTTTCACTTTTTGTGAGAGTTTCCACTTTTGGTAGTGCATCAACGCTTTCTTATTTATTTGATTTAGCTTGTATTATATTGTCATATTGTTGTTAATACCGGTTAAATAAATTCTGGTCGAACGGAAAGTGCAATCAATGATAATCGTCGGTCATCTAACGGTAGGTCCCGGAAACGAGCTGTTTCGAAGTTGTCGGTCCATAGGAAGAAGGATTTTAGATATGCGGATTTGATTGTGTATACAAAGGATTATTGATTATTATCATGCGGGACTTATTACATATAAGATATGTTTTTGGTATGTCTGGATATAGTCTGGATAGGTACGAATTTATTCTGATGCCAGACCAAAAAAGAAGCTGCGAAGCAACTCGAGATTAGCTTCTGCAATAGATAGAGGTTGAACTCCCATAACGCCATTAATTATGAGGCTGCCAGTAATGATGTTAATAACTCGTCTGTTAAAGATCTTTAGTGCTTGTCTGAAGTTAGTCCCGCCCGAAATGTGGTACATAAGGTCATGTATTTCGTTGACGTGTGTGTGATATGGCCAAATCTTCATAAAAATCTTGCCACATAAGTCTCCAAATGGCATATATAATAATAATAATCTGAATGTAATGCATTGAGTTGAATGAACTGAAAATGTGCTGCCTCTAATGAAACTGATAAAATGTTTATTTTTAATTTCTATAAGAATACTTAAAAACACACACAATTACTGCGTATAAATGTCAGTTCTTCACTTCTTTAACGAAACACGTCCAACAAACCATAAAAGTTTGCAATAAATTTGCAAGAAACTCACATCACAAATGCAAATCTCACACCGTATTTGTACACAAAACAGCTGGAAAATGCATAAATTTGCCACGAATTTTTATAAGCAATCGAAAAAAAATTGTTGATGATTGGCGTTAAATTGTGGTGTAATGAGACAGCTGCGGAGCTACCGCACTGAAATAACTTAATGACCCACCAAAAATTGCTACACTTTAAGCGGCGTTTTATTTTCTTATTTTCACTTAAACGCTTACATTTTATTTTTATTACTTTTTATATATTTTTTTAACTTTTTTTTGCAATCACGCGCCAACACGAAGCAACGAATGAATGTCTGCACTGGGATTGAGTGAAACGTAAAAATTTTGCATTTTCCTTAGCGCATTACGGCAAATCAATACGATAATCACCGCTAAAATTGACTGACATGTCGATAAACACATTAAGCGCAAATGCCAGCTGCCAGGCGGCGAGCAAATGACCAGCGGCGGCAGCGGCAATGAGACAAGCAGACGTGCAGTGCGGCGCGACGCGGAGTCAGCAACGATTTACGGCCAAACAAATGGCGCACAACATCCTGAAACTGAAAGCGCTTGCAAATCTAATTGCACACAAACACATATAAATATTTTGTGCATATGTGCACACATAAATTGCGCCTAATATATGTACATATGTATGTATGTATGTATGTTATTGGTGCGCGCTCGTTAGCGTATTGCGTTACCCAGTCGTCGCTGCCACACCAATTAACCTGCCACAATTCAAGCGGAGCTTAGCCGAGAGCAGTTCGACCGACGAGCAATTAAAGCGAATTGCTGCTTTACACTTAAAAAGCGTTGAATGCACAACAACAACAAAATCACAGCAACAACAAATCACAAAAAAAAAGAAAAGTAAAGCGAAAGAGTTTTAAAAATAGCGTTGAAACAATAAAACAGCAACAACTACCAGCACCAAAGCGAAAAGTCGGACCGGAATGAAAGAAAGAAATCAATTAAGCGCGCTGGTTGTTTAACTGCCACAGTTGCAAGCATGCGATTGCTCTTACAACATGCTGCCCCCCATTTTTTTGTTGTTGCTTTCCAAACATATGTCTGCATGCATTTAGCATATGTTGCAGTTGTTGTTGGTTTTATTAACTGCGCGCAGCGGAAAAGCTTACATATGCAAAATTGGAGTGCAATCAGCAAGCGAGCGAGTAAGCGAAACGCTTTCACTTTCCATGCTGCGTGCAATCGTGCGAAACTGCGCCGGCGCACAGTGGCATGCCTCGGCCGCGCAGGCCAAAGCGCATTCACACAATCAGTGCAGTGCAAACACACACATGTGTATAAGAAAATAAATTCGGAAATATTTTGCATGGTGCGGCGCCAATACCTTTCTTTCGGCGAACTCTCATTTCGGCGCATGCCCATGTTTACGCGCTTGTTGCACGCTGTTTGCTTTTAGGTATGGTGTATATGTGTGTTTTGCCAAGTTACAATTACACAGGAAGAAGTTTATTCATTTTTTGAAAATTTGCATAAAACCCACGAAAAATTTCGCATGCGAGTTTTTTAGAGGAAATATTTTTTTAATTTACTGCTGCCTTAATATGTAAAAAGCACGCGTATTTTAATTTTCAAAGCGTTTGTATCCGGTTTGATTGAAATTTCGTGAGTATATTTTGGCTCTAATTAAACTCCGGTTAAGAGAATTCACCGACTTTACGAACTTCAACAATAAATATTATAATAATAATAACCCGAGTACCCCACCTCATATAACAATTATCGTTTCACTGTTTGCTTAGCTACAGTATATACATAAGTATTAGTGAAGAAGATATGCTTCTTATTAAACTAAAATGAGAGAATTTAAACAAATCTGTTGATAAATTTTTCTTGGTCCCCATTTAAACATTATGAAAAAATTTTTCCTTACAGTTGCTGGTATTTTGGGCCTAATCATTGAATCCGTTTCGAACCAAAAATGGTTCAATTCGATGGAAAAATTGTACGTCGGAATCATTGAAACCACATAGCAAATAAAATTTACAATCACATTGAACTCACTGACTCGAAAAAATACATTCCGCCGCTAATAGATGTCGCTAATTACGAAATCATTGAATCAGCAAAATCGAAAATTTCACCGTTGGTGAATGAGTTGCGGAAATGTAAAAGAAATAAACCATTTGGAAGTTTTTATGTAAATAATTACTGATGACGGACTAAATCATGTTTTAAATGGTTATTTTAGAGCCAAGAGACAAAAATAGACTAACAAATATAAATTAAAGATGTTTAAAATCGATATAAAGTTGCTCACTCGAAATAGCGATAGAATTTTCTCAAAGAGCCTCAGGTGAATTAAATATTTTTTGGAAGAAATGTTACAATAGTTAAAGGTCAGAATTAATTTATTTTGAACAAAGCAAAAATATATATTTTAAGCAAGTTCTTCTTTATCAAATTCTTCGCATTTGTCGATAAAGGTTGATAAAACAGATTTACGTTCTCACTTTGTGGTAAAGCAGTTTATTGACGGAATCAATGATTGCATGACCATTTTCTATCGAAAATCTTTATCGTTTCGAAATCAAATTCGCTGCAGATTCAATGATTTGGCCCATTGTATCGATTGTCTAGCGATAGACATGCGACTGATGACAATTTAATCTCGACTGCAGACGTCTTATCTGGCAGACCCTTTGGTAATTAAAATATTTACTTAAGTTACATTGGTCTGGAGGATATCACAACTGTGTCAAGGATAAATTTAAAATATATTCCACCTTAACCAAAACATTATTTTTTGAATTTAATAAGATTATTTTTATAAAAAAAGATTTTTAATATTTATGAAATTAGACTGCAGATTTTAACTAGTCCATTCTGTTAAAAAAAGTAGAAATATCTAAAGAATCTCATTAGCTCGAGAAAGATACCATTTTATGAATCGCCTTGCAGTCAAAGTGTTATAGACTTGGCAGGCGGCAGCGCTAATTTGCATTAGCGGCCTTAACATTTTTTAACTTGCGCATTTGACCCATTTTAATGCACTAAAATTTTGTGCATTTAGCTGAATTTACCGAATTTGAGTTAGCTATGCTGCCCAAAAATGACCGATTTTTGGTATTGTTAATGCTGATTGATACAAAGAAGAAGAAAATAACATAAACAAATGATTTATGTTTCTATTTTGCTAATTAAATCATGTGCAAATATATTAACAATAAATAATTTTAATATTTTTATGTGGCAGAAAGCAAACAGCGAACAGTTTCATCAACGACAGCCAGCGACGAAAATGTGCTGATAGAATTGTTTACTTTCTTTTAATGAATAAGCAGGTTACTCAACCAGCTGTCTAAAAGCACAAATCTGCCGTCTGTCACCATAAAATGCGCATTTTGCTCGTCTGTCACAGCCATTAGTGAAAGTCCAATTCTTCTAAATTCTTTACCTTATTAATAATTGATATTAGACATAGTTTGATTTGAGCAATCAATATAGCTACTGGCTTTTAGAGTGGTGTTAGTTGAGCCGATACCATTGAGTTACGTCTGAAAAAAATTTTTGGAACTATAAATTCAGTAAACAAATATTTATTGGGTTAAGTTATTAAATACTAGCAGACCGCTCCGGCTGCGCACGGGTTTAAACAAACATTTCAAAAGATATAAGTTTTTACACACTCTCCCATACGAGTACATATATATGTACTTTCCCGTTTCATTTCTGGGTTCATTTTAAAAAAGTAAAATGAGGAAAATTCGAACATCAAATAATATTATATTATTTGTAATGAGCTAAAACTTGATTACAACATCTAGTCTTTGGTGTCCGTTGTCTTTCTCTCTGATGAAGGCGTTGGGAACGCTCAGAGTTAGACACCTTAATGCGAGCTTGTATATTAATAATATTTTGTTCTTCAAGCCGCTGCAAACGCTCCGCACTCGACTCTCAAGCGCATACTTGGGAGGTTTTGAAATTTTGTTCAGCAAACAGCTGCGAGCGCTCGTTACTCGACTCTCTGGCACGCGATTGCGATGCGAAGATAATGTCATGCACGACGATTTTCAGTTTCAAATTAAGATTCTCCATCACGGAGCCTTTTTGACACCCTCACCTGGGAACTATATCCAGAGAGTTGTGATTCCAGCAATAGATATAGCCTATGTTACTCGCTTTCCAAACATTGACAGAATTTTTGAAATCGGCACATTAGCTTTCGAGTTTATTCATTACAAAAATACATAAAAATCTTTTCTGTTTATAATAGTAGTATAGATCATGAAATGAAGACTGATTCCCAAGCCATTGGTTGTAGAAGAGGAAGAGGGCGAAATACGATGGATAACAAAAAATTTTCAAATACTTTTCGTTTTGACTACTCATAAAAAATATATATATTTACTCTTGTATTATATATTTGCTAAACACACACTTACCGTGTAAAATACAATTCGCGAACTTACTAGCAACTATGAGCCAGCAGTGGCATCTTTGGCAATGCCACGTTTGCACCCCCATCGACAACATATTTATTATGTTGAATATCAAAAATAAAGATAGCTAAACCCAAGTAGAAAAATACGTTACATGAAAGCAAAAAATCCAACTAAAAATAAAAATAAATATAAAATAAAATAAAAAATAAACTAAAAAGTTAAAAGTTAAAAGTAAACCAATGAACCGATGAGACGATGAGCATAGTGCCAATGCCAAAGCCAGTGCGAATGCTTGTAATAAATATGATGAAGAAGTCTTGATTAATGAACACCGCCAGCGGCAGCGGCGACAGCCAAACGCGCTGTTGCTGATGCCACGCGGCGGAGGCGCAGGCGCGCAACGGCACAGCGCCACACCATGCGGCAAGGCAGCAAGCCACAAGAGCATGGAAGCAAGCGCGCTCGAAGGGAAGGCAGCGACAGCAACACGGCACGGTTGACCCACTTTTCGCAGCGACTTTATAGGTTATGAGCATTTATCATAAGTAAAAAATCGAAGATTGAAGCCAATGTACAACGGCAGCTGTGCGATCATCGCGAACCGCGTAGAAATGCCGCTTTTGGCAGGCGCAGCGTGCTCGCTCGTTGCGTTTTGGGAAAATTCCGTAGAGAGTTTGACTTTGGCTTTGGTTGTGGCTGTGGCTGTGGCTCAAACTGAAGGCGGATGTGCGCAAAAGCTGCAAATGTTTGGCTTCAATTCGGCTCACAAGCTATGTAGTTTTTGTAGTGAAATGTTGTTGTTGTTTACTATTTTTAATTGTTTTTATTTTTTGTTGTTTTTTCTATTTTTGTTGCTGTTTCATTTTTGTATTATTTTTGGTTTTGTTGTTGTTTTTTTCTAATTTTGTTGTTCGTTACTTTTTCTAGTTGTTGCTTTTGTTTTTGTGCTGCAGTCAGCGCTTTTCTAACCCACAACAAGTATTTTGAACTGTTGAAACGAACCCGTTTCGCTTGCGCCAAACACAAAAGACTTAAGCAACGAACTCGAATTCGAATTCGCTGGCGAAACGGAACAAATAGGCGTTGTTGCAAGTCGTTTGGGGAATTCATGCAAATGGCATGCAATTTTTTATTACAACGCCGCCACCAAAGTAGTGATCATGCTCGTTACAAAAACACTAAAAAAATGCATAAAAACGGTTTACAACAACAACAACAATTGTGTGAGTGTTATGACTAAATTGAATAATAAGTATGCGGAAAGCAACCACAAAATGCAGTTCAAAGTCATCAGGCGGCGCATCGAGAGATTACAACAGCAAAATGAACAATAAAAAGCAACAACAACAACAACAAAAGCACACTAACAACTGCATAACAATAAAAAAATTGTTTAATGCAAATCAATATCATCACTCCAGTCACTTGCCACCAACATCGACTCGCTTATTATGGGTACGTATCAAATGTAACTGTAAACCGGCGCTGCAACAAATGCAGTTCGATGCTAATTTTGCCGCCTCATCGGCCAATTGCCGTTACATTAGCGCATCGATATGCGCGCGCACATATTGTTGCAATCGCGCATAGTTAATGTTATTAAATTTTGTTGTTGTTGTTTTTTTATTTAGTTTTTCAACTGCGAAAGCGCATCCATTGCAGCTGCTTACAATGATTTCTTCATTAGAGCGTTTCGCTGGAGCGGCGCTGCCCAACATTGCGCATATCCGCATCACTGCTGTGCTATAAAATAACAACAACAACAACAACAACAACTAAAAGCACTATCTTTATGGCAATATGGTTTTTGATGCGCCGGCGCATTGGTGGGCTTTTAAGGTTGGTTGCGCATCAAATTTGGTGCTCAAAATGCATTTGCCGCAGGTTTTTTTCCTCTTCGTGCTTATATCACATGTGCATTTATTCCAGTTTATTTGTTTGCTTTGCTTTATTGATTCGTTCATAAAAGTGCATTTCACTGATTTGGTAATATGTGATTTGTGTGATTTCATTATGTTAACGGTAAATATTAGGTGTAGTCTACAGGCAATGTCGTAAGTTGATTATATGATTAATTCAATCAAGTAAACTGATTATGTAATTGATTTACATTTCTAATATGATTACATAACAATTCAGGGAGTTTGAGATACAAAGTTGTTGTGAAAAAATAAAATTAATAATATATTACAAATTAAGCACAATGCATTATAAAATAATGTTCAAAGAGGCCTGAGATTCGCAAGTAAATTATGAGATTATTGTTTTAACCAAATGGCGGCCTTTGACAGCCGTGAGCACTATAACATTAAGTGATTTGAGGCCAAAACTAGTAAAAGTTACAATGCTTGGACAGAAGACTTCGATGAAAAAAGTGTACTAAACAATAAATACAACATAAGATGTATGTGCGTCCACTAGTCATAAGATATATACGTATACTATACGATATAACAAGTTAAAGAGAGCTTCCTGAGGCAGCTGAGTTGGAGAGGGTCTTATAACTCACACATCTGCATATTATCATTGAGCAAACAGCGAATGAAGCCATACTTAGCATGACGCTAGATAGTTATTGTTGCCGCGATATCAAAATTGATTTTCGAAAGCCTGAGAAAATCTCAACAAATGGCTGCTCCAATTTCGGAATTCATATAATGATTCTATCTGAATATTTCTTACAGTGAACCATTAAAGATGCATTTCATTTTATTTTTTGAGACTTCCAATCCTAGAGCTGGAGAGAATATGACTAATTTATCCTTGAACAAGAAAATTAATAAACAAAAAATATTTTTCAACATACCCTCTTTCAAAATTGAACTGTGACAATAAAATGAAGTCAAAACACTTGAAAAACATGAGAGTATTATAACTCTAACCTGAATTACTTGAATCTATCATAATCTTTGCAAAATATCAAGTAGAAAATACTAAAATACTTTTTTTAATTTCGTCAATTCGTCGTGAAGGTCTAGTTTCGAAGTGCGAGGGCAAGCACACAGTGCATGTTTGGTAGGTAAATGGTAAATTCGTGTTTCTGGGCTAATACTCTTTCTATTTTAGGTACTTTTACTTGCTAACCTTTTACTTAAAAAATGGACTTTTGGCCAGCTAATTTTGAATAATCGACCTTTGTGCATCGGCTATTCGAAAATAGTGAAAGACATTGGACATTGGACAGGAATAAAGATCACTGGAGGAATTCCAAGATATCAATAAAATATTGACAATTGGATTTTTGGTCTATTGGAAATTATTCAATTCCCGATATATTTGGAACAAAACAAAATAATATCGTCATGAAAAGTTTCAGATAGAACTCTAGGTATGTATATATAAATGAAAAAAATCTCTTTAAGCATATTTTGGTCTAGAATCATAGGAAAAATATGTAGAAATTTATAACTACTGAGGTCTCAAAAGAAAAAAAGAAAATAACCGCCCTAAGAAATACTTTAGACGCTTGGTAGAAATGTATACGGGCCACTTTATTTCATTATTTCTTTATAGAAAGACCATTGCAGCAATATATATTTCTAAAAATTAATATTAATGTGATTCATAAATATAAATAGGTTTAAAAAGAAGAATTAAGTTATAGCGCAATTATTTTGTCATTATAATCATTTAATATTTTTATTCACGATCAAGATCATTTGTAAGATCCTCAGTAAACGCATTTTAATCTGAATATAATGTCTCTATAACTACAATAAACTTTAATGCAATATAAAAAACGCTTTTGCAGCTTCTAATTGACCTAGTTCTTTTTCATTTCATATTCATACTTCGGTCAAATAAAAATAATAAAAAATAGTAATAATCACCGGATGACTATTTTGCGGTCAGAAACATTATTTCAAAGTGAACTGCGGTAAGCAAGCGCGCAGATAATTAAATAAGAATTGCGGGTAGAATATGTAGAAAAATATAGTAACTAAGAGAAAAATTTTAATGTTGTAAATATGAGTTGATTTCTATTTTAACATACAGTTGAATTTCCATAACTTGAACATCTATAAATCGAAGTTATGCATAACCCGAGCTCTTGAATGGACAATAGAAGTAAAATTTCATACAAATTTCCTTCCATAACTTGAATTCGCTCTAACTCGAAGTTTTTTTGTGGATCCGAGTTAGGTAAATTCAAATTGTAAAATTAAAAAATAAAATATGCAAAAATTCAAAGTGAAAAAAATAATTTTTGAGCTTTTATAAACGGTCGAGCATGTATCTAACAAATTATATAAAAAAATAAATTTTTTATTGCTTTTATATTTTGTTTCATTCTCATTAAAGTTATCTTCTTTAATTTTACTAATATCAATGTGGCTGTGCACTCAGCTATCAAAAGTATAGATTTTTATCAAGTCTGAACTCAAACTCATTAGAGCATAAACAACAAAAGAAGATAAATAAATTTTCTGCCTTCGCAATTAAAGGAAAGGAAAATTCAGAGTAAGCAACTCATAGTTTTATACAATATACATTATGCCAAGTAGATGTCTACTTCAGAAGACATCTTAACAATAAAAAGAATGAAATGAAATGCTATAAATAATTTATTATTTTTTCATTTTGATTTCGCTGCGGTCACTTGGCACAAGCAATTTTTAATTATTATTAGCTTTCGTTTTGCATTTGTATTCCTTGATATTTTGTTATTATTTTAGAACAACTGGGCACTAGGTCACTGCGCACACACCCGTCTCTTTTGTAGCGGTCGAATTAGCGGCTGACTGGCATCAGACACTTTTAGATTATCAACGGAAATTTAGCGCGCACACAGCAAATAATTATGGCTAAAATAAATACTTAATAAATGGCATGGGTGTGTGGGATATTAGTTTCATTTTGCAATTTATTTGTTATACTCATTATTGCTCAGGCTTATATTTATATTTATGAGCGCATATGGTTTGAAGGATTTTACTGTATCAAGTATACGCCCTGGCTACCGTTTGGAACTAATTTATATATGGTTCAGTAGTTTAAGATTTTAGTTAATTAATAATTGAAGCTATGGCGGTCATTGTATTCGAACGGCTGATTTCTTATTTTATTCGACTCAGTGGAAATATTTCAAACAAGAAGTTTATAATCATTTAAAAATAAAGCAAAATTTTTAATAAAAATTTAATATGACTACCTCAAATTCAGTCGACTTCAGCTACATATTTAACATAAGACCACTTAAGCATTTTTTTATGTTTTTCACTAAGAATATCTTTGTTCCTGTTTTAGCTAAAATATGAAGGGATAAAATTGATTATTTTGTGGGGCTGGTGGAACTGGAATGTGCTTATGACAATGGTACCTTTTTAAAGCAGTTTTTATGAAATTACAAGTTTTTGCTGGATTCTGATTCTACAGAATTCGATTGTTATAGAGAACCAGGAAACGTTAATAGCCAGTCTATTAACAATTATATTCCGTACCAGCTAATAGCCTTTTCACACAGCCAAATTAATTGAACAATTAAAATTTTAATTGGGAAACCAATTTTTCCCATTCGTACTGCCGGCTACTCGATAATCGATCAGCTGTTATATATTTTTGTTTTTACTTTTCATAAGAAATTGGTAATTTTCATCAGCTGATTGCTATTTTTCTATTTATTTTCAGCGGCGACATCTAACGGTGTGTAGCGTGAATAACAACTCGGGGACAATGAACGTATGGTCTTTGTCACTGAGTTGCATTTCATTTTCAAGTCGATTGTAACTCAATTAAAAATTAATGTAGAAAAATTAGATTGTTTTGTATGGTAAATCGATCTAAATCGGCGAATTAATCGAGCAGAGGCTGGTTAATTGTTCAATTAGCTCCAGTGTCAAAAGACTATAAGAAACAAATCAATCTCTTCACACGATTGAGCGTATTCTAAAGGATTGGAATGAAAGATTTGATTAATGAAGTCACTTTATGGAAAATATGTCATGAATGACGTAACATGGATGAGATGATAGTTTGAGGTGTATCTGCTTGAAAAAAGACTCCACTATAGTGTTCGCAAGCTGTCTAAAGGTGGCATTTGTAACATTATCTACAATGGGAGTTATTATGTAGGAAAGACCTGATATATTGAACACGATGAAATCTAACTAATAGTAAATTTGAAGACAGGAATAAAAGTAGTCACAATGGGGGTTCTTTAAGTAGAATATTAATCCAAATTTGGTCAAAAGGTCGCTGTCTCTATCTTAGTAATTCGAATTCGGTTTTGTTTTATATAAGAATTTATAAATTACTTTGCCCCATCAAGTTCTAAAATTCAGAATTAATTAAGTTTTTATTTAATTATTATATTTTCACTCCAAATATGGTGCCAAGTGAGCTCATTAGTCTTGCTACTGTCTAAATTTTTTAACATTATAAATATTATAGTTTTTTTTTGGGGTTTGGTGTATACAAATATCCAATTACTCACGGAACACCTTCCAAAAGAGCTACTGTCTTATTAAACAAACTAATTATCCCGTCAAAGAATTCATAACACAAGCCTTATTTCCAATTTCTCAATGTCAATATGGATATTTTCAACTGCCGATAATTGTTTGCATGCATATGTATCTGCCACTCCCACCTGTTATTGAGATTTGTATAAACGAACTAGCCCATATTATTAACAATATTCAAACGAAATTACGATTTTTAAATTTATTTGCAATCTGAATCTAATTAATTCTAATTAAACGTATTAAAAAAAATAAAATTATTTAAGAAAATATGTGTTCAATGCAAATACAAGAATGCAAAAGTCAATTATTATTGCATATTAGCAAAAGAAATGTATGTGCATAAGTATTCATATATTAATAGGTAACTAGCTATGTATCTACTAATAAATGTTTAATGTATTCATTATGTGTTTGAGTTTTTCGTGCATAATATCGTTTTACTTCAGCTTTACACATATTTATCAGATTTATGTGTGTCTGTAGGTACACCAATGGTTCTGCTTAGTCAACCAACCAATAAGTAAGAATTCCAAAACCAACAACAATCGCAAAAAAAGCCACAAGCTGACCGAAGCGCACAGCAGTTACGGGAGTGGGCAAACAGCGTTAAAATAGGCAAAAATATTTATATTCATAAGCATCTTTGTTAACCATGACTACTTGCAACAACAACCACAACAATAAGTACAATCATTACATATTTTGCTATTATTTTGCGAAATAATTTGCTGCTTCGCTGAGTCCAACTTGCTTGGTCTTTCGCACTGTGTTGTTGTGAAGTATAGAGCTTACTTCGTTACTGTTGTTTTTTTTGTTGTGGTTCATACATTTTTCGCCGCAAGCGCGAAATGGCAAAAACGCAATGAGAATTATCATAATGAAAAATCATTGAACAACAGTTATTTTTTAATAAACAAAAACACACTGTGGATTCAGCTCACCTTAAATTAGTGCGCTTTGGTTTCGCACTTTTGCAGCAATTTTTTTTTGTGTTATTTCTTTATTCTTTGCTCGTGTTGTATTAACTATTTTTCAATTTGTTGCGGTTGTAAATTAAAATAATTGCAAAAATATCTGAGTCAGTCGGTGATGTGGCAGTTCTTGATGGAGTTTGATTCTCGATACGACTATTTTTAAGAACAATTTATGAGGTTTTCTGTGACTTATGGTAGTCTTCCGAGTATAAACTTAGATATTTGAACAGTTTATTATATTTAATTCTCATTATTTGTTTTGTATTGGTAAAACCCCAAAGTTTTTAAAAGCAAGCTTAAAGGGCTATGTCACCAGTGTGACATTTTCAAAAAATCAACTTTTTTTATTTTTACTTATTCGATAGTTTATACTCTGAAAAATATCCTATGAAAGCGGTAAGATCATATCTTGAATAGTTTTTGAATCACAGCGTTCTAAAGAGTGACAGCTCGCTGGTATAAGCAGCTATAGTTAAAACTTTAAACGCGTTTTTCTAGAAACGACATTTCCCAAAATAGCTTACATCATAACTTAACGATACATTGACCGATCGATTAAATTTAAACTGAGTATTCTTGAATATATTTACTATACAATGGCCTACGATCTTTTCGATTGGTTGAAATTTGTCAATTTGGCATTTAAAAGAATTAAAAAAAAAAAAATTTTTTTTGCTTAAAAAACTTAATTTTTTCCAGAACTACGCCATTCTGTCAATTTTTGATATTTTTCAAAAATCGTAGGTCATTGTATAGGAAATATATTTATATTTAATATTATTTTTCAATTTTTTTTGTTTCAGCAACTCATTCGGCCAGAATCATGTAAGCAGTTGGTAAACTTTTTTTCTGGCACCTCCGAAGATAGCATATAACTCCGTTGTTTTACAATATTTTTGTAAACAAATATTAAAATATAGCTGAAAATAATTTTTTTTTCTAATTTTTCATAGGTTACACTGGTATAGCCCCTTAAGGTCAAGCCATCATGAATCAAGGAATTGTTTTGAAGAACAAGAACTTCCAATAATTCTTTTTCGTTCTCAATAAACAGCGGAAATGAAAGGCCATGTGGAGTGAAAGTCATACAAAGTCCAAAAATCTTTCGCTGAATCTTTTTTTCAAAAATTTCAAAAGACCTCCTCGTTATAAAGTTTTATTGTTGCAATCTTTTGTTTGTCCACAGAACTGCGTCTTATTTTTTTAGTGCCACTTGTTATTCCCGAAATGCTATAAAATTTTCTGGCGAACCATTTTGTTGTTCAGACTATTTTATCAAATATCGAATTAAATAAGGCACGAAATATAGTGAGCCCATACAGGATAAATTTTTGCCAAGCAATATCATTAATAGCCATATTTTTATGTCAATTGTCTTGCGGATATACAAGAGATGCTCTCTCTGATGCTATTTCTTCCAACTTTTCAATACCTATCTATATACATATATGTTTAAAGGTCTTCTTATAATAGATCTCACTGAGATTTTTCTAAGTTTTTTTTTCTAAATTATATTCAAGTCTGAGGCATACAGTACGATAGGGATTCTAAGCAGGACATCACTTTATTAGAGCTCACAACAATGTGGATAAACTATAGAAGGCATGGAATAATTTGCGTTGGGAAAACAACATTACTCGTTGAAATACTGAAATCGTTGAAAACGACCCCTTATAAAGAAGAAAGAGGAGAAGGTTACTGTATGTGCTTTTCCATCCGCCATATCTGGCTCACAGTGGCATCTTTCTCTTATCAGACCTCAAAAGAAAGCTCGCTTGAAAAATTCTGAGATTACGAAGAATTTTTTTTCCGAGAACGTGGAACATTTGTAAGCAAAACAAAAACTTTTAGACACAAAAATGGTAATGAAAAATTGATTGCAAGAAACATGAAACCTCAAACTTAAATCATAATTGCTTAAATAAATATTGTTTCCTAAAACCTAAAGGAAAAACCATAGTATTTTTTTCGTTTGAAAAAAAGGACGCATCCGCAGTAGTTACAAGCACAGATGTTGTTTTAACTATCTTTAGTATCGACAAAACCTGAACAATTTTATGCAGGAATACGAAGATCTCTCGTTCCTTAGTTTAAAAATTTATACAGGAACTGATTCAATACAATGACAAATATATTGGTTATAAAAAAAAACGACGAGAACTAAATAAACAGAGGTAATCTTTTATTTCCTGACATCTGAGAACCTGTTAATTGATTGAAATCTAAGAAATTGTTGGAAAATGAGATTCAAATCAAACTCGAAACTTTTCGAAATTTGTTCCCTGATTTAAATATTGGTCTCCCAAAGAAGCGAACTTCCTTATAATTGTCCTCAGGCTAAACTCTCTCTCTCGCTCACTCCCTCTTGCATTAAAAAATTGGTAAATTTCCACGCTGTATACGAAAACCCCGTCTACCACACACACACCTAATTAAAACTGTTGCAATCACGCACCAAAATTGGGAACAACAACAGAGGAAAAGAATCTGAACTGAAGACAGTGAGTGGAAAAAACTCGACACAGACGAAATTTCCATTTTAGTCAATTTGCCACTGACCTTCCACAACATGCCTCAAGGTTATTGCAACAGCTACTTTACGACCGCGGCGACGATGTGCAACAACTTTTTCATGCAAGCGCAGAGTCGACGCCGCACAGCGAATCGGAATTCTGTGTCGCGACACACACACACATACAAGCAAATAAATATAAATGTGTGAGAGCGTTGATGCTCGTAAAAATGTCGCATCCGTTAGCATCATTTCCAATAATGGACTGCGGCATGGCAGCTTGTTGGCATATTATACTCGTACGCGCCGTTGTTGTTAGCCGCTGCCAGGCGACGTTGTCTTTTGTGGCTGCGACATGGCGATTTGTTGCCAACAATGTTTTGACGATGTGTTGGCTGATACGCATGCAGTATTGCCACTGCAACCACTACTGTTGTTGCTGTTGTTTTTATTATTCAACGGCATGGAAATTTTCTCCCATGGTAATTGCAACAACAACAACAACATGTTGCTGGCATCATGGCAAGACGGCAAAGTGTGTCAGTGAGTGCGGTTGGGAGCCACTTCCACTTTTGCAACGGACACCAAACGGTGCAACAACAATAACAACATACACATGCTCGTATATGTAAATATTTAAATGCGTTGCAAGGAAATTGCAGCAGTAAATACCAGCAACAGTAATAGCAAAAACAACAGCAATGTCGACAACTTGTCCGCTCATAATGTCTCTAATATTTTTATGATCTGAATATCATTTATTTTTTGTTTTGATTTTCCTGCATTTTAGTATAGGCAGAAAAAAAATTTTCTAAGCTTCAATTTCTATTTTCTTTTTATCGTGTGTCAACTTCGCTGGTTGCTTCTGGTTTTCTGGTCTTAACTATTAATTCAGTGAAAAATCATGTTAATTTCCTGTCGCTTGTATTTTAATGTCAACTGCAGTTGGTATGTTTTATACAGCAACAACAACAGTAATTAATAGTGGTGACAAGTTTGTTGGGAAATCCGGAAAAGCTGAAATTTCCACTCGCATTGAAGGAGGTCAGTGGAGTAGGCGCTTCGTAAAATAAATATTAGATGTTGGTGAGAAATTTCAAGTTTGAAAAATATTTGAATTTAGTAATGAGAATGATAATGAGAACAGAAATTATGGGAATTTAGATCCAGTTAGAAGAATAGAATTTTGGGTGGAATTTTACGTACTGTCAGGTCTATTTTATATACTAAAATCTAAGTAATTGTATATATGTTCTTGATTCCAATTACCAAGGAAATTTATTTTGAAAATAATATTTAAATATTCGAGACGATTATTGAAAATAGATTTTGAAATCAACCTTGGGAATTTCACTTAAATAATAATGCTCTCGGTAGCATTATCATAATAGGCCAGCCATTGTATAGCAATGAAAAAAGTTCTAACCTCCCTACTTGTATAACACGTTATGTCTATATTACACAATTAAATATGACAATTTGACAATATTTTTGTTCAGCTGAAGTTCTTAATAAATACATAAGGGCTTACATAGGTTTCGTGGCTTCAAAAAATATTAATTTCTACAACATCTCAAGAATATTATCCTAAATTTTCAAGTCGATCCGAATAATAGTTTCGGAGATACAGCCTTTGGAAGGTGTGCGCTCCAAGTCAGGTATTACTGTTACTCAAAACTATAAACGCTTTTTTCTCGGAACCCTGTTTTCAAAGTCGGTTGTCAAATGTTCTTGAAAACTACTCCACCGATCTTGATGAAATTTCGCACAGGTGTTCGAGATACAATTTACTCGTGTTTGGACGAAAGATTTTTTTTTCAATATTAAAAATTAAAAAAAATTAAAATATCAAGCAATTTTGATCGAAATTTTTATTTTTTTTGAAAATATGTCTGCCAAAATTAGAATCTTAAGTTTTTTTGTCTTTCCTTCGTTCAAGCACGAGTTTATGGTCTTACCTAGAACACTTAATTTTGTTTTTTTATTTCATTTTGGATGATCCTGTCAGGAGTTATGCTGACAACGGTGACGCACCTTTTTTCCGTGGGGTCACCGGAAATGTCGTCACAACGTCGCATTCTAATATGTCTTTTATATGAGCAATACAAATTTGCCATTTTGGATGATTTGTAGAACCATTGTCCCGTCTGAGGGCTTATGAGCTCCTTGCTTTAACAGAATCCAGTAGATAATTTTTAATACGGTGGTTCTAATCAGACTGTATTGAGAGTTTGAGCTCCTACTTATGGTCGATGACTATAAGATTGTTTACAAATTTGAATATATGTATAATAATGTTGTGAAGACTCTTTAAGAGACAGCTATCATTATATGAAATATTTTATTACCAGATAACGAAATAAAGAAGAAATTTTTTAAAAAATATTTGGAATATTTTCGAAAAAGACAAATAAAGCTGAAGAAGTAAATTTCTATAAATAAACTGTATAGAATTTGAAGAATAACAAAGATAGAACAAGACATTAATATAAGGTGGGATTATTTTATGTAGAAGCTTTTACTACAAACAATAAATATGGAACTAAATATATTTGAATTTCTAATAATTATTAAAAGGAAATTTAAGTAATAAAATATATTGGAAGTTTTATAAGCATTTAATAAAATAAACTTACCTTTTTTATCCTTGTTCTTTTGTGTTAATAAATTGTATAGTGTTTCAAACTCTGTTGCTCCAAAAATATTAGCGTATTTTATACAAATACGTAATTTTCTCACTGAAATTATAAAAAGCAAAAAGAGGTTATTATAGCAAATATATATTAAATAAAAATTATAATTTATTAAAAATATTTCAGGTGGAAGACCAATTACTGTGTGGATTTGATACATGCAGATATTCAGTATTAAGTGTAATTTATAATTTTAAAGAAATTCATTCAAATATTTAAAATTATTTGTGGTAATTATTAGGTCTACAACTTTGCTTCCGCTGTTTTCCAATAGATGTCTCTAGGGTCAAGCACTGATCGATTAAATCGTTTTATATCGATCTTGGACATTTGTGTCAACATTAAGGCAGTAAGTCTGCTTTACAGGCTTCAAAAAATCGATTTTTCTGTTTTGTTTTAAATCTCTTCCAAAACTATCCAAGAATATGTCTTTAAAATTCCAGAGGCCAATTGGACATATTTTCGAAGCTAGAGCAGTTTTAGCAGGTGCGAATGCTCAGGCAGACTTTAAAGCGTGTTTTCTCGAGTTTTCATTTTCACAAGTGTTAGAAAACGGTGCCGGCGATAGCAAAAAGAATATATGTCCAATCGAAAAAAACCAAAGTGATCTAGCTTCAGAATTAAATTATATTCTATTTGAACTAAGAAAGTTAGACAAAAGTATTATTTAAACTACTTGTTTTGCAACTTAAAGTTAATTTTTTTTCTTAAAAAAGTGAATTTTTCATTCAAACTTCGAAAAAATTTGGAATTTTATAACTTCTTCGGTATTATTTTAGTTCATAAAGAAAAGAAACTTATAAAAATAAAAAAATAAAATTGATTCCACTGTTTCAGAAGCATCGCACGACCTCCATCACCGGCACCGATTTGCAAGTGCAGACTCCAGGCGCTCCAGAAAAATTCTTACAACTTTGATACAGCCCACGTGCTACCGTTTTACCATGTTAAAATAGACCCTTAATTGAGCATTTAAGAATATTTCAGCAGATTAGCCCCTACTTGCTTAGAATTTACCATAGACCAAAGTAATTGACTAATTTACCAATAATTAAGTAAGTGTTAGTTCCTATGATTGATGAGAGGAGCATCTGATGGCAATTTAAATATTCATGATAACACAATCATTAAGCAGATTATGAAGACAAATGAAATGGAAAAATACCATTAATTTATGCACATGAAATATCGCACGTAGAAATATCGCCACCGTCCATTACAATTATTAAATGCATAGTGAAAATGAAAACCCACATACTCATTAAATCGAACGGTGTTCAAGCGCAGCATTAAACTAATCAATAAATTAAAAGCCAATAAAATTGCAATAAATTACAAATTTCATAAATAAAGGTGAATTCTAGTCAGCATAACAAACAGAAAACTGAGAGTTATTCTTTTAATTACACAGCAATTAACGATTGTTGTATGTTATTTACAACAACAAACTTATAATAATCAAGTCTAATCGCATATTAAACAAACTGGACAGCAAGGCGATAATATCAGCGACAATATTACGGTAAATTAATGCAAGTAATTGGAAAAATATGTACATATAAACAGTTACATATGTATAGATGTGGCAAGTATTACTGTAAAATATGTGTTACGCATTTCATACACTGTGCAACAATTACCACCCTCTTTTTCCCCCACCGCACTAACTAACTAAACCAAAAAGCAGCGATTTCGTTGTCATTTCGCTGCGCGATTGTTGCTACTGTAAATTATTATACAACAGCGCACTTACTACATGTGAGCAACAACAGAAACAACAACAATGGCAGCAATAATTTTTGCACATTTTTCCTGAGACTTGCTCGCCTTCCCTTTGTGTGTCATTATAAATCTATTAGCCGGCATTTTGCCTGAGGAATGTCGAAATGCCGCAAAGCTTGAATATGCTTGAAAGCTTAATCGGCGTGGCAAAGTATGAAGAAATGTGTTTGTGTGAGTGTGTGTGTCAAAATGGCAGTTGAATAAAATTATAGCAGTAAAAAGTGGATTTGATTAAAATTGCTGCAAAAAGAAAAAAATTGCATTGAATTTACTTGGCTGGCATGAAGCCTCCGGCCTGTCAAAGTTGCAGAGCATTTATCGCTGAAAGATAGCATCTGGCAGAGACAACTGGTCAGTGTGTTGATAAATGCAGACATATTTATACATATATATAGAAAATATTAAATTCATACAGTTAGAAGTTGGTATGTATGTGAGTATATTTTTCAGTAAACCAAATTATTTATGCGAGAGTTTGCGCTTCGAGCGACATTAATTGCATTGCAAATGAGGTAGCAATTTTTTTATACTCATTGAACGGTTATAAAAATTTTTAATTTATGTATATTTATGTGCGCATACACACATTAGGAGACATAAATCATTCATAATTTGACAAGCAGTCATAAATTATTGACAATAAAGGACAACCCTAAGAAGATGATTGTAATCTAATTACTAACATAGCAATTAGAAAAATAATAATAAAATGTGTAAGAATTTAGGCGCAATGCAAATACGATTTAATCTTTCATATTATTCAGTAATATTATCGAAAATATTTTTTTTTAATTTAAGTAAAATATTAATTAATTGTTTGTATCCAATTTTATGGAAAATATAATTAAAATCTGTTAGTTATAGCGTTCTGGCGAAGTCACCTTAATTGATTAACATCCCAAATGTAGGCAACACTGTAAGGCGAGAGTACTTTTATAGTACACCGAAGAAAACCGAAATATAACTCCATGCAGAATTGCTGGGAATCTCTTCTGCCCCGGAGCCAAAAAAAAAAAATATTATGGAATATTCTAACCCACAAAAGAACTATTATAAAATTCAGATATTTTTTCGAAGCAAACTTTAAGAATGTAGAAGACTTATTTTCCCTGTACAAAAAGTTAAAAACAAGCCCTTGATTCCGATCGTTGAGTTTGTATGGCATCTATATGCTATAGTGAACCGATCTGAACAATTTTTTCGGATATTAAATTATTTCTATGAGCAATAATTCACACCAAATTTCGTGAAGATATGTAGTAAAATGCGGAAGTTTTCCATACAAGCCCTTGATTCCGATCGTTCAGTTTGTATGGCAGCTATATGACATAGTGGTCCGATATCGGCATTTCCGACAAATGAGCAGCTTCTTGAAGAGAAAATAACATCTGCAATATTAGAAAACGATATCTTAAAAACTGAAGGACTAGTTCGTATATATACAGACAGACAGACAGACAGACGGACATGGCTAAATCAACTCAGTTCAACATACTGATCATTTATATATATACTTTATAGGGCCTCAGACGCTTCCTTCTGGGTGTTACAAACTTCGTGAAAAAATTATTATATCCTGTTAACATGGAGTGTTTAATATATATAATATTTTTGCACAGGAGATAATTGATCAATTAAACGGTCTATACTCGATTAAAGGGCTGATTTACTATACATAAAACTTAATTTTTCTACATTAATTTTAATCGAGTTTGCAAATAAAATGCATATAGCTGTAATACTACGCGACGGTAGATGTCGCTGCTGGAAATAATGGCTATGGTTATGGAGTAAACAGCAATCAGCTGTTTAAGCTTACCAACATCTTACGAAAAGCAAACAAAAAAAAATGAATAACAGCTGATCGATTATCTAGTAGGCGGCAGTGCGAAGGGCAAAAACTGGTTTCTCAATTAAATTTTAATTGATCATTTAATTTGCTTGTGCGAAATGGCTATAACACTTATTTAAAGCAAACCTCGCTTTATGAGACACTACTATCTTAGCATAATTCGGTGGAAGCATTAAAAACTTCTAGCCTAATGGTTCAAAGAATCATAAAAAACTGTAGAAAAGTCAACCAAATTGAAATGGAGGAACAAAATGAGCCTTGTAAAATATACTTCTGAGAAATTTTATTAAATTTGGATAGGTTATGTGAATTGAAAGCAAGAATAAAATTTTGCTTCGTAGTTTAAAAAAACAATAGGTAACGAAAAGCCGATTTATTGTGTGTGAGGAGGGAGCACTTAAAAGTCAATTTGTGGATCAGAATTGGGCTCTGGAACTGTCGAATTTTGTAGAAAAAAATTGTTTTTCTATTAAAATTATTGAAAATTTCTCGGTAGGTCTTTTCAGGTACAAATCTCGTTTTTCTTTGAGACCGATTAAAACAAATTTTTCGGATTGTATTATGTAATATATGTATGTTGTAATAAATGTATAATAGTGTTGATCCCTCTGATGAAATGTTCTAAATATTTAAGTATATTCCACATTTGTTATCTATTACATATTTTTTCCAAAATTTTCCGCCATTCACAAAATTTTAATACTTCGACTGACTATAAATTCCTCAAGCAAGTTCATTAAAAAATATGAAAACATTAATAAAACTGAATGAATTTCGGAACAATAGCATAATAAATTATTTTTTTTTCAAAAAACTCTTTTGTTTACTGTGTGTAGATTAAGATCAAATGAGTAGGTAGGCTCAATACAAACAGTACCGGTTTCTTCCAGTGGCCTTAATTTGATAATAGCACGGATATGTGGAACAATACACTGTTATGAACTGAGTTCAAATTTGACAAATAGTAGAAAACATGAATGGCTATTATGTAAAAAAAAGTTGAAAAAATACTAAACGCTTTGTTAATTTCAAGCTTTAGCTTCATATTTTTTATAGAAAGATATAAAAAAGCCAACATTTCTATGCAAATTAAATTCTTGAGACGCCACATAAAGGCGAGCTACACTTGTGTGCCAATTTCGAGCGCTCGAACTACCTGACAGTCGAATTATGCAAAATGATTATGCCATATTTTTCAATATTTAGTTAGCCCACCGCGCTTAAATTTGTTTATCGTTCTTTTACTTTAATGCATATTAATTTAGTAGAATCGATTTGTATTGTAATAATGCAAATCTTTTCACATTTAACTGTGACACTTAACATAAATCCATATATTTATTTGAGCAGCGGTACTAACTGATGAGCCTCAAAGCGATCTTTTAATAGGTTAACAACCGAAATCAAACGCTGTAGCGCTCAGGCATAGTCGGATACACTGAAAAAATACCGCGGAGTTACACAATCAATATTATTTTGTTAATTTGTATTTATTTATTTTATTTTTCTCCATTTAAGTTCAAAAGATTTTATGCAATTTCCTCTGTGGGCTACTGAAATGGTTAATTAATTTAAGTTTTTGGAGTGTGAATATTTTGTTTAACAAAAAATTAAGATCTTTTTTCACCTCTTCAATTTTCTTTTGAACTTTTTATTAAATATATTATTCTTTTTTCGTTGTTGCCAACCACTTAAACATTGTATTTCCTTTACTCAATTCATTTGAAATACTTGTGAATGGATAATGACTCTGTGGCGCATATTAAACTGACAGCAGCCGCCCACATCACACGCCAACTTCGGCCATATTTGGTGCAAATGCAAATATTCAAATTCAAAAAATTCAAATTTCAAACAGCTAGACAAACATAACTTCACATTTTTTTGCGTGGTGAAACGTTCAAAAAGCAATCAATGCTCTTGAAGATATTCCAACGCGCAAGCGTGGAATTATTGAAAAAAAAAAACAAGAAAAATGAATACAATTGCTTTGCCTATCGAATCGATTCGATCGAAATTAGACTAGCTTAGATTTCCGGCAACTAATGCAATAACAATGCTTATTTGAAGGCATTTAAGTACTATGTTTGTGCTCTCGTTATGATAATTTATTGTTTGACAGTTGACTGTTGGATGTCACTTTTTGTACGTCAATAATATTTGTTTCACTTTTTCTGATGAGTTTACTCTTCTATTTTGACAGCACAGTTGAAAAATTTCTCCACTTGAAGTACTTGTACTGTGTATTTATGTTGGCAATTTAGGAAATCGAAGTAGGAACGATAAGGTTTTTGCGAAAGTCCCCTTTTTGAGTAGCTTACATATACAAACCGAAACTTTTAACATTTAAGTAAAGACATGAATCCGTTTTAGAAACACCTCAGCTCTATTGGACCACGTATCTACACTCCAAACACTGATTTCATTCACTAAAAGAGTAATTTGAACTTTGAATTCATTTTAAGGTATTCGAAGACATGGAAATCATCAGTTAAAAAAGGAACTTTTAACTCTAACTTCTTTATAACAAATGAAAATAAGTATATGTATATGGGAAGCGATTACCTAGACCCCGTAGAGAACCGGACGATGTTCGGTTCTACTATTTCAAATCAAATAACGGCTCTCCGTCTTTACAGCAGTCATACAAAATTGTGTTTAAAAGTCCCACTAATAAATTTATATAGAGGATATAGAATACATTCCCACTTAATAAACGCCCAATAATTTCCAAAAATGTTAACAATAAATCCATATAACCCAAAAAGGTATCATAATGGATATCAATCCTTTAAATCGAAGAAGAAATACATGAAACTAGTTTCTGAAGGGATATAAATTCCAAAGGCCCTATTCAATAAGGTTTCCATGGTGTTCTTGGACTTTTCTTCAACTTGAAATTCTGGTTGAATGGGAATATGGAGCAGGAAAAAAATTTTAGACCAACTTAAAACTCCTTTTACTACACGAACAGGCAGGCCACAAACTCGAGTTTACGGATTCGTGTTTGTATAGAACTCTAAAGTTTTAAAATTTCTTTCGATGTTTAGGAGATTCTGAGCTTATATTCATATAATGTACATACAAGATTAACTGAGCAACTAAATGGCGTGAAGAAAACTAGATTGTATCTTCACAAACACCACAAAAGTAGTGTTTAAGACGGATCAAAACAATACTTCTTATGGCAAACTCCGCGTAAACTCTATTTGTTAGAAAATTTTATTTCTAAATTCACTATATCTCGATCCCTCGATCACTCAATATAGTAAAGAACTCCAGCCTGCTCAAAATTGTTTCTGAAGGGTATACAAATTGGTAAGAGGCCAACAGTTCTTTCATATAGAAGCCTTAGGCGCCTTTTTAAATATCAAAATTATATTTATTTGTATATTTGTTTGCGTGGCTGTATGTAGATATGTATTTTAGGGTCTAAGCGTTCTACTTGTTCGCCCACACACAGTCAGAGCGTAGACTGCTGATTTGTGTAAAACTATTGTCGCCACGCCACTTTGATTGTTCTACGCTTATTTGATTTTCATAACACACATATTAATATTTTAGTGTATTCAAATTAACACCAATCTAGCAATTTGGCAGCAATTCAGCAAATTTAATTTGAACACAGCTGTCAGTGAAGCCTAAATTCGGCTTTTCGGGTTTTCCCCAAGAAAGTTGTAACAAAAACTCTGAGTACCTGCCTACTACAGGCCTCCAACTGGCGGTAAGCACGTTCTTAGCCACGATGTTGACAACTTTCTGGGGCAGCAAGTGGGCGGTCGCCACACACACACTCGTGCGCGCACTTACAGCTTGTAATTGGCGCGCATGCTCACTGCTGCTTGCGCTTGAAGTGTTGAAAGCTGTGTTAAGTTGATGGATGATGCGTGATTACCGAGACTACAATGTGAAGTATTGAAGGCGTTTCAGATTAAAATAGACGTTTGTGTTTATATATGGGGATATATGTATGACAACAACAACACATAAGTGTCTGTCTATCCAATTTAGACACATGTAAATTTCGCTAGCGTCAATTAGGTCATAAATATTTCTAACCGCAAACGTTGTGACAGCGTGACTACCTGTATAAATACTGTCGAAAAAGAAGCAAAAAATTATGGAATAGAAAATGCGAAACCCTCTGAGTTGTTAAGTCATTTAAATCGGCGCTAATGATGTTGCTTTGGTTTATGTAAATTATCGTTGATTTTACACAAGTTTTGTGTTTTGCTGTGGCAATTTATGATTTTTTTTTTATTGTTTTTATGTTTTTTATTTTATAATAGGGTGTTCGTCAAAATTATCTCTGTCACATTTACTAAACATTATTCTATTATTAAATCTGAGTTTGAGTCAAATCGAGAATTGCAGAGAAATTGATCCTCCAAAGTTAGTGATTTTTATGATTTCAGACAACAAGTGATTTTTTAGACTCTTTTAAATTTTTTCAATTAAATTCCGATGAGAGGCTTCTAAAAGTAAATTATCTAGTTCATGGTGAATCACGGCAGAAATTATGGAATTTTCGGAAGATTTGGTGTAGAGTTTCTCTGGTTGGTGATGGTAAAGGTGCGGTATAAATCATCCACTATTGGAACTATTTCGATAATTGTATTTTATTCTTGAGGCTCTATAATTCTCTCTTCTTTACTCAAACTAGTGGTAAAATCCGAATCAGGGACATAGTGATTGTAATTTAGAGCCAGACGACCTGAAATTATCTATTATTAGATCATCTACCCTTGGAACATTTTCAATCGAGCTGCAAGACCATTTGAAATTTTTAATCAAATTTAGAACAATTAGTCTATATCATCCCTTATGTTTTATAAAATTTTGAGAAAGAAATCTTGAGTTAATTTTCGAACCACCCTGTATTACTAAATCTCAACCTATATCCTATATCTTATTTACTAAAAATTCAATTTTTTCTCAGCTCTGTTTGCTTTTGTTAAACGCAATCAACGCAAACGAAACTTAGCAGTTGAATTCCTTTGTTCTTGTCAAACATGGAACTGTAGACAAAATACCAGATTTTTTGTTAAATAATTTATTTGTAATATGTTTTTTATTCGTACGTTTTGTTTGTTATGCTTTTATGTCGTTCACTTTGTTCAACGACGGTTTTCACAACCAAAAACGTTGAGGAATTCTCAATATGTGGCTTGTAAAACAAGTTGCCGGCACACAATTTTGGCAAAAAGTTGCTAAAATAAAGTTAAAAGGCGGCATTCAGTGTTACACAACAAAAATCTAAAGCTATTATGGTATACATACATATGTATGAGTATATTTAACTAAGACTATTAATGACAACAGAAAACCCAGAATCGCAGAAAATATATTTGCATACCAAGAAATTCGAAAAAAAATATTTATTTATTTGTATTTTATGTCATTTTATTAATGACATTACATAAATCTCTTTTTCTAATAGCGTTCAACAACATAGTAAAGAATTTCTTTGAAAATGCAACACAGAATAGATTTTCTAAATTTTTGAGCGATTTGAAATTTTATCTGATGGAGAAAGTTTATAAAAAAATTATGAGGAAGGGTTGCCATATGTATTTAATCAAATCATTCACAATTTAGGTTAAATATATAAACAAAATAAAATCTATAAAAAATCTAATTTTATGACACCTCTGCTTCTCCATCAATTCACTCTGCTCTCAGTTTTAAAATGAAAGTTCGTTTGACATTTGATACAGTTGACACATTCAACTTTCAATTCCATCAAAAGCGTCATGCTTAATTTTCGTACATATTTTCGTAGACGCCTCCAAATTGGTAGATGAAAACAGAAAATCGAATTCACTAACTAGTTAAATCGATAAATTAAGATTAATAGTGATTTCTCAAAACAACATCTTTATATGTACATTGTAGGCCTACTAGTCTGCCTACTAAGTTGACTTCTATGCTGCTTCATAATTTAATAATTTCTGAAACTTGTTTGGTTAATGAAGCTCATCGATCAATTAGTAGTTAAGTTGAACATAACAGCAGTTAATCTGTTTAGTGAGGTTATGATGTTAGAAATGTGCTAAGACTTATTGTGCCTTAATCTAATAAATTAAATTCAAAATGCTGCCAAATTCACGTCAAACGAATGATTTGTACGGCTGTTTTGCTTTAGAACTAAATATATTTATGATTATATGACGAAAGTATTGGATTATACTTTTCGAGAATATAAAACCAATAATATTGTTCCGATCTTTTTTGGTAACAGGATTCTTTGATTCAGATTTTGAAAAAGATCTAATAAGATCATAAATAAATCTGGAGCTCTTACTAACGAATATAGAGTGAAACAATCAAGTCTTTATTAAATGATTTCTGGTGAGATTCTTATCGATGTCTGATAGGTATATAGAATGTATGGTCCATGGCATTGGCTCTTTATTGAAGAGCAATTGGAAATCTCTCTAACAAACACACTCCGCCAAAGAAATTAATGAGGTTACGAAAATCTAATGAATTGGGTAAGGTTTTAGCAACTTCTATTGAATGTGTATGTTCAAAAAATAGCGGGAATTTTGAAATTTCGTGTTTGAGAAGAGTTTCTGCGGTGGAAGAACCACTAACAGAAATGCATAATATTGAATGGGGACTATTTTGAAGTCAACAGCATTAATGTAGATGAATGAATAAAAATTCTCTCCCAAAATAAAAAATCCCGTTATTTTTATAACACGTCTCTTGGTATTTTTTCAGAAACATCAAATGGAAACAAGAGAAGAAGAACCATTTATCTTCTAAAGGCAATTGTAAAGTAAAGTCCTCTCTCGACGAACAAAAACCAAACTTTACAAGTCCCTTATCATCCCCGTTCTGCTTTATGTCATGTTGGCCGAATGGACGAAAGCGCACCAGCTCTGAAAGTGTTCAATGCATACCCGCTGGTGGAAGCCGAGGAAGAGGGAGACCTCCACTCCGTTGGAAGGACCAGGTGGAGAAGGACCTGGCTTCACTTGGCATTACCAATTGGCGCCAAACTGACAAAACAAGGAATAAATGGCACGCTGTTGTGGACTCGGTTATAACCGCGTAAGCGGTGTCTAAGGCAGTCAAAAAGAATATTACAGAATGATTATTTTGGGATAATGACGTTAATCAGAGAAGCCCTCATCATCTCATTAATCTCCTAAACATATAGAAAACCCTTTATAAGATTAGATCTTCGCTTGTGAAGAACAATTGCGCTGTAACCTCCATGTAGCCACGTTTTACTACAGTGTACCGATATTGCAAAAACTCCACATCACTTCCAACTTTAATTAGAAATCTCCACTTCAAAAGAACTATTCCTTATAGCTACCATTTAAGGCCGCACAAAGTTAATTTGCGAGCGCGCAAAGGCCAATGAGGTACCAAATAAAGCTATCAACAAAGTGAGATCTTCACGCAGCATAACAACGCCTGCGCTTCGAAGCAATTTAGGCAAGTACAGGAAAAATAATGTGTTTTTTTTTTGTTGAGGAAAAATGAGAAGGAAAAACTCACACAAAAAAAGAGGAAGCAGTTGAGTAGAAAAACATAAATAAAATAGAATAAAAGCCATTATATTTTACGCGCTTATCGAATGTCTAATAAGCAAGTAAGCGAGTCTAACTCACAGCCTAGGTGGGCAGCGCGCTCAAGCTCAAGCACGTATTGTCTGCGTTGGCGCATGCGCGCACCTTTACACCGAACATTTGAGGCATTTGCCAAGCGCTTTGTTATAATTATTGCCATTATTTGCTATTATGATTGTTGCCATTTGTGTTCAAACTTGGCTTGGCGATTATCATGCAGCGGCAGTCGGATGTTGTTCTTGGTGCGCTGGTGGAACCACTTGAAGACCAGCTGAACTCAGCAAGTATTGGTAAGAGGCTTGTCTAGCCTCACTTCCTGACTGCCATTATGGATTCTTGCTTAAGCAGAAACTGTACAGCTGGACCTAATAGGCATTCAGCAGTCAAAAATGTAATCTTAAATTTTCCTTCTGGCAGGAAGAAATGGAAAGCAGCACGAAAGTAGATTTGGACTGCAATAAAAAGCTTTTCTGAAGACTGTTCCACGCTTGCAACTTCCAGCTTCTACTTCAGCTTCGGCTATTGAAATGTAGCATATTATTAGAGTCGTGCACGATTTCTCGCACAATGGCCACTTTTCGCGTATAATGAAAATAAACTTACATTCAAGTAACAACAACAACAATAACAATTACAACGAAAAAAGCATAAAATAACAAAAGCGCGCTCATGAAATTGCTGACCGCGCATGCGCAACCAATTCCATTGCTTTCTGTGTACATATACAAGCATTTATGCTTTAGTTTCGGTTCATCCGTTTTATGTGATGTTTATCTATGGCTTTGCGCGGCTTGCAATTCTAACTTTCGGTCATTTTGCATTGTTGTTGCTGTTACATTTATAACCATGTTGTTGTTGTTGGTTGTTGCTACCGCTCTAAGTGTTTCCATTTTACTCGGTAGGCGGCCGCCGTTTTATTATTTCCACTATCATTTTCCGCAGAAAATATGATTGTTGTTTAGCCAACGCGGCAGCTTGGCAGCTGTATTGTTGCAACAGCAACATTTGCACTTTTCAGTTCTTGCAGCCAAGCAATTTACCGAATAAAAGCAAAAGTTGTCATTTGTAAACAATGCATTCAACACACTCAACTATTGAAAACGAAGTTTATGTTTATTCTTTGTTTGTTGATATTTCATGATGGTTATTCGAGATATGTCTTTATAGATTTAGAAATATAATATCATTTTGAGAAAATACAATGTATACGGAGAAGTATGAGGTTGATAGCGTTCTTTGGAGTGTTCTATGAAGAATATGGATTGCAAATATGAAGGTCCGTTTTCCATTAATGATGACTCAGCCGTGTGATAATTAGGAAATCAGAACAGAAGTTCCGCCCATCAGGTCCCATCAGTACGAATGTTAAACCTTAGACGCGTTTAGCTCAAAACTCATTTTTTCAAGTCGGTGGACACGATTTCCCGAAAAGTTATGAAACGATTTTAGGCAAATTATGCACACATCTTTTTAATAACATTATCTAGTTAATTAACGAAGGACTTTTTATGTTATCCAAAAATTTGACCAAAAAAGTGAGTTTTTTGGTTAAAATTCTGTCAAAAATTCAAATTTCAAAATTTTTTTTCGTTCATTCATTATCCATTTACTATCGAAATATTTTTGGTGTATTATTTTATGATGAAGCAATCATGAGTTATGATATCCACCGCAAGACCTTTTTTTTGACACATTATGGAATATGAGGTGCCAACGGTTGAGTTTTTGGAATTTGTAAATAAAAATTTCATAAAATATGGTTTCAATATGTATCTATGATATGCTAAATTGTTTGAATTAAATATATAATTGTATATATTTAAAAAAAATTGCGAAAATATCATTGTTTTTAGTCTCTGGGACCATAAAAAACTACTCGAAATCAAGGAGCTACTTAAATGTTTACTTAGCGGCTGATGTAGGTTGATCGACTCGCTACTCTCCAATGCCTACCGAACATAAGATAAATCTGTTATATTTAGGAAATAGAAAACTCAACAAATCCATTTCCAACGAGTCCTTTGTACTAGCAGGCGTTCTAAATAGCAGTAGTAAGACAATAAGATTATGTCTTGTATACATAAATTAGTATATTTTAACGACCTAGTGACCTACTAATGTCCTTCTAACTACTCAGTTCACATTGAAATGAGACTAGCAGTCCGAGGGCTAAGAGTCAATAAACTGATCGAAACCATAGCCATCCTAAAATGGGAATTTAACCTAATTATAAATTTGCAGTCAAAATTATATTTTTAAAGAAATATTTTTTTTAGAAGACAGATCTCAGATTTCAGACATTTTTTCATAAATATTTTTCAGTTCTGAGGTCGATTAAAAAGAACATAATTAAAGATATGTACAGCTCTGATGTCACTGGAATTCGAAAGCGAAAGCCACCGATTGTAACTGAAAAGAGGGAGGGTGAATTGGATAGGTAAACTAAATTTAAAAAGGGACGAATTATAATACTCGTATAAGTTAAGAATATCATTAAAAAAAATACGAATTAGAATGACAAGAAGACATAATAATTGATAATAAATGATCATAAAAATTGTTGCCGTATATAGTTGAAGATACTTAAGCTCAGTCATACTTTTTTCATTCCGACTTAATTATCTTTTCTCTTATATATTATATATAGATATACTCATCCAAAGTGGTTTCAAAATACCATATTTTGTATTGGGCCTCAGCACCTAATGGCGCCACTATAGCAAAATTAAAAAAAAAAAATATTATATAAAGTACTAATGCTGTAAGCGTTTTTCAATAAGAAAATTATTAATTAAAAAAAAGGAAATTATATAATCGGTGCTCAATAGTTCTCTTCGCTCTTTTCAAAATAAATTAACATTCATTAATAAATCGAAGCATACATTTTGGAGCCAAGCAAATTGCACTTAAATATGTATGTGCATACATAAATTGCTAATATTAGTATTTTTTAGAATTTTTCATTGTAGCAATATTTAATTTTATGCATTCAATGCAGCAAGTGTCACTTGAATTGGAAAAATAAAGAAAAAAAGAACTGCAAAATATTGTCACATTCTTGTGAGGAGTAAAAATGAAAAGTGGCACAAATGAGACAGTGCACACACACACACACACACCACACATGCAAAATAAAAGAAATAAAATCAAGCGTATAATAAAACCACAACAACAACAATGAATTGAGAATAATAACAAAAGCCAGTTTGAGCAACTTGTTGCGCGTGGCATGCACTTGTGGCATGCAACAAATGTGTTGCTTTGTTGCAAGCTAAATATTGGCGAATAAATAGGTAAAGGCAAACGAGATTTCTCGAATGAATAAATGCATGTGAGCAACACACACACATACATACAAGTGGATATCAACCTGTGCAAGCGTAAGTGGCGAGTGAATAAATATTTGATTTGCCGAATCAATGACTAGGCCAAATACAGAGTTTACTTTAAAAATTCGCCACTTAAGAGTTTTAATGATGGGGAAACCGCTAATTGTTTGCTGTGTGTGTGTTTCTTTCTATTTAACTAATAATTGTTAACTACTTTGTTCGAAGTTTACTTTAGAGGAATTTTTAAGAATGCGAGAGTAGAAAATATAGTGCGTAAAGTCCTTTATGCAGTGGCTAGATCAGAGAGACTGAGGCTGCTCACCTCTTTCTTGATTTTGAATAACAGTTGGATGAATGATTTTTATACTTTAACATAGATTCGAAATCGTTTTCAGTAGTCTTCCAAAAAAAATCGTTGAAACGATCTGATAATTGATCGGGGGTTAGAATATATGAAAGTGAATTTTCACACACTTATCTTCTAACTTTTGATCCTAGGATATATCTCATAAAATAATTCTTCCATCCTACTCCAATAATAGGTTTATCCACACGCTACTCTCCACCGAATCTAAGATAGATCTAGTAGGCGTTCTAAATGACAGTATTATAAGATCGTAACTTTATTCAATGAACCATCTGATATGGCCATATTTGTAAACATTACCGATTTTTATTTTTTGCTTATTATGTTCTACAACATCTCAAGAATATTATCCTAAATTTTCTAAAAAATAGTTTCGGAGATACAGCCTTTGGAAGGTGTGCGCTCAAAACTTTAAACCCGTTTTTCTCGGAACCTTGTTTTCAAAGTCGGTTGTGAAATGTTATCGAAAAATATCCAATCAATCTTGATGCAATTTTGCAAAGGTGTTCGAGATAAAATTTACTGGTGTTTGAACGAAGGATTCATTTGATCGACATTTTTATTTTTTTTTTTGGAAAAATGTCTCCCAAAAGTCACGACTTTATGGTCTTAACTAAAACACTTATTTCGGTTCTTTCAGTTTAGATGATCATGTCAGGAGTTTTGCTGACAACGCGGACGCACCTTTTTTCCGAGGGGTCACCGGGAATGACGTCACAATGGAGGAGTTTTAATTTTTTGTTTGAAAATTTCAGAAATTATTCTTTAGATATGTATCTATAAGACAGAATTTGAATTAAATAAATAATTTTTTATATAGAAAAAAAATTGAAAATAAACCTCTTTTACCCTACAAAAACCATATAACCCCTAAATCGTTGAATAGATCAGAGAGACTGGGACTGCTCACCTTTTTCTTATTTTCGAACAATATTTCGTTGAATGATTTGTATCCTTTACATTCGAAATAGTTTAGGGTAGTCTTCGAAAAAACAAAAAAAATTGAATTTTCACACCCTTTTGTTCTCTTGTAGAATAATTCCACAAGTCTTAGCCCGAGAAAAAAATGATGAATCAATAAAAATATGGAAGGGTTCAGATTACAGCATTTACTTAAGTAGATGTTTCCCATCATCCATTGGACAAATTCAAAAACGAGGCTGTTCTATTTTTTGTGTTCGATCACTCATCGTTCTATAAGTAATATGTTGGAGATCTTATTTCTATTATAAGTCTTTATGTAAATGTTACATAGTAGATCCCTCTTTGAAACATGTTACACTGAAAGACTAAAATTTGCGTAAGGAGCCTAGCCTAATTAAAAAATCGGTTCATTACTTGACACTTAAATAACTCTGAGATATTTTTTGAATTATTTTAAATCACTTTCATAGGATAAGTTTCTTTCAGTGGAAGAGCGAGAAATATCGAGACTAAAACCTCTCTGAAGATTGGCAACATTTGACATGAGAAAATTAATGTATATTGTTCGATTATCGAGGGTTGGTAATCAAGACAATATGAACAATTCTTAGGATTAATGAATTTATAAAGTTGAAAGTTGAAAGCTGAAAAATTATGACAACTATATTTATATAATTGTCAACAAATGTGTTCATAATTAGAGATAAGTTGGCTGTAATTGCTTGAATATGGAGTAAGAATTTTTACCATTACAATGTAATACAATACTATGATTATCTTTAAAAGCAGATCTACCAGAAATCATATTTAAATACTAATGAAATAAATAGCAAAAAATTTAAAAAATTTAAAAAAGTTGAAATATGAGTATATGAAGAATCTTCCAGTAAATTAAGGCAATCTAACTACGAAACCCTTATAATAGATTCTAAAATTAAATTACGTCAGCGCTGCCAGTCAAAAGTAGGTCACTTAGGCATATTTTGAATCAAATTATACACTTGAATATTCATTACCCTCTACAAATCTATAAATCAGCTAACTGTAAATCTCAATTTCATGCAAATAACATGCGCATCTGCCTATACAATTTATTTGATTTATTTATTCTCTTACTCTTTTTAGTATAAGAATTGGTTTAGAAATTGCAAAACGCAAAAGAGACTTGGCCTGGACTTAGCCTAAGGCGGTGAAATGTTGCCAAACCGTGAAGAGGTAATAAACAACAAAAACAAAATTTGTCTGTATGTAAATGTGTTTGAATGAAGCTAGATGAGTCATTATGATTTAAAGAACTTGTACCTTTTGGTCGAACAGTCAAATGGCAAGGCGGGCACAAGCACTTTAACACGAAAGTACCGTGCTAATACACAGACAGACGCATGATGTGATGGTTTTGCAGAGCAAAAGCAAAAGTAGTGGGTTAGCACTTAACATACCGCACACACATACATACACCTGCAATTTTGCCATTTTTTCTGCTATGCCACTTGATATTAGCTTTGGCGAAATTCAAAATAACATTTTGACAAAATTTTGCGCTCACTTTTGTTTTGCCATCTATATATGTATGTATGCGTGTGTATGTATATTTTTTACCACATTCATTCAACACTTTGCTTACAAAAACTTTTTATTTTGATTTATTTATTACAGTATCTTTTGTTTTACTTTATTATTATTATTTTCTTGTAGTTTTTGTTCTTTAATAATCACCATAAACCAGCATTGGCGGAGGTGCTTTCGAATTGCTTAAGCACTTGTTGCTTTTTTCTTCGGGTTACTGGTGTGTGACTCCCGCAGGCGATGGATCGCCTTGCCAACCGCACACAAAATTTAAAAAAAAAAGCAGAAAAAAATATTTTTTTATATGTATGTGTGTTACAACAAAAGTAACAACAGTATACAAGTAAGTAGTACTTTGCTGTTGTTGTTGCCTATGCGAAAGCGACGTGCCGGCGACAACAACACACTGTCAAATGAACCGCATCAATGTGGTCGCTTTAGAAAAATCTACAAATAATAAAAAATCAATGAAGAATGAACGTATATATCGACAGAGCATCGAAAAAAATTACAACAAAATAAAAAACAAACAACAATAACAACAACGCGATACAACACGACAAGCACTCCGATAAAACAAGAACCCAGCAAATGTGCTGTGTGCAGAGAACAACAAAAGCAACGCAAGGAAAGCAGGCGCATTCGATAAATGTTGGAAACGTGTGTATATTTCGAAAAGTACCTAGTAGGAAATTTTTCAAAAAGTTTTTTTTTTTCATACAAACTAAGCATCCAAGGGTTTATGTTTGAGTATGTTGGAAATGGAGATTACTCGGATTGATTCTAGTTGGAGGGCGTTTGATAGGAAAATTAGAAAACCATGATTCGTGACGTTATGAAAGAAGAGACGTAAGACTGTTTACAAAAACAAATGTGATTCAACATTTTTTTATTAAAAGTTTGTCTCCTCAAAGAAACATATGATCGATATCGTCCGAACTTTTCAATAGTTTTTGTGTAACTTTTTTCTCCGAAAAATATTTTAAGAAATTTAGATCCCATATTGAAATCTCAAAAAGCTCCACCTATCAAGGAAAATTCGATTTAGAAAAATCTTAAGAAGAATAAATCAATGTAATACTTTAAAATATAAAATAACGGTAGATATCCAAACATACTATTTTAAAAATGATTCTTCTTTTATTAAAATATTCACGAATTAATTCTTAATATATCCACAAATTCCTTTCAAAACAAACACTTGAAGAATAGGAATTAGAATTAGTTTTTAAAATATTCATTAACACGAAATATTCCCTATAGGGTCCATATACAGGTGTGTACACAACCAACAAGCATACACATTTGCACGCCAGCCTTTCGATCTTAGCTTGAGCTGCAAGATTTCTAAAATACAGGTACCAACACTTGATTATAAGTATTGTGGTGGGTCTGTCTGTATGTACATATATGTATGTAAGTATGTATTGGTTCGTCACAGCTGACTTACGACAAAGGATTACTGGTTGGCGGAGTATCAAATCAGTTTTTGGTGCTTGACTGCAGGTAGACCATTCATTGACAATTATTGCTTATTAGCAATTGTTTTTACAAATATTTATACACACAGGAATGTACTTCAATTTGGAATTTTTGAAGAACTGACACAATTCAAATATATTTCTTAAGTGAATTTGTTGTTCTTCAACTCACAATAAATGAAAGTGATGTGAGAGAAAACCTAATAAAATGAGAAACAAACTATGAGAAATAAAAAAGAAAAACAATGATTGACTCACCAAGAGTTATCTAGAAAAGTTCTATATATTTTTTATTGATCAAAATAAAAGTCTGAAGTAATTCTCTGATTTCTTTACCGAAGCATAAATATCTATCTAAACTAAGAAACAAAAGTCTAAATATATAACAGAATATCTGATCTTCATGAGCATCGTACAACTAAATGATTTCTTTACGAACTAGTACTAAATGATTAATTAAAGAAGAAGAGAGACCAAAGATTTATTAAGTTCCAAAAAGTCTTGTATAAGTTACAGTGGAGACAAAGTGCTCTCTCGCTCAAGACAATGGTTATGAATGGTCAAGACTAAGGTTATGTCACACGAAACTCACTTTAATAATATTTTGTGCTTAAACCTCAAATTAGGCTCTGGAAGACTTTGTTGGCGATTTAGAACCAGCTACAGGCCCTTTTAACTTAGTTGACCTTTGAGAGAAGTGAAAAGTACCTACTAAAAACAATGTTTATTATTATTTCTTATATTACAAAATATAAATATAATTTTAATTAATGCTTTAAGAGTACGTAGGAGAACAGAAAATAATTACATTTGAACTCAAATCAACATAATCCTCAAAAAAACTGCGAGTTAGAGAGGCTTCCGATTTATGAAGGTAATTTGTAAGGGATTTTGACTTCTATTGCCAATTCAAGAGTTCAAGTTATGAAAAACTTCGAGTAAGAGACTTTCGAGTTATGAACGTTCAACTTTATTTTCAAGTATATGATCGGAAAGTTATCTATCGAGGGCTTACCCATTCAAAATATGTCTCTCAGTTCCGATAGCACTTTATTTATTTATTTTATTATAATTAATATTTTTTCACACTTTTTTATAAAAAAAATTTATTATTTATTTGTTTATTATTCTTCAGTTAATTCAGTTTTGGTTTTTAGGTTTCGAAACAGTTTTTGAAAAACTTTTGATCAAAATTTTCACACTTTATTTAGTGGTTATGTTAAAATTAATTTTTCAAATATTTTTGTTGTATAAGCAGATATTTATTTTGTTCGAAAATTGTTGTTTTTTTTAGTCTTAAATAAAATGTCAAATAAAATTATAATAAATAATTTTTATATATTTTTTCCCTTTTAATATCAACTATTAGTTGAGTATTTGGTTTTGTTATTGTTAATTTTTTTTTAAATCAACTATCTCCAATTTTTTATAATTTTATTTATTAATTAGAGATTTTTCAAAGATTTGCATAGTTTTCCAATCCTATTTTGACTTCAGTAAATATTTTTACTTAAAAAAATATAGAAGTTGTTTCTCATTTTAATATTAATAATTTATAAATCGTTTCATCGTTTTCGAATAAATTGTATAAGTTCAATTCGTTTTTAGTTAGTTTTTATCACTTAACAGTTTCAGTTCTTTTACATTAAATATATTTTCAATAGTATCGTTCTATTCTATATTCGAAATTTTATTCTTTAAACTGTAGTTTTTACGAGCATTCACACTTTTTCTAACAAATGTTTCGATTTCAATTCATAAAATCAGTTTTTGCGCAAATCGTTCACTACTTTAAAATTACAGTTTCTCGCTTTACATACTTTACGTGCATGTTTTTAATAAGTCCATCTTAAGTCTGTCTTTTTATTGAGTTTTTTTTTCAAATTTGTCCAAATCCTTCGATTACTGTTCACTTTAATTTCAATTTCATCACATTCAAATTCTATTTCACTTTATTTCATTCTGTTCACATAGTCACGCGTGTGTGTAATCATTTTCATCCTTTTTTTGCCGCAATCTTGCTACGCACAAGAATTTTCGTTACTCAAATTCAAACACAACGTTCACTTTGTCGTTTACTATTTTTAACGCAACGCTCTTCACAGCACTTCTACATATTTGTCTCTGATTCGTTTCGTTCACGCGACGCGTACCCAACAACTTCTGTCCTCGGTGATCGCCAACAACTGACTGGCGTTGTAACAAAGCTGCGAAACGAATTCAACCGCGCCAACTCAAACATTGACTCTGAACTACAACAGCATTGGACGGCCACGAAGTGGAGTTGATTTGGAGTGTAGTGAAAGAATGGCAACAACAACAGTTGATCGCAGCGGCAAAAGCTCCGCTTCTAAGACGCGCTTAAATGAAGCTCACCTCGCCATTAGCACAGAAGTTGAGTCAAGCGAACTGAGAGTGTGAAGTTTACACTGAGCTTCTCTTTGAGCCAATCTTATTGGAGTGAATTATGAAAATTAATGAATGAAATCAGCTGAGAGGGAGTTGTAAACACAGATTTATATATGTATGTATGTTAAGGAAATCGTAAAGATTTTATTTTACTTTTACTTTTACTTTTTATTCAACATTTTTATTTTAAGTTTTTTTTTTTTGAAATATGAAAATAAAGTCGTTCAACTGTAACGAAATTGTGTAACGCAACAAAATTCCGTCACAATTACAGTATCTATAGCTAGAATGAAAGTTTAACTAATTTCAATTATTTGTATGGATTATTCGGTGGAATACTAGGTTGGTTAAAAAAAAATTAGAGGTTAGAGATGCCACCTATTTGAGTTTTTGAGTTTAAAAGTATTTTTGAAACAAGAAATATAAATAAAGGAACGCTACCAACTGAAGAAGTTAAAGAAACTTTATAGTTGAAAAAAGTTTAAGTAGAGATGCCACCTGTTTACAAATTTTAATGTAATATACTTTATAAGTCATAGATTCTTGAAATAAAAATATCATAAATAAAAAATGCAAAATATAAACTGTATTTGAATTTAAATAAATAAGTTTACAGTTGACAGGGTTGCCACTTGTCGATATTTATACTTTCGCAACAAAAGTTGCTAAGAGAGTATTATAGTTTTGTTCACATAACGGTTGTTTGTAAGTCATAAAACTAAACGAGTTAGATATAGGGTTATATATATCAAAATGATTAGGGTGACGAGACGAGTCAAAATCCGAATGTCTGTCTGTCCGTCCGTCCGTTCGTCTGTCCGTGCAACGGATAACTTGAGTAAAAATTGAGATATCTTAACGAAACTTGGAACACGTATTCCTTGGCACCCTGAGGAGGTTGCTTTCGAAAATGGGCAAAATTTGACCATTGCCACGCCCACAAAATGGCGAAAACCGAAAACACATAAAGTGCCATAACTAAGCCATAAATAAAGTTATGAAAATAAACGTTGGAACATAGGATCACATTAGGAAGGTACACATTTGGATGTAATTGTTTTTGAAAAGTGGGCGTGACCCCGCCCCCAAATAAGTTTTTTGTATATAACTCACAAACCAATAAAGCTATATAAGCCAAACTTTCTGCAGTCGGTTCTCTTAAGTACCCCACCACACACCATGAAAATAGTTGAAATCGGATAATAACCACGCCCACCTCCCATACATAGGTTAGGTTGACAATTACTAAAAGTGGGTTAACTCAGAAATAATAGCAGATCCTTCTGCTGCACTGAGATTTTTTTACAAAATGGAAAATGGGCGTGGCCTCGCCCACTTATGGGTCAAAAACCATATCTCAGGATCTACTCGACAGATTTCAATGAAATTCGGTATATAATACTTTCTTGACTGGCCGAAATGGGCGAAATCAGTTCACATCCACGACTACCTTCCTTATAACTCAATTCCATCTTATTCCTTCACTTTATAATATATACATAAGGAACCAATGAACATAGCAAAATAAAACTTTACACAAATACTGTGGCATCACTTGTGAAACATTTGTCGAAATCGGACTGTAACTTTTCAATCCCCGGATATCGAATATGAAGAACTCAGTGCCCCATGGTAACTTTTCACTGAAAATTTCGGTAAATCTCTCAGGTATCTTAATTGAATTCAGAGGAATTTTTTTCTTCTAATACCAAAAAAGGTTAAAATCGGGTCATAACTTCCCTTATATATGAATATACATAATTATAGGATTTTAAAAAATACGATAAGCTTAATAGCTTATAAATCGGTTAATATGTGAAATATATTTATGCCGAAAATATGGGTCAAATTGTGTGTTTTCTTAATAAAAATATAAAAGTATAAAATGTTCGGTTGCACCCGAACTTAGCCTTTCCTTACTTGTTTTTATTGGTTTTAATTAATAAAAGAAATAAATATAAAATTACAATCTTTCCCGAAATTGAAAACGGAAAATAAACTTCCGATATCCAAATTTTTAAAATTCATATGACGGAAAAATAGATCAAAACCCTTTTTTATAAGAGTTGCCAACTGCGTAAAAAATAGTTTATAAAATTTATAAGAAAAAATAATTATTACAGCATAGCTATGAAACGAATATAGTATAAAGAGGGTTGAGTCAAAAAAATATGCACATAAGGATTACCACCTATCTGAATTTTTTAATTAAAAGAATAAATGAAATATTTAAACATAAATTTATTAAATTCGAACATTTGGGTATCGAATAAAGTTTATGAGAACTCTTTGATTAAAAAAATATTAAATTGTTTTTCAAATACCACCACATATCATTAAATTATTTCCTATAACATTATTTACTCATTGGTATTTTCGAATGTCCATATCATAACCTTTATGACTAAAACAAACTAATTTAAAATATAAATTTCCTTTCCCCGAAGAAAATCATTGTCGCCTAGCACTACCTTCTATGAAAAGCAAACACTATTTATTAGTTTAAGCGATAAGAAAATTGTTTGAGTAAGAAGTAATATTGGCTAGCAGCGAAAGATCATAAATTTATGGGAAATTGATATTTTTTGTAATCTTTTTTAATTAAGAAAACAGATAAGGCAAACCCAATTTGGCGTCTTAAAGGTATGTAACTGAGACTTGAGTTACAAATACAAACATACCAGAAATATTCTTTGGTAAATATTTACTACTGCTTCGTTACTGTGGCGTTGCTGTTGTTGTACGTGTTGTTTATGGTTTTGTAAAATGGTTAATAAATGTGGCGCACCATGAAATTTAATTGACACGACGATGTGTAGAGATAAGAGACGTATTGCTTCCTGATTTTTAGTTGACTAGAATGTAATTAGGGGTAGGTACCGACAGAGGGGTAGATACTAAGTGCGTAGATACTATGTGAATGTAAGTAAGTGCATAAGTGAAATACAATGAATTTATGCAATATGCATTAGGGTGGGTCATAGTAGTTAAGTACAGTAGTAAAAATTCAGTTTTTATACCCTGAACAGGGTATATTAAGTTTGTCACGAAGTTTGTAACACCCAGAAGGAAGCGTCGGAGGCCCTATAAAGTATATATATAAATAATCAGCAGGTTGAACTGAGTCGATGTAGCCATGTCCGTCTGTCTATCTGTCTGTCTGTTTATATACGAACTAGTCCTCCAGTTTTTAAGATATCGTTTTGAAATTTTGCAGTTGTTATTTTCTCTTCAAGCTCATTTATCGGAACTGCCGATATCGGACCACTATATCATATAGCTGCCATATAAACTGAACGATCGGAATCAAGGGCTTGTATGGAAAACTTCCGCATTTTACTACATATCTTCACGAAATTTGATGTGAGTTATTGCTCATAGAAATAATTTAATATCCGAAAAAATTGTTCAGATCGCTTCACTATAGCATATAGCTACCATACAAACTGAACAATCGGAATAAAGGGCTTGTTTTTTACTTACTTTTTTTCCAAGGGCTCTTTAGATTTGCTTAAACACATAGTTACTAAAATAAATGCACCTGCGAAGGGTATTTAGCTTCGGTACAGCCGAAGTTAACGTTTTTTCTTGTTATAATAATATTTAGTTATTTTGGATAATTCATCCCAAAATTCACATATTTTCTTTTATTATTTTATTCCTAAGTGCAAAGTGTCTATTTAAAAAGTTAATGAACAATCATCCCTTTTTTAAAAATATCAGTAAAATTAATATTGTCCTCTTTAAAGTAATCCCTGCAGCTATACACCAATGCTACTTTCAATTCGCAAAGCAAATCTCCACATTCTTCGGAATTTTACCATTAGAATGATTGGGCTTAAGTTTGGACGTGATATAATTTATCAGGTTCGTAATTACCTTCAAACCTGAATAATGTTCTTCCTTTAACTCTTCTTATGCAGACTAATAACTTTGAGATCATACTATAATTTACTTTTAAAATTTAGGCAGGAATTTTGAAAATAATATGTTTATGATATATGTATATGTTTTCCGAAACCATATTGAACCACCCGTACCGTCAAGCTCAAGAATAAGAGGGCATAAATTTAGCAAAACACAAGTACATGTACAATTTTCCGTTAAATCATTCAAAACTGGAAGCTTAAAGCTTTAAGGCAAACTTGAGTAAAAGCTTTCCTTTATGCAAATTAACTGCCACTGAGACTTTAAACTGTTTAACGATTCAAATTCAAATTACATATAGAAAAGTGTGCAATATATGTAAAGATAAAAAATGTTGCATACTTTCAGGCATACATGAAATTAATACAGTCACATATTTATGTACACTTATAGGAATTTGTATTAGGCCTGTAGCAAAACTGGCACACGATAGATACATCCACTTACAAAATAGAATGAGACAAATTATAATGATTTTTTTCGAAGTAAGCTAAAAATATCCGAAGTTATATTTCAGACCTATTTTACAAATATCGATATACTCTAAATTGAAAACAGCAAAAAAAAAATTACTAATTGCACTAAATTTACAAGATTTTTTTTCGATTCATTTCATATACATATAAATATGATCCCGAAAAAATAGAATATAAAAATTGAAACCAAACGAAAATCTGTCTGTGATCCTTTTTATGACTTCACAACAACCTAACAGAATCTGCATTCGTTTCGTAGAAATAACTAGCACCTTCAATGCTAGAGGCATCGAATTAGTTCGTAGCTGATGTCTTCTCATTCCTAAGCAAAAAAAGATCAGATGAAATTATACTACATAGAGACAGACATTTGTGAATATCGATACACTATATTTCGAACATATTTAAAATTTACTATTGCAAATAATCTGAAGTTGCATAATATTAAATTATCTCATAAGATGAAAAAATCCCCCACCCAAAAGCCATTATAAATTCATAATATATTGAATTTAACAATTTGGCAATGTAAATATCTGAATGAAATCTTTTCCAAGAAAAATGTTCAACCTGCACACATACACACGAGCGATTAAACGACTATAGAAATATTCGTATTTACATTTCGCATGTCGTCGATAACGAAATACATTTCTGGAAGTTCATTCATATCGCTTGACGTATGTAGGTATGTTGGAGAGGTATGTATTTTCATATTTGATAAAATTAAGAGAATAGGTGGTTATCTTTTTTTGTATTAAATTATATGGGTGTGACGAATGTTGGCACCATAGCGGCAAGCCGTTGAAGAGGCAGCAACAGCAGCGCTAACAGGAGTCGATATTGATTGAAGTACGAGGGCGTGTTGATAAAACGTGGTTTTCAGAGGTAAAGACATATTTTACAATTTAATTTAAAAATATATCTTACTTTGAGCTTTTAGACGAGCTTTCATTAAATATTTTAATACTTTTTAGAAAATTGGGTTTAGTTCAAGGGCGGAGGGTCTCACGACTATTGCATAAGCAGTATAGAACTCGGATTCTTAATTTAATCAAACTGCTATTTTATACTATTTCAATAGGTCTCTACATTTTACAATAAAGTCTCTCTTTGATGTCTCTTAGTGGCATAACAAAGTCACATAAAGCTCCAAGGGCGACAGAACTTCTAATAATCGATGCGAACCTAACTTAACCTATCAGTCTAGTATTCAAGGGTACTTGGAACAAATTTTTCCTGATTTATCAAGCAACCTTTATATATAGCATATCGACGTTTGATTTCTTATCAGCTAAAGCGCCACAAAGGGGCTGTTTCCACATTCTACTGAGTTCTTACATGCGTAAATATTTAACCATGACATTTAAATTCCAATGTATGATATTATTGTCCAACGCTTGGTTACAATACTGCACAATCATTTGTTCGGCAATTTCAATTTTCAAAGCGCATTAACTTTGGAAAGGAAGGAAGTTAATACCAACCATATCAATGGGCTATTGCTTACTTTTTCGTGTTGGTCTACCGACTTATAATGACTTATTGACAGACAGTTTTGATTAATCGATAGCATTTTGAGGAATTATTTAAACGAGCTTTTAATGCATAAATACTTTAGTATTAAGGATCAACATGTCAACATTTTCTTTCCATACATTGATATAGGAGCTACTGTCAAATTCACGGTATGAGAGAAAACTATTAGCCATGAAAATGTCAAAGGTCGTAGAGTCACACGTTCATGAGCTGTAGAAAGAATATATGTATATTTGTATTTCTCTTATATTTTCCCTTTTAACTACATTCTGTCATGCTACCCTTCAAAAAGTTGTTAGAACTTCCTTCGTAGGAATTACTAACGAAACCTCCGATTTAAATAAGATAAGGGTGCTATCTCAACATATAGTATGGAAACTAGTTTCAACTTGTTTTAATAATTACAAATAGTGGAGAGCAGGTACTACGTACTTCCCCATTTCACTTCAAAAATAAAAGAATCCAAACTACATTTTTAATCAAAGATAAAGTACCCACTTGCAGCAATTCTCAATGCATTTGTATGAAATTCACAACTTCAATTGTTATTATTAGATAATATTTATTATTAGTAATCTAATTTTCTAATATTTATCTATAAGCACTTGTACAATACTGTCTACCTTAAAGAATGTTATTCATCGTCAAAAAAGCGATTATTTATATCAAAAACACTTTCTCTGGCTAAAATTAGATACAAATTAAAATTTTTTATTGCATTTGAGCTATCTTCAAACATAGGAGAACTAGAATATGAGTGCACTGGAGGCTCATGATTGTATAACTTTCAATAACTTTTACAATTAGTTCAAAAACCGAAATAAATGCAATCAGTTCTAACCCTGCCGTAACCCGAATAATAAATCTGAAATTTGTATATACTAAATGTTAATAAGACTCCCTAATTCTTACTCTCTTGCCCTCATTCACTCTTCAACATTCAAATGAACTTTTCCTTACTTTACTACTGTCGTTGCAAGACCTCTAATTTAACGCCAGGGGATCTTACAAATAAATAAAAAATCCCTTTCAGACTCCTTGCTTATTTGATTCCTAACAGTATATACAAGCTTGACTTCAAGTGTCTGCCTAAAATGTTAATAAGTTTGGCCTCACGCCATCACTGTTAATGTGACTCATGTGACAAAAAGTGTACAAACCTGGCTTTACGTGACAAACTTGACTTAATTTTTTTTCTCAAAATGTCCCTCCTGACACGTCAAGCTGTAAACAAACCTGACGTCACGTGACCCAAAAAATGTAAACAAACCTGACCTGACCAGAAACTGAGGTCAATGACCTTTGGCAGAGGTTTGTTTACCTTTTGTCCCAGATCAATGACCTTTGGCCGGGGTTTGTTTACCTTCTGGACGAGGTCAATAACCTTTGGCAGGAGTTTGTTTACCTTTTGATCGAGGTCAATGACCCTTGGCTGATGTTTGTTTACATTTTGAGTTGAGGTCAATGACCTTTGACAGCGGTTTGTTTACCTTATGACCGAGGCCAATGACCTTTGACAGCGTTTTGTTTACGTATTGATCGAGGTCAAATCTGACCCTTGAGGTCAATGACCTTTGATAAGGGTTTGTTTACATTTAAACGTATCATGTGGTTGACAGGTCCAATGAGGTCAGATTTGTTTATATTTTTTAGAGTAATGTTGGTTATATAATAGGAATCATGTTGGGTATATAATAAGAAGTGAAAAGTGGTCAGATTTGTTTATATTTCGTTCGGGAGATCTTGTGAGAGGCCAAGGGAGATCAGGTTTATTTCTGAGAATTCGAGTGATTTCAATTTGGGAGTGAGAGTGGGAAGTAAAGTGAGGTTAGGTTTATTTTTGGTTTGGTATTTGTTGAGAAATTATTTGAAGTAAGGTTTAATTACATTTTGTAAGTAGCCAAAAGCCGTGTTTATATTGTCGGGTTCACATGAGTTAGATTTTCAGAAGTCACATGAGGTCAGGTGTGTGTGATATTTCAGGCACGCCGACACAATGTAGTCTTTATTTTAATGATACCTTTGAAGTCATGTTGGGTATGTGATGAGAAGTCCAGTGAGGCTAAGTTTCTTTGTGGTTATGCTTAGTTATGGTTTGGGTATTTGTTGAAAAGTCATATGAGGTAATGTTTGATTACATTCGTTCGGTAAACAAAAAGAGGACAATTTTGGGGCGCGAGAGTTTTAGACAAGATTCTTAATATAACGACTTACTTATGAAATATCTGAATAAAATCTAGTATAAATCTTTTCGTGAACAAATTTTTGCTTTAATGGGTAGGGATATTCAATTTTCCAGATGATTTTGGATTGTTTAATGCAACAACAGCTAATGTATATTGATATCAGTTAGGGATGAATCAAAACGTGTCATCTGTACTATCGAGATCTTGTTGTACCATTTTTATGTATACAATTCCGGTGTATATGTTATTGACTTCTTTATATAACTGCATACATAAAGTTATACGGTAAATTCGCAAACGCAAAGTTCACAGACATCAAGAGACAAACACACATACATATATTTGCCTGTATTCGTGTGGATATGCATATGATGTATTTACTTGCGCACATCAAGTGTAAAAATTAAAGCAAATATTTACTTAGGTGTTTTTTTCAAAAAAAAAATCGAGAATTGATGTGCAAAAAAATAATAATACTCGTAGATAAAGCCAAACATGGAGCGACAGCAGAGTGCCAACACATGATAAGCGCATGAAAAAGATAGACGTATCTACGTGCGCACAAATCGGTGCTAAAACAATCAAATATAATTAAAAAATAATTGAAATTTATTTAAAGTGAAAAATGGTGTTGCCACTACGTAATACAAATATATTTATCTCATGAGATTTTGTATGCGAAATTCTAGAGAGATTAAATAATTATAAGAATAAGTGACAGAATTTTTTTTGTTTGTGGAGTTATAAGCAAAACCCCATGCTGCTTTATCAACCGCTTAGTGATAGTTGATAAAAACGTATATAAAATTCTTCACAGCAATTTGCACTTACTTTATATACGTATGAACTCACTTTCGCCAAAAATAGCATTTCACCGAAAAATTGGCGATATTTTTAACTTAGTAGCAAACACACATGCCTGATTAAGGTTTTGACTATCTCATATCAATTTATTTTATTTTATTCTATTCATTTCTTTTTTTTTTTGTGTTTACAAGCTACCACTGTGACGTCAACGATTTGCTTACTGAGTCAGCTTGTCAGCATTTTGAAAAATTACACAAAATTGTATCTTGAATCGATATTTACTTTTGTGCCTTTGTTTTGATCACATTGTGTAATACACAGTGTGTGGGAGTGTGTGCTGCCTCCCTCCTCCTCGGCCGGAATGATAACATTTGCACTTAAGTACATTTGTATGTATGTATAGTGTGTTCTATCAGGGAATTTGGACTATAGTGTTTGCTACTGTGGGTTTTCCTTACTTTGTGAAATTGTAGTACATAATTAAATATTATTTAACTGAAGTGCCAACATGCGAAAGCTTTTGAATGAGATTTGAAGTAGCAAATAAAATTTCACTTGTTTTTATGCAAATGTATTATTATCAGATAATATATCATCAGATTTGGACTTTAAGAACAAAACAATTTACCTTATATACCTTGGAAACAAACAATAGATCAAATCGTCCGATCAAACAGTACTAGTTTTGTATTTGAGAATCAGAGAGGTTTGAATTGAGGTCAATGACCTTTGGCCGGGATTCGTTTACATTCTGTGAGGTCACGTGAAGTCAAACTATATATATTTCGAGGTCTCACGGGAGGTGATGTTGGGTATAAGTTAGGAAGTCAGGTTTATTTAAAAGTTTAGAAATCCGGAGAAGTCAAGTGAGGTTAGGTTTCTCTACGGTTCGGTTTGATTATATTTGGATATTTGTTGAGAAGTCTTGTGAAGTAAGGTTCCGTTACTTTTTGAGGTGTTACCAAATACCGGATTTGCTTACATTATTATATTTATATTTTGAAGTGTTACGTGAAGTCAAATATGGTATATGTAAGGGATATATTAGGTACATGTAAGCAAGTTATGTGAGGTTAAGTTTCTTTATGATTAGGTTTTGTTATAGTTAGGGATTAGTTGAGAAGTCTTGCAAAGCAAAGTTTAACTACTTTTTGAGGAGTCACAAAATGTCGGAATTGCATCCATTTTGTGTGTTGACGTGAGGTCGAACTTGTTTATATTTTGAAGGATCAAGTGGGGTATGTAATATGAAGTCATATGAAATTAAGTTTGGTTATCTGTTTTTTAGGAGGCCTACGACGAAGTAGAGCAGATGGCGATAAGTCAAGTGAGGATAGGTTTCTTTATGGGTAAAATTGTTTATAGATGGGTATTTATTTTGAAGTCTTTTGAGGTAAGGTTAAATTACATTTTGAGGTGTCAACAAATGTCGGATCTGTTAAAAATTTTTAGAGGTTACGTCCGGCCAAGGTGGATTATATCTTCAGAATTCACTTGAATTCAAGTTTATTTTATATTTTGTGGAATCAAATGGGGGCAGGTTTGCTTGTAAGGTTCAGGCAAAATGCTTACTCTAAAACTGTGTGTTATCATTCGCTCTCAGGATGTTATTCATGTATGTATATAAGACACTTAGATAATCAAATATTTATTAAAAAATTATTAAAAAAGTTAAGACACAGAAACCTGAGTTTTTAGTAAATAGAGTATAGTAGACTTGTAGTATTATTCATTAAAAAAATAAATCATTAAACCAAGCACATTTGAGCCCATATATTAAACTTGAAATTTCATACAGATACTATATTTCACACGATGCTAAATCACATTAAGCAGTTTCCCCTTTCTTATTTTTTACTTCGAAAATAAAATCGATTAAAAATATTATACCGTTAGCAATGAAAAACACAGTCGCTATAAAATAAACTATTTTCTTATCATTTTCGACAGGCAACGTTGCTAAAGATAAACCACTGCAAATGAGGAATAGTATAGCGCCAATAAAGAGAAAGACTGGCACATCATTGAATGACACGAATGAAACTGGAATGGTAAGAGCATTAATGAGGTATATACATTTAGAAAGGTGTAACGCGTTTACAAGTTCGTAACGGCATTTTAATTGAATATATATGTTTTACAGTGAGACCTAACAACTGGAAGCAAAAAATTACATTAGGAGTTGCCACTCGGTATTTTCAAAAACATATGATTTTCTAAAAACCGTTACGAACTTTCTCTCTGCTTGGTATTTTGTTCACTTACGCGTCACCAACACCGACGTTATTATGGTGAAACCGAAAATCGTGCCACACACGATCATAACTCTCGTCGCATATATGCTCATCGTAAACCAAAGGACTATAAGGAAGATACATATTAGCTGAAAAGGCATATCAGTTGTCCTTTCTATTTTCAAATTGCATATTTTTGTTACTCGCTTACCAGCTCGGCTACTCTGAAAACTTTCTTTAGCTCCATGGCGCTACTAATTTCTTGCTATTTAGAGGAATTCTGCTACAAAATTTGGCAAAACTTACAAAAAAAAAAACATAAATAAATACATGTAAGCAATTTAGTTACGTAAAAAAATAAAAATAAATATTATTGTATTGACATGCAAAAGTAGTATTGTCAAGTGTTTCTTTCTATTAAGTGGCTCATCCACACTCGAATTTGTTGATTTCTACAAAATTTGTTTTGAAATTCTGAACTGTGCATCAAAGTTCGACAAAAAATTCGAGTGTGGATGGGCCGATTTAATATTATTGTAATTGTAATTCATGTAAACACAACAAACACGAATTTTCATGTGACATCTTTCATTTAACATTTTTTCAAATCAGAACATCAATATCCAATTATATTACATTAATATTTTTAACGCAAGCAATTTTCATTAAATGAGCAAATAACGCTATGGAACTTAAGACAATCTTTAGAATCGTAGAGCTGGTCAGCAAATATTAAAATTCATTCATACAAAAATATAATTTATTCTTTCCTCAGGTAATATGCATTGTGCTCTTAGTCCTTTGGTATGCGTTGAGCACATACGCGACGCGGGTTATGATCGTGTGTGGCACCATTTTTGGTTTCACCATAATAACCTCTGTGCTGGTGGCACGTGAGTAACACATCCACGTGAATTTCCTATCCTTTTCTTATCAAACTATATCCTTATAGTTGAATTTCTGGAATTCAATCAGGTGGCAGTTTTCCTAATTATTGGCGCCATTTTGAGTCTCGTCTGTGGTGGCTTAACTATTGCCTATGTACCCTCATATGGCGATGGTAGGCTAACATATTTTATAGCAACTGGTCTCTTCATTGGTAACGGTGTAGTGTTTTTAATCGATTTCATTATGGAATTGAAAAATTAATTTGTAATTAATGCATTTGTATGAGGCAAATCTGTTTGTAAGATTTTTTGTCTGATGCGTATGAGAAGAGAGCGAACAAAGAAGAGATAACTGAGAGAACAAAATTGTAAAGAATATAAATTATGTAAATGTATTGTGTTATTTATAAATAAATAATAATTTGCGCAAGATTAATTGAAAAATCATTAAAGAAGTTCCAAGGGTTGTTGGATTTATCCATAAATAAAGGTAGACTGCAGAAATTATTTCACATGCCTTAATTTCATTCTCATTCTCGCAACAAAGTTGCTAAGAGAGTATGTGAACAAAACTATAGTTCACATAACGGTTGTTTGTAACACCCAAAACTAAACGAGTTAGATATAGGGTTATATATACCAAAGTGATCAGGGCGACAAGGCGAGTCAAAATCCGAATGTCTGTCTGTCCGTCCGTCCGTCCGTCTGTGCAAGCTGTAACTTGAGTAAAAATTAAGATATCTTGATGAAACTTGGCACATTTGTTTCTTGGCACCATAGGTGCTTCCGAAAATGGGCAAAATCGGACCACTGCCACGCCCATAAAAGGCAAAAACCGAAAACATGGAAATAAAATTTGGTATGAAGGATCGCACTATGAAGGGGCATATTTGGATGTAATTTTTTTGGAGAAGTGGGCGTGGCCCACCTCCAAATATGTTTTTTGTAGATATTTCACAAACCAATAAAGCTACATATATAACCCAAGCTTTCTGCGTTAACTCACTAACGAAACACGTCAGAAATACAAAATTTTACAGAATAAATACTAGAAAGAAGCTGCACAAAGATTTTTTGACAAAATGGAAAATGGGCGTGGCATCTCCCACTTATGGGTCAAAAACCATATCTCAGGAACTACTCCACATATTTCAATGAAAATCGGTATATAATATTTTCTTGACACCCTGATGACACGTGTGGAGAATGGATGAAATCGGTTCACAACTACGACAACTTCCCATATAACCCAATTTTGAATTCCATCTGATTCCTTCAATTTATAATGTATACATTAGGAACCAAAGAACACAGCGAAATAAAAATTAACATAAATACTGTATATGATCTGTTGCACCACTTGTGAAAAAGTTGTCGAAATCGGACTATAACTTTTCAAGGCTCCGAATATCGAATTTGAAGAACTCAGTGCCTTATGGTAATTTTTCACCGAAAATATCGGTAAATCTCTCAGATATCTTAATTTAATTCAGAGGGAATCTTTTTCTTCTAATAGTGTGTCTCTCTATCAGAAATGGTTAAAAACAGGTCATCACTTCCCCTAGCTCTCATATACCTAATTAGAGGATTTTCAAATTGGGTCAAATTGTGTGTTATCTTAATAAAAATATATCAATAAATTGTGAGAGTATAAAACGTTCGGTCGCACCCGAACTTAGCCTTTCCTTACTTGTTTTTTTTTTCTTTAGACCTAAGGAATAGTTAATTCGACACCAAAAAAATTCTACCAAATGCTCGAAGTGAAATGGATGATATTTATGGGAGACAATCATATATAAGATACACCAATTGTATCAAAAACCATAATTCACCCAAAAAGCATGCATTTTCTATTAAATTTTTATATAATAAATTATTTATTAACTACTTAAAGAAAAGTTTAAACTAATATCACAAAAATACACAAAATTTCCAGTCCAATAGGGAACACTCGTGGTCCATATAAACACAAAGTATTAATATCGATTCAAATCGTAAGTATTTTTCGGAATATCCTTAATGATCGGAACTTCACGTCGACTATAAAATTAAGAAGAAAAAAAATCATAGAGAAAAAAAATATAAAAATCGTAGAAAATAATATAAAGTAAAAATAATATGTTAACGAACAGAGATAAACAAAAACAGCAGTATGATGAGAAGCCACACAGAGAAAACAATGAGAGACACACAAAGTGGATATGCGGAGAGTAAAGATAAATTCCAAATGAGAAACAGTTGCTAGTGAAAGTCGAGATTACAACAAAATACATTTTTATGAAAATTTCTAAATGAATTAGAATTTAATAAATAATTTTTTTTTATTTTACTTAAGAGACTACTGCTACTATCCATTAAAAAGGATAATAATGGAACGATATTTATAATTTTTTTTTCAACTATAATCTCCATTATTATATTTCCTCTCATCCTCCCCCATTTTACTTACCCACAACCAATTCAAAAGACGTCTGCGTATATATATGTTTATGTATATAAAAACATTTAATTCTAATAAGACAAGGACAAAAGCGTTACAAATACATTTATATTTCGTTTTAACAATGAGAATTCTCTTTTTGCAAAATACAAATTTCTAAAAAATATGAATATATGTATGTATATCATGTATGTATGTATGTATATTTGAGTGCACTTTTTGTATATTATAGAAGTTTATGCGTTTGTATGTGATCTAAAATACGTTTGTGTGTGTGTGGGCGTGTGTATTTCGCTTCTTTACATGTAGTACATACATAAATGCAACATTTAATATTTTTTTTTATTCAAGATAATTATATTTGTTTTTTTTGCTCATTTACGTTCTACAAATGGAGAGCGTGTCCAAGAGGAAGACCGCACCATTGATGATCATCAAGGAACCAGCTGCGAGTGCGTTACGTTTGCGTTCCTTGAAGAGGAAATTCGAGTTATCATGCCACTCATCGATGATCAGAGCGCCAGAGATGACGAAGAGCACACAGCCCAAAATCGAGATGAGCGCATTGAGGCGTTTCTCCACAATCGAGTTGAGTATGTGTCCTATAAGGAATATGGAAATATTGTAAAGAAGTGTTTTCTCATTTTTTTATAACCTTAATGGTACCGTAAACATATTTCTATCCCAATGGATGGACCTTACTTTTGTTACCCGTACGTGTATAGATTTCCTAGGTTCTATTTCAATTATTTAGTAAACTAAGAGACTCATATATAGTATAACCTGCCTTTGCTTAATTTTAATTACTCTATTCTATATCTCCTGATTTATTACTATCCTGGTTAAAACTTTACTGTTATAGTCAATTCGGTGTATTTTGGAACTGTTCTAATCACAGTAAACTGTATTAGCTCTGACATTTCATGCCGAATCACTTCTGTTGCTTTGGACGAAAACAAGAAAACTGAAAATTATTCTCCTGACGAACAAAAATATATACATATCTCTGATCATGTCTATCCTTATAGTATTTATAATAATTTTAATGAAGACAACATCTAATTAGATGGAATGTGCGGTCTTTGAATGAAAGCTTTGTTTAGAAATGGAGCACTGAGAAATTATGAAAATCTCTAGCTTCGATGATGAAAGTTTATAATGGAAAAGGAAACGTCTCTATTTGCCGCTTAAAATAGTTTTTTTTAATACTTCCTTCGGTCTCTATAGTTGAAAAAAGGCAATCGAAATTTCAGTCGAAAGTTGTTATTTGCTTACAAAAATTACTAAAGATCTATTAAGAATTGTTCTAAGTGGATTAGAATATGGAAAACAAAATAATATATAGCTCTTTATTTAAAGGCGGCAACCATAATAATTTCAATGGTTGGTAGAGAGTAAGAAAGATCTAAAGATATTCTAGTCTTGAAATTTTGATATTCTTTGACAAATTTATGGAACAAAGCTTTTAAACTCGAGCCTATGGGTGAATATGAACCTATTATACCATAAAATCGAGATTATTGAAGTTATTTTTTAGTTGACTACTCACTAAAACAGAGCTTACCATGCATAAGAATATCATTTAACTTGATTTTAACCTTGTTTGGTGTTTATAGAAATTTCATTTGGAGTTTATGAAGAAACAGTGGTATCTTGGAGACAATTTTGGTTTCTCTGGTGAAAAATGACTCTTTTGAAAATTCCTGCTTGAATACTCATATATATACATTGTTTTCATAAAAAATAGAAAATTAAAGACAAAATTTTTTAAACACCCCAAGAACAAGAACAAGAACATTTAAAAACACGATGTCTTTATACTATAACATGAAACCTCGCTTACTATACTTAAACGTGCTTAAATTTGCGGTTTTAGTACTTAAATATAAATATATTATTTTCTGATAACAAAAACAAAAATCAAATTTACTCACCAATCAACAATACACCGCAGATGATAGTGAAACCACCGAGTGTACCGCAGACAATCAGCGGTCTTGAGGACAACGCACCAGAGTTCTCCCAAAGCACAATGCAGGCGATCGCGATGCCCTAGAAACAAAATGGGGCAACAACATTGATTTATATACATATTTTTAAAAAACTTATTAATGGATGACTTGATGCATGATTTCTTTTTAATGAATTACGATTATTATTATTTTTTAAATTTTATTTTTATTATTAATTTTCATTAACCATTATAAACACTTAACACAACTTTGGCACATTTTCAACACTCTTGTAAGCTTAATTCAAAGCTAGTAAATGAACTTAAAATATATAAAATTAAGAATTTATAATGATATTTAACTGCGTAAGATAATAAAGGTGTCGGCGAGAAACATAAATGCATTGATTAGCATAAATGCGCCAGCACCCTTTATGGCATTACGATCCTGCGGATGTAGGAATTGGCTGCACCAACGATCTACCACAATGGTGCCGGAAGCGATAAACATTATGATTGCGCCAATGCTGAAGAGACAGTCGATGCGCTTATCAATAACTGCGCCGAGTAGATGACCTGAACCGCGGGTTGGCAGGGTGAACGAAGTACGTGGGTGGGTAAACAATGCAATAAGGTGAAAAAAACGAAAGGGAGCATTACACAAAGCAGATAAAATAAATAAATGTGTCATGTTTTGCCACAATGTTCAATAGTATTATATTATAACGGTCTATAATGTTTATTGCATGTAACAAAGTGTGACTGTGTAATCAGCAAATGATAAATTAGTATTTGTTGTAGTCGTATCTTGATTTTAGCTAGTTACTGCGTGTTACTAATAATTACCGATGAGCAAAGTACAGCAGATAATCAAATAACCCGTTAGGGTGCCACACACCAACATCGCTTGACTCGTGTACGAGTGGTCGCTTATAATTTCGATCATGACAATGGCGCCCGTGATGAAAGCCTGGAAATGTTGCAAAGGTGGGTAGCGGAGGAAACCCAAATTTGGTTAATGTTTCTTTTGTAATGCACAGACAAGTGGACAGGGCACAAAAGCCACAAGGACGTTGAACGAAAAGGTTTAGAAACAAGGAGGAGAAGGGAAAATAATACGAGTTAAACGGTTAAGTGAGAGAGAGAGAGAGAAAGAAACGAATAACTTAGAGTTGCATGTGGACGCATAACGGTATATGTAAGTATATAAATACAAAGAGAACATATTCCAAAAACATAACGGAATCAGAGATAACCTATTTTATCTAAATTCAATACAGAAATGAGGAATACTTTCTTATAAAATGAACTGAATAGGAGTCCTCGGGCTTTGCATATTATATAATTTATGCGTTTGGCACCACTCCACAAATGTTGTTCCCTCAGAGAAGGTTTCTGAACAATAAACAAGTTTTTGGCAAAAAAATATTAGAATTTTTCAAAGAAAAACAACCAAGAACAGGGAATACTTTAAGCTTTAAAAAATCATTGTTTCAGAAAATCTTAAGGTGCAGAAATTGCTTCAGAAAAACCAGAACACCCAAGAGGAAAATGTTTTTGAACTATTCCCAAGGGACTATGCGAACCCCGACATCTCGGTAGAAAAGAATATATCATCTAACATTTTCACAGGCTGAAAAGAGTCAACTGTAATCCTAAGACATCCAAATCATTTTATAAGAACTGATCCATGGAACATTTCCAGATCTGCAGTACTATCATCTGTAAATTCCAAGATCGATGGATCATTAGTTGCAAAGAAGTTTTGGAAAATGCAATCCGTTTATTATACGATGGATTTCTCCCACGAATATGTAGGCTCTTTCGTAACTCGGAATCGACTATGAAGCTATGACTCTTTATGCCTAGACGCACAAATTGAAATCGAATTTCACCAAAATTCTGCCATTTTTTATGAGAAATAGTATTTGTAAAATATATTTGACCCATAAAATTGCACAAACAATGCCTTATTACAGCCGGCTTTTATGAAAACAATAACAATAGTAAACCCAAACAATAACAGAACAATCGCTGAACGTGATTTGCGTGTGAAATTTGATACCAACGCAACATAAATTATAGCCCACAAATAACAACAAAAATTAAAATTCTCCAAACAAATATTTGTAATATGAAAACAGTCATTGGCAGACCTATAAATTAGATTTTTTTAGTATTATTATTGCTTTGGGGCGACTTTTCAATAGCACACATTTGTTTTGAACTTGAAACTCATTGGATATTATTGAATAAATTATTGAAATTCAAGTGCGAACATTTTTAATTTTAAGTGCAAATGCAAATACAAATATGGATGGACAATTTGGTGATTCATAAGGAGAGAAAGAGAGAGCGAAAAACATATGGAACAAGAATAAGGAATATAATTTAAGATTTTATAATTATTTTATTCCTAGAAATTTTTGCCAAAAGCTATGGACATAATCTAAAAAAATATAGAAATATTCAGATTACAATTTAATCTAGAGTTTTTTCAGATTGAAAGAAAATTGTAGAAAATCATCTCATTAACAAATTGATTTTCATTCAATCATCTATCTACTCATGCATCTCCATAGTCAATTTCGAACTGCGTTTACTCAATCTACTCAAATTACATTTAATGTCACATTGTTTTTGTTGTTATCTAATTAAAGTTACAACGCTTTAACGATAGCATTACATCATCCGATTTCAATGAACGCTAGGTTTCATGACAGCACATATGGTACAAGTGTACATGGGTTCTCTGCACCAATGGCAGAGTTCAATCAAAATGCAAATTAGTGATTCATTGAAGCGTAAAATTTCAGCGATGATAACATTTTCATTGTTTTTTTTTTTATTTTATGCTTGGCTTAATGCAATTTGAACCAATTTTTGCAATGTAAATTATCTGCTGCTCAGAATAAAAGTTGAAAATATATCACTAGCTTACAAAAAAAATATCAGAACTCAAAACAACCAAAATATTCTTTCCAGTATAAAGAGTTACATCTTTTTGCATGTTTAACCCCATATTCAAGTTTTATAACGGAATTTTTGGAGCACTTGTTGTTGAAATATTTTTTACTTTGCAATCAAAGAGACTTTATCGAAATGAGAACCTTTAAAAAGGATTTTTCCAATTTTTGTAAATGTTGAGTTAAGAAATTTTTGCAGTAAACGAGCGATATGTCTATAATGAAACCTACAAATAACCGTCACACGAAAATTCCATTTAATTTCAATTTTTTTTCAAAGTCAAAGTCAGTAGTATTACTGAATTTAGGAGCGTTAGAGTGAGAAAATTCATGAATATTTATGATTTCAAAATTTTATAAGAATAAATTCAACATTTACATAATTAAATTGAGTCATTGAAACTTGAATTTAATTTTTTTGTGGTATGGTTATTGTTGAAGCAAAATAGAATGACAAATTCAAGTTGTTGAATAAGAAAAGAAATTTTTTCAGTAAAATTTAAAGAATTTAAAAGATAAATAAATTAGAAGAGAGTTCTAATAAAAATAGAGCTCAAATGAAGTACGTCACTATGTACCACTGATTAATTCTAATTATGCCAAATTCATAGTTCGTAATCGAGACAAATTTTGTAGAATGTTCAACTAGGTTTCCAACGAGGCATTATTAAATTAGTAAGATCTTATTTCTTAATAATTTAGAATTTTATCTACGTCATTTCTTATCGAAAATTATTAAAATTTTAAACACAAATCGAACAGTCATAATTGACAATATTTTCAGAGCTCTATTTAATATACGATTTTCATTCATGCTTCCGACATTTATTTCCTTGATCTTTAGGATTAGTAAGATAAATTATCCAAATATCTGACCAATATTTCCTAAAATTCATTTACCCCTCGGTAGGCAATTTCAAAGTTCTAAGTGTTTTTCTACCAAAAAATATTATTCATAAAAAATCGGTGAACTGGTAGGAGGTCCCTTTTTTGTACATTAACGTCATCCTTCGTCAATATGAGGGTCTGAGTCGAAATAATGAACGCGTTTTATATTTTTTTATTTATTTATTTCATTATTAATAAATACAAGTCAAAAATAAAAAGGAAAACTTATATTCTTTTAACTTAAAACACGATCAACACGAACAATTAAAAACATATTTACAGTGAAAATAAAATAGTTCGTAGTCATTTTGACGAAGGATGACCGTCTAGGGTTAAAAAAGGTAGTTTTGTATTATACTTTATACCCTAGTATTTCTGCTAATTTTGGTCTATAGTATACAGTATCCAGTATCTCCTTTTCCAACGGTTGATTAGTAATTTTTGCAATTTGGTTTTTACTATGAACTACAGATTACTTTTTGATAAAGATATAGCTATATATACATATCCTTTATCCACCCTATATATGTATACATGTATGTATATTTATAGTATAATGACATTTGCCAACACTAATGAATGAAGTAAATTTCACTGTAATTTGCAGCAAATGTTGAACACAATTCTAATATTAGTGAAGTGCTAATATCATTACAGTTTATCTGACGGTTAGCAAATATTTATGCATTATAAATAAAAATATAATATTTACATAGCAATTCATGATAAAAATAATGTTGCCCATATATGAACAACACACAAATGTTAATAAAATATTGGTTTTATCACTTTTATTTTTGCATCAATATTGGTAATGATGTCTTAATATAATATGTGGTGTCATCGCTCACTACATTAAAATGGGTGCGTAATTGTCAATTTGTTGTCATTTTTATTGACTGACAGTAGCTGTCATAAATCAATTAAACTAAGTAGCATTTAAGTGGACACTAATGGGCTATTAGGAGCAAGTTAGGCACTTCGCGGGAGATAATATATTTTATTGTTTACCCTAGTTGTTATGTTAAGTATATTTTAGGTGGGTTTTGTTAGAAGAAAGTGAAGCTACCGTCACCCAGTAAAATTTAGTATAGAATAATACGATACTAGCGCCATCTAGAGAAATACTTTTAGATCTATTTCGCAAACAAACACGATACGAAAATAAGCTCAATGACTCAATTTGCTCCATGCCATTCCATTTCAATAACTCCACTTAATTCTCAACAAGCTATCTTGGGCAATTCACTGTCAAGAGCATAAAATAAAAGCCTGCTAATATAAATACAAATATTTAAATTGAATTCAAGGGATTTGCTGATTGTGAATAAGACCAAGAAACTTGATAGCAAACATTTGCGACCACTTATTTTCACAATACTTAATTAATATTACTAACGACTCGAATATATATTTAAACAAATGGAAGAATACAAAAAAGAAAGAAATAAATAAATTGGCATAAATAAATAAAGTAAACAGCTTAAGATGATTAATTGTTGATGTTTACGACTTAAATCGTTATCACTGAAGAACATTGGCGCGCGTTATCGCGGTATATTAAATGCCTTAACGCCTTATTCAAGTATGTAATTGTAAAAAAGTATTACATTTTTTATTCAATTATTTAAGTATGCTAATGACTTATATGTCAAAATAAGTATAATCAATCTGTATAGAGTTTTTTCAATTGCACTTGAAATTTGAAGTGTCTACGAGTGGTCTTAGACTTACATACACGCGCGCAATTAATTAGCACCTACGTAGTAATAATTAACAAAGGGTTAAGAGCTGTCAGATACTAAGTACTGTCGTTGACAACTTAAGACACCTATTGTTATTATTGGGAAAGTCCATCCAGTACATAAGTATTGTATGTATGTATTTGTTTCGATGCCAAGATTTGATAAAAAAGTTATCTTAAGATAAAACTAAATATGGCGAGACACGTTGTGGAGCTATAGGGCGTTATGCTACGCAAAACTGTATATTTTTTTGGATATTTCCACTCATCAGTCAACAAACTATATTGAACGATGAATTTGTAAGCAATGACTAAGCATTTAGAATATCAGCTGAAGTTAGTATTAGAAAATGAAGTATATCGTTTAAATAAAATTAAATAAATTAAATTAAATTAAATTAAATTAAATTAAATTAAATTAAATAATATAAAATAAAATAAAATAAAATAAAATAAAATAAAATAAAATAAAATAAAATAAAATAAAATAAAATAAAATGAAATAAAATAAAATAAAATAAAATAAAATAAAATGAAATAAAAAAAAATAAAATAAAATAAAATAAAATAAAACAAAATAAAATAAAATAAAATAAAGTAAAATAAAATTAAATAAAATAAACTAAAAAAAATAAAATAAAATAAAATAAAATAAAATAAAAAAATAAAATAAAATAAAAAGATAAAATAAAATAAAATAAAAAAATAAAATAAAATAAAATAAAATAAATTAAAATAAAATAAAATAAAAAGATAAATTAAAATAAACCAAAAAAATAAAATAAAATAAAATAAAATAAATTAAAATAAAATAAAATAATAAAGATAAGAAACAACAAACGCTTTAATTTAAATAATTGTAGTTTAAAATAAATTGGAATGTTGTTTTCGCTGATAAAATATGCAAAGCTACATTTCCTTGAAAAATTACTTAATTTTTTATAAATTTATCGGCATTTCGTTAGATGTTTCACAGGAAAATCACGTACAAAATTGATATTGGTGGCAGTCATAACATAAAAATAAATATAATTGTTCTACCAACATGACATCATTATTCATAATACATTCAAGTAAAAGTAAATGTGGAAAAAAAATTATTTTAATAAAAATAAAATCACACTTGTACGCAAGCGTATATACTGCTGACCCACAAAAAATACAAATTTCCCAGCATATGAAGTAGGTATATATATATATATATATATATATATAGAAATTGTTCAACCAATTGAAGTCTTGAATATCACCACAGCGATCACTTGCACTTACGCATGGCACACATGAGCAAATATTTTTAAATACACATGTATAAGTAAGCTCTCAAAGTGAATAATCACATTTTTATTGTATTACTTGTGCATTTTATTATCAATCATTTGCATATTGAAAACTAAAAAGGCGCTTGATATTCGTATTGTTATAGCGTATTTATGACCTAGTGAGCGCATAAAGTGTTTTTCTTTGCATTTTTTTCTTTAAATGGGTGATAAAAGCATGATGTAATTATATGTACTGACCATGCACACCCTATATATAAGTACACATAAATTCATATATAATTATTTACATGAGAATATGTAAACAAAAGTTAGTGAAAACTTTATTTAGATATAAACATATTTGCTTTGCTGCTTTAAATTTTATATATACATATGTGTAAATATGTGCATGTAAAATAGAAATTTGTAGAACTGTAAAGCAATAAAGTAATTTCCGAGAAAGAGGTCTGTATTTTACATGGATGCTGATATGCATACGGAAATTGTTTAGATTTTGAAGTAACTTTGTTGATTTGTAATCTAACCAGTAAATTACTCATACGCCGACGTGACCGGCAAATTTCTATTGGAAGTATTTAGCATGATCAATTTAGATGTGGTATCATTTCAATTTTTATTGCATTTATCATTGTAGTTTCTAAGCAATTAAACTCGAGTTTAATGTATATTTCTCTGGCACAAACACGAATTTTAAAATAGAAAAAAAAATGAAAAAACTAATCTTAAACGTCTCACTTTTTGTTGTTTATGATGTACACAATATTGTTTTTCAGAAAATTTTTGACATTTCAGAATATTCTGACAGTCATTTTGTTGACCATTTAGATATGAAAATACATATGTTTTCTAAAAAGCTTTTCATTTACAGTAAATTCATTCATTTCCCTGTAAATATGTAAATATTTATTAGTTTTCTCATATTTTGCTCCGCTACAAAATCTTTATTGCTTCCCGTTACGCCTTTGAAATATGAGTTTACGCCAAATTTTATTTTTATAGCCACATAAAATTACTAAGTAAATAAATCTTAACGTATACGCCAGATACACTGATTTACTCAGTGATGTATCTATGCCTGTGAATAACGCCACCCACCGAGTAACGGTCAATAAATGTTGTAGTAAACAGATAATTTTCAAAATGTCTTCATTAAACTGGAAATTCATTCAAAATTTATGCTATTGATTTTTTTCTTATTTTAGTAAGAACACATTTTCAAAAAAAATAATCGTTTAATCGTTAAAAAAATTATTTAAGTTTCTTAGATATAATGAATACTAATACATATATAATATAAGTATTATATAAAATTGTCTACGTGATTAATAAAAATTTTCAATATTTTTATGGTCACTCCAACACACATTCTAACTAATCTTTTTATATTAAACTTGAATAAACTCACATTAAACCACAAGGTAAAATTAATCAGTACTCAAATAAATGACATTAAATGAAATAAAAAGTCTGTCACTTCGCCGAAAAAACCACAATTCAAGCTCACAAATCGAGAGTTTTCGACTTGGGAACACAATGGAACCAGACTAAAATTGACGCAAAAAGCAGCTTTATCACTTCTTTATTTGCCCACACACTATATACTATATATAAGTATACATACAGACATATATACAGGTAAATTGCGGTTCTTTTATGCATATTTATACAAGTGTTTAGCGAAAAATATATTTAAATTAGAATTTCTGTTTTTGTGAGTGTATGTACAAAGTCATTTGGCAGCATGACATCATAAAGCAGTCAGCAAAGAGTCGGCAAAATCACAATAAACAAATTAAAATTATTTTGTATGTAAAAAGTAAATTAGTTTGATTTGAAATAATAAATATAATAGCTTGGGGTTATTTAATTAACCATAAAAGTAATGGACAAATGAGCAAATAAATTAAATAAATTGGTTTTTGGAACATAAATTATTTGGAATCACAAGGTTGTTATTTTTTATTTGTTGATTTTTTCTACAGTCGTTGGAGCATTTTCATGGCCTCTAAAGCATAACCCTCAGATCTACTCTTGTATATAAGATGTTTCCAGATAATGTATGCAAAATAATATTTTTGAAACCAGTTCCATGTAGTACCCAAGCCTGGTTAGAGACGGGGAACTTTATTCTATATAAGCTTTAGACTGCCCTAGTTCCTATAATGTCTAGTCCATGTAAAATTGAGAACAAACTATTTAATGTGCCTTCTATCTAGAGCTGTTTCCATAATATATTAGTCTCTTTATACTATAATAAACACATTTGGTTGGTTTATAAGTTTATAAAACAAAATATAAACGGTTTTTGCCTTATTTAATGGAAAACTTAAGAACTTTTCAGAATTCGTCATCGAAAATATCAATTATAAAATTTATATAGGATCTACAAAATAATAAAAATTTATTATTGTTTTCAGGCAAATTGGTACAAAAAATAATTAGAATTCTTAAAGAAGCAGAAAACAGCGAAAATGGTCAAATGGATAAATAATTTTCATAAACAACTATTTATTGTTCTCTGATCGCTAATTAATACAATCTAAGATTAGAATTATACCATAATTATGGCAATAATAACCAAATTTAGCATAATATTCTTATTATATAATTTACTTCAAATACATATCTACAAAAGTTCGTTATGTAACTATTTCCGTAAATATATATGAGTCTCTTAAAGCCTCACTTTACATTTTCTAAGCCCAAATTCAGTATTCTCAAAACAAAACAAAACAAAAAAAGCCGGCGCAGCACAAAATCATTCATCTTCTTTGAAAAAAGTGCCAGAAAAATTCTAAAATGACATCATTTCGGAAGCAAACTAGAGTCTGAAAAACAACAACAACAACAAAATACTGTTTTTGAGACCGGCTTTGACAAGGCAGACAACAATACATATGCATAAATGTATATCAACGATGTGTCAGCGATTGTTAAAGACAGTAAACGAACCCACCAAACTCTAATGCGAAATTCAATATGCGTAGAGTAGCTAAGCCTTCCCGAAAGCAAAAGTTACCACCACCGAAAGTGAGCCCAAAACTATTTTATATTACGGCATGAATAACAAAACAACCGTAATTATGGCTAGCTATGCCAAACAACCGATTTGGTGTGTGTGTCCATAAATTAAGGAAACCTTATATGTTCACACGCCACACAGAAAAAACAAAAAAAAACAAAAGAGTTTACCTTCAAAGACAAACGAAGTTAATGAATTACGCATGCGTGTACAAAGTGCGAGAATGAAATTTCAATTAAAACAACGCATTGTAAAAGGAAACGAAGCATTAGACAAGAAGCAGCTCACGCATAATTTAGCGAAACAGCAAAATACCAGTTCAAGTCATTTAACAACATAATAAATGAAAGAATAGAATAATTAAAAAATACTAAAAATAATAATAAAAATAAAGAACGTTCTCAACAAAGCTAGATCACACGTTAATTTTAAGCTCAGCTTAGCGCACCGCCTAAAAATAGTTGCGTGATCTAGACAGGCGTAATTAAATTGTTGCGACTGACTTCATTGTTGTTTCACTTTTATTCTTTTAGCTTTATGCGATTTAAACATTATGGGCTTGTCTTGAGTTTACGCGCCATATTATAGTTCATTACTATAAACACACACACACATGAAAGAGCAGTGATGTCACAGCACACAAATAAAAGTACGCTTAGACCGATTTCACACAGGCAATTTTTGTTGCGGCAATTCTTAACTTTATAGGAGAGGGGGCGACGAAGAGAGGAGAATTTCTCTCTCTTTCGCTTCCCTTGGTCGCCCCCTCTCCTATAAAACTAAGAATTGCCGCAACAAAAATTGCCTGTGTGAAATCGGTCTTAGTATCTACTAAAGAATGTTTATAAACATGTTGCGCAACATTTTTGTGTAGCTTAGCTAACATAAACACTCGCTCAGACTTGCTCAGCGATTTTCTCAGCAGAAATTTGTGTTTGTGTGTGAAATAAAAAGAAATCGTGAAATTGTAGCTTCAAGGATAACCAGCAAACTTTTATGACAATAGCATGCAACAGCATTAATGTCGCTTGTAAAAACAACAATAACAAAAGTAATTGCTTTGATGAATTTTAGTGGCGTAGTAAGTAAAGTAAAGGAGAACAAAATCATGTGATATTTTTGTGGTATTGATTGGCGGGCGGGTAGCCATCAAGGAAATACGGGTATGTATGCTTGTGATTTATGTGTGTGGATTCTATACAAGGTGGTGACTGGAAACGGTAGAGTTAGAAAGCAACTGGAACTGAGGATTAATGTACATTGTCCTCAGACAATATACTACCAATGTATCTAGGTATATTCACACAACTTCAAACGACCTTTTTGTGGTTTAAAAATTTATTTTTTTTCCACAAATAATGTACTGAATGAAAGCATTTTGACACATGATGCATTTTGACTAACATTTTCTATGCAGATTAATCAGGGTTAGGTTAGGTAACGTTCTATAACTGATCCTCTCAAAAGTGATACACTTAGTCCATAAGAGACAATGCTTTGAGAAACCAGAATATCGGCTTAAGTTAGATATTATTTCTCTAAAAAGTGCACTGAACAATTATCAAAAAGTCTCTAAAACTTGAAAAGTAAAACTAGATCCCCCTTATGAATGCCTCGAAACCAATGCGAACATGTATATTTCGAAGGATTTATTTGACAAAATATGATTCTATTCGCAGCAAAAACATCAGTGGCCCCAATCTAACCTCAGAGCATGCTTATGAAGCGTATTTTCAGAACATATATAGCTATCCTATAACAATTTTATTATTCGAACTAAATTGTATAGAACAATTATCAAAAAGTCTCTAAAACTTGAAAAGTAAAACTAGACCCCCTTTATGAATGCCTCGAAACCAATGCGAACATGTATATTTCGAAGGATTTATTTGACAAAATATGATTCTATTCGCAGCAAAAACATCAGTGGCCCCAATCTAACCTCAGAGCATGCTTATAAAGCGTATTTTCAGAACAGATATAGCTATCCTATAACAATTTTATTATTCGAACTAAATTGTATAGAATCGTACAAGAGACTCAAGATCCTTGCTTACAGAGTATGGATTATTCATGCAATATGCCTTCAAGACATGATTTTTTAAGGTATTTTGATGATGTGTGTCGAATTTCGAAAGTTTCGGAATCATACTGTCATAGTTATGATTAAAAAAAAATTGGTATTCCATATTACCCGAACTTACTCTATATTTGGGCCATCGAGAATCTTTAGAAAATACTTAGGGAAATATTAAATCATATTTTCCGTATTTGAGGTATTAATAAAAGAGTTGATATAAACAACTCTGTATGTCATATATGAAGTAGACTACTTTATACCTTTCCCTGTCTCATTCAATTGGATTTTTCTAACTTCTTGCCTTTTATAACTTTTTAACTTTCATACTATATTTCACATTTATTTGATCGTGCTTTAAGTTTCAGAAAATGTGCCAAAGTAGACGACGGAATATATATAAATAGTTTTGAAAACACTGAGACAATACAAATTTGAGAAAACTTTGAATTCAATTAGTTTAAATATTTTTGAACTATTTCTATTTTGGTATAAAAAAGGATCGTTTCAAAATTAAGTTATGCGATTTAATATTAAAAACAACAAAATTAATTATATTTAGTCACTTTGGCTTAAAATTCACAATAGAGATTTTTATGATTTAATATAAACTATATTAAGTTAATAAATTTTTATTAAACAATTTAATTCCAAAAAAATTAACACAAAAATTAATTAATTTAATTTCAGAGCCAATTAATCAATTACTTATTTTTTTGCTCAAATATAAAAACTATTTTTCTTTTCTCTCAACAATTAATTTAAATGCCAACAGGCAAACGAATACTTGCGCTTTATTAAATTATACAATTATCAACGAGTCCATAAATTGCGCTGGAATATTTCAGCAATATTTAATTATAACAAAAACAGATGCTTTGTGAATTTACCAGCTCAATAATTTTCAGCAAAAGACGATTGTTGAACTCCATTTTTATTTTTGTTTTGTTTTACAAAATACTTTCTTATTCCTTTATATGTATATATTGTTCACAAGCCAAAACACTTGTTTACACAGTGGCTTATTTTAATTTTGTTTTATTTTTATTTAAAATACAAGTTTTTCTTTCACAACAAACGCGTTGCTATCGCGAGCGTTCAAATCGTACTGATTCTTGATTTCGTGTGTGCCACCAATTTAGCAACGCTTCGTTTGGGGTTCGGCTAGCTAGCTAACTGGTTGTTTGCTTGGTGGAGCGTTGTTCGGTTCGCCGGTGTCGTCATTTCGGCAGTCTACTGGCATTGTTGACATTGAAACGCGTTGCTGCCATCACAGCTACATGTTGCTTTGCAGCTCTCTCTCTCACTGAAAATATTGCTGGAAAACTTAACTTTTTTCAGTTGCCTCTGAAAACACATGTTTCTTCAGCTTCAGAATGACCTATATATAAATTTGTACGTGCACTATTTAACTGACATACAGTGGAACAAAAGGTGTGTTACCGAATAAAAAAAAAAACGGGAGAGAGTTTTTTCTTAAAACTATAGGGGTTAAATAGTTTAGTTCTTTGTATGTATACTATTTATATTGAAACCAACCCTCTTTTTGTTCAAGCAGTTGTTCACCTGGTCATATTTTTTACTGTTTTGTGAAGTCATAGAAACAGAAGTAAGATACACGGTAATCAACGCATCTAAAGAACTATAAGATCTTCGATCTAATTTGGAAAACTATCACGATACCCTAACCACAGAAAATGAGGTTGAGATCAGATCGCACTGTCATAATACCACTGTTAGAAATTAGATCGAATGTAGTGTCTATGTATTTTATTAGAAAATCTTTAGATCTAGAACCGATGAATAAGTCGATGTCACCGATGTAATAGTAGGTCTTCTGTATCGAATAAAATACAATTTCTTAAAAGTATTCTTAAGTACTAGAAGTATATATCCTAAACTCATCATAACCTTAAGAAAAATAACATCTTGGAGTTAGTCTTCTTTATATTAACCATAAATGTTATTGTGAGTTTAAGTAAGATATCGAAGCCTACTTCTTCATTCTGACATTGAAAAGACCTATTACCCATTAAGGTATCAACACCGAACATCTATTTATGGTTTTTAAAGATTTCAAAGCCTTGCTATTACTGTTATGTCAGGATCTGATAAGTGGTGGTAACCAGCTCTATAAGAGTACAGGAAGAAGACGTTTGATCAGAACTAGGGTTTAAGAAACGACGATTTGTTATTGTGTGATAGTAGTATTCAAGTTTTAGAACATTTTATTTTTAAAGGAACCGATAAAAAGCATTACAATAAAAATAGATGAAAGACATTGTCTTTCGAATTGGAGTCAACTTGCCGACTAAGAATGGGTCATTGTAGACATGGACCACTTGGGATTATAGAGACAGTGACAAAGCAATAAACAAGTTGCAGAGAACATGCTATCAACATGTTCACATAAACACGTTGCGCAACATTTTATTGCGTATTCGAATTCACTTATGAAGTCACAGCTTTCGCCATTAAACGAAGAAATACGAAGAATAAATCAAAAATGACGACATCCTGCTATAGAGTGCGACTTTACCACATATATATCAACGATAACTGATGTGAATATATTGTCTATATAATTTATACGTTAGAAATAAATAATACACAAAAGAGTCACTACAACAACAACAATACCAAAAACCATCTTACGAAACAGGCAGCTAAAGGCACTTGAATTCTGGTTGAGTGAAGCTGTGAGAGCTCAAACTTCAATTTCTGGCACATTGCGCATTTTGCCAAATAAAAAAATCACCAAAATTTATGTACATATTGAAGTGAAAACATCTGTTGTCTGTTAAGCGAAACGCCATAACATGAGAACATTAAGAATCACTGGACTAACAGAACATAAGCAAAAATCTTCAAAAAATATATACAAACATAGATACAAGTGACTACATAATTCAATGGCACAAAAATTTAAAATTTTATTTGTTACAAAAAAATTTTTTGCAAAAATGGCAACTAAATAAACAACAACAAAGCAGTTAAAAAATGGCAGGCAACTAGAGCTAAAAATAAAAGTGTTGTAATGGAAATTGTATTTGTATGTAAATGTATGTTTGTATGTATGCATTTTATGACTTAAAAAACTCTATAAAATTCTGGCAATTCCGGAAACTCATCATCGCACTCCCCTTCCTCCACCGACTCTTCACCATCGACGCGCTCTTCATTTGTCACGAAATGTAAAAATCGCATCGAAACCGAACAACACCCCATTCACAATGGCCAGCGACGCCTTAATGAGCGCCAAATCGCGAGTACGTGTACGAAATGAAAATTCCCAAGCCTCAATGATGAACACACCCGACGCAATGAAGAGGCCACAGCCGAGCACACTGTAGAATATGTCGATGCGTCTGTGAATGGGCGCACGCATTAGGACACCTGTTGACAAGTTTGTAAAGTCATTTAATTATAATTTTTTTAACTTTTTAGAATTGGAGACATGTTTTTCTGCATGTCCGTGTACGCACCTGCGAAAATACCCACCACGACGATTATGTAGCCCGAGAAGGTGCCCGTCGCTACGAATGAGGTCAGTATGTCGCGGTCGTCGAAACTGTAGAAATGCAGGGCCAAGCAGGCGGCGGAAAATCCCTACAAGAAATGTGTCAAACGGAGGTTTTTGTGTGTGTCAGTAAACTGTTGATAAACAATGTAACTATAAATAACGGTAGATATGTACGAGTTGGCTTTCACTTTGCATATTAGGTTTCAGCGTTAATTAATGAGAGGAGTGGCTGGTGGGTTTAGCCGAGGGTTGGGTTTGAGTACAAAAAATTACACTTGATTTATTAATAGGGGATAATACAAAGTCTGATGGGATTTGTTGATATATTTTGTGTATGTGGCGCGTTTTGTTTTGGCAAATTAATTTTCCGGAAAAACTATTTTATTTTGTCTTGTAGACTCCTTTTAGTATAAATTGGTATTGTGGAACCGGAGCTTTTATGTTTTGTATACGATGGTGTAGTCTCTTTTGTATTTTCTTAGAGCCGTCCATGAAAAAATATTTTTCCAGAGGAAATTTGGAATCGATTTCTATATTTCTTTATCTCTTTCATATATCTCAGAAGTAATATTATGGTATAACACAGATTAACCTTTCGAATACTACAAAGTCACTACATATAGCAGCATGTAAGGTATAGCCGTCTCCAAAACTGGCTATAATATATTGATTCATAAGTGGTTTCTCTATGTACGGAAGGATAAATGAACTGAATGATTTAGCTGAAGGCTATAAATCTTAGGCCGATTCGATTATGTCGACTCTCCTACCCATTTCTCCCTAATATTTATAGGTTAATAATCATTGTGTGCTGATATTGGGATTTACAAAAGCAACTCGACGACTTTGAGGTATAACTCTCAGTAATGACTTTTCCATTTCCTTTCTGTAGCATCTAGAAAATATTTCATCAAGTCCTTTACCGGCATCCCGTTCGAAAATTACTTTATATTGTAAAATGATGATCTGAAGTGTTGGGTCCACGAATCTAGTCATAATATCCCTTTATTGTATTGCATTACGCCAGAGTATCATCCAAAAAGTTAAGCGTTCGATTCGATGTGCTGTAAGTACTGACGTAAAGTTGAATGTTCCGGGTAATTAAGGACCTTTGAAAATCCATTCGAATTAAAACATTAATTGTAATCCATCCCTAGTTAGACAATATGCTTTCAAAGATCCTTTTTTTAATTCCATCTGATAATTGGAGCGAAGATTTTGTATTTGGGGATCTGAGAAATTATAAATGACAATCTTGACTCTCAAGGATATGACATTCTTCACTAAAGAAAGTGACTTGAGTTACATCCTTAACTCCTTTCTGGGACATAAAATCCATTATTCGTTGTTCTACAGTTTCCAAATTTCATTTTCACTCTATCTATAAACTTTTCATTTCGAAAGCAGTTTTGGAATCACGAAAAATTTAACTAAGACAACATCACTATGATTTGTGTCCAATGTCCATTTAGTCCTTAACATAATTTTTAATTTTGTATGCAAAGTATTACCAATTCCATAAATTTAACTGCACTCAAACGAGCTTTCCGTTCATTATGTGACATGTTTTTTCACTTCGGGTCAACAGATCGGGGTTCTAACGCTAGAAACGCAAGCTACTACTAAATTGTTTATCAAAACAAATATTAGTATGTTCTAGTTCACATATCCTTAACACAATGGCAAATAAACCGAATTCGTTGAGAGAACCGAAACGAACGTATCCAAGGTAAAAAGTGAACTGATGAGAGTCATTGCTGCAAATCGAGCTACACGAATGCCACTTTCTGGCTGCACATAATCGACAGATTGGCAAATTACAATTGGAAATGTATGGAATTATGCTCGAAACATTCCATTCATTTATTTATCTGCGTCTACAACACAAAACTATCATTTTTACAATTTTACAACGACTATAATGAGCCCATGGAATGAACGAAGCGCGCAGATGATGGACCAACGATGATAGTGCCCAGCATTAATTAATTACACTTTAGGAAGGAAATACGCTTTCAATATGAGTGCATACATAGTAGATCAGGGCAACCGCATGTGGTTTTCGATGGAATAGGTTGATAGGTTGATGGGACGAGTGGAAGCGCAGCTAAAGTGGAAACAAAGAGATAAGTGGAAGAATAAGCACATTTCAAGGGGCCTTTACAAACAGAAGAGAGCACACGAAGGCACTTGAAACCACAAAAATAAAATCAGAAAAAATATTGAAATGGAATATGAACAGCAGACAGCGCGTCTCAAATATTATGAAAACAGAAGTGTGGATCCAAAACAGAAAAAAGAAAAAAGAAAGACAAAAATGATTTTTCCCAACGCGATTGCCACACTTTAATGTCTAAAATAATTTCATGATTAAGTAGCTAAGAACAATTATTTCTAAATGCAAACGAATTTCGAAATTAGAAAATTAGACTGAAGTGATCACAGCACATTGAAGAGCCTAAATCGTTCTTAAATGCCAATTTCATGACACAGTTTTCAAATACAGAAGAAGATACATACAAACACATATCTGGCACAATTATTTAGCGTTTTTTGTTTGCTGTTTATACCAGCTTTTGTTTGTACCGTTAATTGCTGTGCGTACCTTAGGAATCCACTATAGACACATGGCCTATTCATATGTGACTTCCATTTGAATGTGCCAATTTATGGTTCCATAATTTGTTTACGCAGCACAAATGATGTGATTCAAAATTCCATGCAAACACACAGATTACAAACAGAACTTTATTGCATTTATTGTACTGCATATGAGAACATGTATGTATGTACATATGTATAATGAAATAGGTAATGACTCAGTTAATCGTCATATGAATGTGAGTTTGTAATTTGCTCATAATATAACCCTAAGGTCCATATATGTGAGCTCATTATGACATAAGCAAAGAAAATTAGGTTAAAAAATTTTGAATAAAGCTGAATTCGGGCAGAAGTGTGTGTTGCATACCCGGCGTATATTATAGAAAAATTGAGGTTATGTCAGTTAAGGTATAACGCCACCCCGAAATAAAATAAATTTTTTTTTAATTTTTGCTTAATTTCAAAGCCTATATTCTAACGAGTATTTTGAGATGTCTCCGAAAGCTATGATCATTAGAAGTCTGAGCGGTGGAAGCACCCGATAGTAAATTTTTTTCTTCTTAAATTAATTAAAATACATCTTCCTTAATAGATTTTCCACAGAGTGACGTGGAATTTTTTCGATTGAATAATTTGAAAAAATTTTATCCAATTTTTTATACGGTATTTTTACCCCAAAATATACAATAAAATTTTCAAGTGCTGACAATTGCGTAAAAATTTGTTTTCAAAAAAACCGTCTCTGTTCAAAATGTATGACTTTTTAAGAAAAATAGTCGTTTACTTGCTTCAGACAAAAATTTAAATGCCAATTATGTACACCATGAAGGAGTGTTCCGGTAAAATTGATCCACGACAATGCTTATATCACTGCCATTTTTAATTAAAAACAATATTTTTTTAGTATTTATAAAGTTTTAAATTAGCAAAAAATGTAAAGAAGTTCTACCTCAAATAGTTTTGTCAAAAAAATCCTTAAAAACGTCCGATTTTCATATTTTAGGGTGGCGTAACCCCTTAACGAAAAAAAAAGTCCAAACGGATCAACGAAAAAAAATGTCCATACGGATCAAAAATTTACTTCGTCATTTGTATTTAATGAGTTAATTTATATACCTTTCATAACCCAGCTCTTTACATTTGTTTGAAAATATTATATAATAAAACCAGACAGGTCCTTTAGATACTAGTTGGAGCAAAAATAAATTATTTTAATATCCAAACGATTATACAAAATCGCATAAATATTATTAAAACCTGGAGAGATGCTTAAATGCTATTTCAAAAATTATATTTTCCCAATTACTATTTTTAACCCGCCTTTGGCTTAATTCGAAAATGGGTGAAATAGGTACGCAACAACATAAGTTTTCTAATTAATACCATTTGAACATCAACAGCTTATTTGTCTTGGAATTATCAAGCGCGGGAAACAAAACAGATATTGAAATAAAATTTACCACGAATTGTGGCCTTGACACTCTCAGTCCAAACTATCTGTCCTTTCCTCTAATTACCGTATCCGAATAGGAGAACATCCAACCTACCGGTTGACTATATGCCATGTATTATATAATTACCCCTCTTTTACGCTCTATTCCCCACAAACCTAATATTATGATTTCTGTCCGATTATCGCAAATTTTTATGCTACTTTGCTGTTAGCTTTTCACCACTTGATAAATAAGCTTTTCGATTGTCACAGTTGGCTAAGCATATCTACTATAACTAAAATATCTATAAACTACATTTATGATTAAATTTGTGTTTTATTTGCAGTGTAAAGAGCTTAAAGCTCCTATATTATTTGAAAACGTCAGAATATGAATAAAAAAGCTCATTGAAGCTTTAATGCGGCAACTAACACGTATAAGAGCCGCAAGACCTTAAGTAATATAAGTGCAGGTCATGAATTATAAAAAGCGATAGGCGGGTGCGTGTGCACTCACTGGGTCTTTGGTAGTATCTATTGTAGCAGAGCAGTAATTTTAATTGAAAACAAGAACGCATATGTATTAACCCAATCGTCCATTCTTGTCCGTTTCCTTTTCGCTTCCAAAACCAATTTGAAGGAGTCTGTGTGGAATCCTTTCCAATTTTTGAAAATTTTATTGGAGGTTTTCGTTTTAAAAATATGAATTAATAGCCAATCCATTACTACTCGGAATGCAAGTATCTTATACTTAATTTAATTAAACTGATCAATAAAATTACATGTGTATACTACTCTACAATATAAAAGAGCTTCAATTAAAACTTCAACAATCTGAAATGCATTAAAACAAGTTTTCCTCTCAATTTTGCTGTTTACGTGCAGGAAAACTATTAGACAGTAAGAGTTTAATTCAGAAATATACATATAAATCAATTTCAGTGCATTCGCGAACTTCAAAGGCAACTGTTGATTTTGCGAAATAACAGTCGGTCTATAATTTATTGATAAAGTGTGAAGAAAAATTTAAAACGAACAGTACTATATGCAAAGTATATTTCGAAACTCTTCCCTAAATACACATAAAATTTAGAAATTGAAAATGACAAAATTAGCATTCGAGCTTCTCTCCCTGGAAAATAATGTTTTTAAAGCATATCTCTTCTGGACAGCGTTCTTAGTGTTGAAAATGTTATTCATGTCGTTGATAACGGGATTCATGCGTTTCAGGACGATGGTGCGTATAAGTGACATTACTATATATATTATATAAAGGGTGTTATTGGAGGAGTAGAGAACTTTTATTTAAAATGGACTGTATAAATGAATGCAATGGCTAATATTTTGATTTAAAAACTATTTCGGAATGCATGGAACCTTAGGTAGATTCTTGAGAATGGTAGGCACTTAAAAGTAGTAATTCTGATGATTTAAGTACTGGTTAAGCAAGATATTGCAAAACAAGATTTATCAATAAAATATTTAATATAAGCTTGCTGCACAAAACGCTTGTTTTGACAGAAAATTTAATTTTTCATGAAATGCACATTCTTTACACAGTATCAAACTGCGTATTAACTTCTACGTAACCCTCAATGTTATGACAACTTTTGCTCGCTTATTGCATTCAAATTATAATTATTGAAGTATATACCATAAGAACGCATATATTTTTTTAATAACAATAATCGCATTCACTTGCTCTATCTTTCTCTCTCCCTCTCTCTCCCTCTTGTTTCATGACTCTCTCGTGTCGACGTGCATTTTTGCACTTGTCTCATAGGAATCAATTTATATGAGCTTTAACAGAGCTATATAGAGAAACTTTAAGAGAACTCTCATAAATATATATATATATATATATATATACAGAGTCTATATGTATGTATTTATATGTGACTTTATATGTATGTATGTACATGTTATCAAACCAGGTGGTCGCGACTAAATGCCGGCCGGCATCTTCGAACGTCGATAGACTAGCAAAGCTTTTTTACAAATATATATGTACATATAGCATATGTGACCTCTTCTTTATATAAATAAAAGCATTTAAAGTTTCACTAGCGAATTTTACTGTTAATGAATGCTTAAATGCTTCAAACGAATGAAATGACTATATATTAACGAAACATCCTGAATCCATAAGAAAATAAGGCCGATTTAAATTTCTGGAATGACTAGGACGTCTGCAGAAAGTAGAACCACTGTTTTCCAATTTATCTTACTGCGACAGTAAAAAAGAAAGTCATGACTGAGTTAACGATAATTATATGCCTTTCGACAAGTAATGGCGAATTACCAGAGCGATTCCCTTCAGTTCAGAGTATATTTGAGAAGAAGCCTAACTTAGCTTTGACATTTTTACTTTAAGAGTTACAGGGAAGACCTAGACGTATGCCCAGCAAGAGTCTGTAACAATTCAGAACGAAATTGAATTTCCGTAGAAGATGAGGAATTCGAAAATACAAACTAAAACTAATGACCTTTTACTTTACTTATTTTATCGCATTTACAGACCTTTATCAACGAAGAGGATCTGCTCGACAAACGACTAAAAGTGAAATATAACGATCCACATGTGGAACGAGCACGCAGGTAAACATAAAAATATAATATTTTTGGAGAAAATTTAGTTTCTTTCATCCTCTCAATAGAGCACATCGCAACGATCTGGAAAATATTCTACCATTTTTCACCATTGGCTTCTTGTATGTGCTGTTAGATCCCAATGCTACATTGGCTATCAATTTGTTTCGAGCCGTGGGTATCTCACGCATAATACACACAATCGTTTACGCCATTGCTCCAGTGCCACAACCGAGTCGGCTATTGGCTTTTCTTGTTCCAGTCTGCGCCACCACTTATATGGCTTACGAAGTGGTTCGAGCTGTTTACTAATAATGTCTATATGATATATGTATTTAATTCAATAATATGAACGAGAATTTCTCTTTAATGACAGAGTTAGTCGAAAGGAAGGAATATTTTTATGTCAAAGAGGAATATTGTCGACTTTATATAAATATTATTAGTTTTTTGGAATAAGGTATTTTTTTAATAAAAATATTAAAAAATATTTTGAATTGTATTTTGAGGTTTAATACTCGAATATATCAAAATAAAAAAGTTGTCACTTATTTTAAATAAGCAAAAAAATATGAACTTATGAAACACTACAAAGGAAGAGGTTTCAAAATGCTTATAGCTTCAAATACGGCCCCCAAAAACTCTCCAATGGCTATCGGTTTTCACCCATTTTCATTTCTGTCGCGAGTAGTTCTGTGCCCAACATTCTTTTATTTTCTAATTAACTTCAACTACAAAGTATAAATCCAATAATAATCTCAACTCACAGCTATTATTGATGGTTATCATTATTTTTTGATTATTTTTTAGAAACTTTGACAAATACAAACATATGCTTCTATGGTAAATAAAAAGTTCATAAATATTCATTTAAAATGACTAGACAAAAATAAAGCAGAGAGCATACATAACTTACGCTCTGAGTGAATGGAGCAAAGCAAAATATAAACACATAAGAGATATGCATATGTATTCACATGCTATCAAAAGCACACGCTGGAGATTCAGCTAGTCAATGACAAAAAGTGTTCAGAGTCAACTTAAAATTAGTTGGTCAGTAGATTTACACGACAGTAGTTCGATAAATTTAAACCGTAGTAAAATTTTCTAAATTTTTCTGGAAGAAATTTTGTTAAAGCAAAATGGCGGCGAAAGATTTAATTTCACTTGATAATGAAGTATTCAGTGTCTATGTCTTCTGGTCCGGTGTTTTGGTTCTAAAACTCTTGCTGATGTCACTGCTGACCGCTGTGCAACGCTTCAGGACAAAGGTAAATTGGTGAAAATATTATAAAAATTTACTTACAAACATATTTATGCAAATTAACGTAGATCTTTAGTACATGAATATTAATTGATTTGAGTGTAGAAAAGTGCGCTGTCATTTCGGTTAGAAAGCGATGGGGTTAAAGTCTAAGTTAGTTAGTTAAAAATGTTTGTGTAATATTTGTTATCGTTAAGACCTCACATACAGTTAAGTTAATGTTGGTATTTAGTTTATAATAAATCACTTTTCATTAGTGTTCGTTAAAACAATAAACATAAGTAGGTGCAAATGTAAGTACTGTACAAATATATTGAACATACATAAACACATAAATATGTACACCGGTGAGTACATAAGTCACAAAATGCATACAAATTTTTATATGCTCTCGCATTTTTTTACTGTTAACCATTGAAAGCTTTCATTCAAATTGGTTTACAAACAAACTATGTACTACAATAATGTATGTACTGTATATTTAGAATTTTACGGCGTCGTGCAATACCAAGGCAAATACTTAACAGTAATTGCTTATTCTCTTATAAACAACCATTAATAAAAATTTTATTGCATTAAAAAAAAAAGTTGTAAAAAATTTTGAAACTTAATTACACTGAGAAACTACACAGTGTTGCCATCACCAATAATTTTGCTTTTCATAAAAATATTGTCTTATAAAAAAATGTCAACAACTATTTTAGTTCATTTTTTTAAATAAAATTATTATTATATTCGAAAATTTTACTTTTCATTAAAATTTAATTTTTATTGTGAGTTGAAATATTTTAAAAACTTTATTTTGGAAAAACATAATTTCAAAAAAGAAAATAATTAATAAGTGAATGGCAACAATTTATCTATTTATTTTAACTGTCTGGCAATACTGCGCGTATCTCAATTAAAATTAATGACACCCATTTAATACTTATGTCGTTTCTGTGTTTTCTAAATTTTTTCCAACAATGCATCAACTTTCTTCCTTCGCACAGAGTTTGACTTATTGACCCTTAATTTAATTTACCTTAACTAAAAAAAATAAATGACAGTCTCAGCTGAAAGCAGAGTAAATTCCATTTTTTTATTTACAGTAAAAGTAAAAATAACGGACTTTATTTCGGAGAATTAACGAAATAATAAAATTTAATTCCAAACTTAAAAAAAAAAATCATTCGAAATTCATTCATTTAAAAGTCGAACGCATTTGTCTTCATTCAAAAAATTTATAATAGTAAAAATTTAAGTATGTGCCTGATTGTAGGCAAAGATTTTTTCACTGAAGGAAATTATTAAAATTTGTTTTAAAGGAGATTGTTATTAACATTACCTTCCTGCTGTAGACTAGTGTATAAAATATCAAAACCTTCACTCATAAACAAACACATTTTCATATTTACAGACCTTCGCCAATCCCGAAGATTTGCTTGACAAACGTCTAAAGGTGAAATTCGACAATCCCGATGTTGAACGCGTGCGCAGGTACTTAACTAAATGCATTTGTCCAACTCAAGTCATAACACGCCAATTCTACATTTTTAACCTACAGAGCACATCGCAATGATCTGGAGAACATTCTGCCCTTCTTCGTCATTGGTTTCCTCTACGTGCTGATCGACCCAAGCCCTGCGCTGGCCATCAACCTCTTCCGTGCTGTGGGTATTGCGCGCATTGTCCACACCATTGTCTATGCTGTTGTTGTTGTACCACAACCCAGTCGCGCATTGGCATTCTTTGTTGCATTGGGCGCAACAGTTTACATGGCGCTGCAGGTAGTGCTCGCCGCTTTGTAAAAATGCATTCTAAGCAGAGGTTCACACTCTCCAAAGATAGAGTGCATATTGTAATAATTATAATAATTTTATTAAAAATATTTTGTACACAATTTTTTTGTAGTTAAAAAATGGTGAAAAACTTTCTTTCAAGACAATAAAGAATATTGTATATTTTTATGAGATGTGTATACAAACAAATAGAGATGGAATTGAAATGAATTATTTACCAAATGTGAGGGCTATTAGCATATATTTACATATTTTTATGTAAACATAGTCTTAAATATGCGCATAGAAATACATTTTTAAGTATTTTGGAGAGCTCCAAGTAAACTTATACATAAGTTCGAGTATGTACTACATCTGTAACCGGTTTGCTTGGAGATGCAGCTTGTCACGTCCTCTCCTAAAAATTGTTATGCTAATAGCATCGCTTCCAAATATTTTAATTTCTCCAATTGAATGCTTTTGAAATGTATCTATTTCACCCTCCTAACCTTCATGCTAATGAGCCCTGTAGTGGAAATAGAAAATCCGACCGCTTCTCTTAAATTTTTTTATTCAACACTTGATATTCAAGCTTTATTTATATCCATTTGGATGTGTCTAGGGAACAACGGTTTCGTCAAACAATATCATATTCAAGAAAATAAATGGTCAATAAGATATTTCACAGATTAGCCGATATATTCGATATAAGATCAACCAGAGGTTAGGAAAAGAATGGCTGAAAGACGCCAACTAATTTCATTAAGATACATCACCTACCGATAACAATTTTAAACGGAAAGACAGAGATTCTTAAAATCTGTTGAGTTGTAATTCAGAGCACAGTTTGACTTCAACTATTTTTTTGGGATCAGGGTTCTCACATATCACAATTAGTGCTAGTATATGCTAGTGCTAATATTATAGAAAGACAAATAAAGACAATTTATATTCTGGTGTATCATATTTTAAGATTAGGAACTTAGTAACAAGTTGGTTATAAGGATGTATTCAAACTAGATCATCTTTGAACAAAGTAAAAGCTGAGTGTTAAAAGAAATAGCAATTGTAAGATCGTTCATCTCATCTAAAGACAATTATAGGTGTATTTGGGGTCGGTTATGAACAGAATCTCACTCTGAAAACCCTTGAACATTCATTCGATTAAGATCTCAGTAGTACTGAGTAAGTGACTAAGTGGTTGGATCGTTGATTAATGTTTCAGACCAGACAAAATAGTATATTACAGAAAAATTATTTCTAAGCTCAGTTACGATAGGCAAAGTAGGATAAAGCACCAAGTGTATTTCTGACAAAGATTCATCAATATTTAAATTTGATATTCAATTCTTTCGAAAAATTGTTTCTTAACAAATTTCTTAATGGGTCTTTGCTCTGCACTACCTCACTAATGTATTGTGCCTCTCTTATACCGATATACCGGTGCTTTCATACTCACACAAAACAATTTTACAGATATTCACATATACACAGACACCTTCTGTTTTTCGAAAAATTAAGACGCTCATAGTCTCCAAACTAACACTACGCTCTCGCATCGAAATATATGAATATTCTCCACGTTACCAGTTTTCGACTCCTGTTGCCTTTAAAGAACCCGCCTCACTTTGCACTATATTGTCACGCATCGCATTAACTCGCTCAGCAAGTCAACACGACGGACTTACGAGCACAAAGTAGAAGAGCAAGCGACGTGTACCTGCTATAAATTGCTGTAGCGACCAAAACAGATTTTGTATACTTTGTACATTAGAACATTTGTCAGTCGCTATTGAAGACAACGCTGATTTGGACGTCAGCCACCGAAGTGAATTTAATTATTTCTTGAGATTTTTTTTAAGTAAAAGGTTAGTGTGTGAACAAAATTAAAATATTATCAATAGTGAATACAAAGTTGTAAAAATTAATAATAAGTTAATAATAATTATTTAAAATTTTCATTTGTAAGTGATATGTGAACCGCAAAGAGTGCCGCAAGCCGGTTGGGAAATTAGTAACAATCAGATTTATGTTAATAATGTGCATTTATGGTAATTAAGACAAGTGTTGTTTGAGGAAAATATAACAAGCATTGTTCAGAGTTATTAAAGTGTAAAGTAGAACATTAAAAAGTTAATAACATCCTTAATATGCAATTTAAATACACTTTTCTTATCATTTTTATGCAAATTGTAAAATTAATTATACAAATTTTAAATGGAAAATTTTCATATTACCGCAAAACTGATCATTTTTAAAATACAAATGAATTATTGATACACATTTTTTTCATGAAAACAGTTTATTTTCTATAATCTCGCTACTAACCGACCCCCTCAAAGCTGTCTGTATACCAACAATACAACGTGGCCGGTTTATTGAACTATGTTTGGGTATACAGCAATGACGTTGAAAACTTAGTACACAGTAGCCTGTTTATGTGCTTATATATAGTGGATATATATCTAAATGCTATAGATATTTTTATCCATAATATAATATTATACATAAGTTATTTTTGCTTATTTTGATATGTAATCAAACACGTGCGTTCAATTTGTTTGCGAAATTCGCACATGTGCTCGAAGATCATATAAATACATATAATATACATATATGTATATTATTCATTAAATATATTTACATATAATCCCTGTCGGAAAATATAGATAGTGAAAGCTTGAGCGCTTTTGGAGATTTTAAAATTATTTGTATATCTAGTATATTGTTCTCGAACTTGCTAAAACTTGAATTTTTAACTTAAAATTGGTTTATGATATTCAAAGGAATCTGGTATTAAAACTATGAAAGAAAATAAGATTTGTTTATAGTTAAAACAAGTAAGAAGATACATTCATCCTTTAACGTGTTAACTATTTACGTCAGTTCACTTTTATATTTCAAAAAATTGATTTTGAAAAATTTCATTCCTTAAATCTTAAACATTACAGATTGATTCTATGTGTTGTGTTGAAACTGTGATCTTTGATCGACTGCGTCTCAAATTGACTTTTGTTGTTATTTTTCTTTAAAAAAATATCAAATTAGTCTAGATTAAAAATTTATCATAGAGAAAAACACATCAAACTTTATAGAAACCATTAAAAATAATGGAGAAACTGTGAGAACTCGGGTTCTCGGGGCCGCTGATTACGAATTGGACGCTAGTTTTTAAAAATTCAAAATGGCCAACCAATATGGCAAACACATTTTAAAAATTCGCCATATAACATCCGCCATTTTGAATTTTGAAAACCCCCGGGTAACGAGTTTCAAACGATTCTGATAAAATTTTTCAGAAAAGCGTCCGTTATATTGGATCTGCCATTTTGAACTTTGAAAAAATCGACACCGGATTCGTAATCCGTGACCCCGAAAACCCCCGGGTAGCGAGTTTCAAGCAAATCCGATTAATTTTAAAAATCGCTGTCAACCATATTGGTTTTCTGGGATTATGTCAAAATCTTGACCTGGGTTAAAGCAACCTCTGATTCGGATTCAACGACCCCAAAAACATATAATGCACATAGTAAGATGCCCAGGTCATAACAATTTTTTTTTTTTGTGTTGAGTGGCTTCGATAGCATACATTTCTAGGACGTCAGTAGAATTGTATCCATATGTTTTCTCTCTCAAAAGACATACATATATATGCATATATTTCACAGCAGGATATATTTTTATTATAGGTTGCTTTCCTGCTGGGCTTCGCATAGTACTAATTGTAATTGTATACAGTTTATGACTAAATGTCACTAGAGGGTTCTCATGTTGACATAAATAATATTTTTTCGCATTCACTAAGTAGCAATTCATTGACTCTACCATGCTTCAAAATTAAGTACTTTTTGACGTTCTTTATAGGAGATATCAATTCTGGAACTACTCTCGATTTCGAGAGTAAAAAATTCAACTGCATTGATTGAAATCTCTAGATAATGAAAGAGTTTAAACTATAAGCATAATATTCTACTTTAGACACAGAAAATTTTATAATATATCCTATCTTTATTGTACAAAAAGATAGGTCAGGTGTCATACTCTCCGACCTTAACATACATTGAACGGGTTGAATAGTGATAGTGTGTCTCTACCAAAGTGACAAAATTGTCACTTATCTCTCTTGCAACCATATGCCAGCATGAAATGAGAAGCACTATTTAATATAAAAATGTTCAGTAACCATTTATTGGTACATAATATATGTGGTTTGCCATAAATACTATATTATCTACCTATGTATTATCTACCTATGGCTTTTTTCATGAAAGCCAACATATTTGTTCATTTCAAAAATGAAAGCCAATTAGCAGCATATAACCATAATTATTCATATTTGTTACTAAAATAAGGTTAGAAAAATTATGCATACAATGTTATGAGTAAATACAATATGACCGATAAGAAAAATTATAATTGAATCACACCTAGATATATTTTATTTTGCAACAACTACTTAATCGATTTCAAAGATTTCCACTTCTAATTATGATCGCAAATTTTTCCAACAAGGCATCTAATACAATCAGTATTAGCATATTTTATTTGAAGCATGTAGGGTTTCATTAATTACGTGACAATTTGTACTTTAGTTAAACACTTATATATAGATTCATACAATTGAGCATTGTGAATACACAAAATCAACTAATTATTCACGTAAAGTTATCGCACATAATATTTGTATGGGTGTGTAATTTCTATAGAAACTATTGATAAGAATTATTAAAGCTCGACTTGAAATGTTTTAGAAAACAATGCTCAAAATGTTATTAAAAACTTGAATGAATTACCGGAATTTATGTACAAACACGTCGATTACAGATAATTGAGTCAATTAGCATATTTTTTAACAATGCTCGAAAAATAATAAAAAAAAATTGTTCAATTGTAAAATTAGTTAGTGTGTAAAGTTATCGCACTTAATATTTGTATGGGTGTGTAATTTCTATAGAAACTATTGATAAGAATTATTAAAGCTCGACTTGAAATGTTTTAGAAAACAATGCTCAAAAAGTTATTAAAAACTTGAATGAATTACCGGAATTTATGTACAAACACGTCGTTTACAAATAATTGAGTCAATTAGCATATTTTTTAACAATGCTCGAAAAATAATAAAAAAATCAGTTGGCTCATTTTAAAATTCAGAATGTGATGTTCACACAAACTTGATTATGTTCACACAATTAGTTTCCATATAAGTTACTCTCGAAATTTTTAAGTCTAGCGGCTACTGTACTTTCCAAGATTAGAACTAAGCTTTGCTGGGAAGAATTTGCGACTTGACATTTACTTTCTTATCACTAATTCTCAAGGTTGTATTGCGAATTTGACGTAAAAATATAGCAAATTAAGTACTAATTGTCATTTAATAAAAGATAAGCTCTTATGAAACCAATTTCATCAGATTTAACGTCAGAACTTGGTCAGAATTCATTTTTCTTATTTGAGAATTAGTTGGCTCTTTGAAACCCGAAACTGTTGCCATGTTAAATATCGACTCTACAGCTTTATGAATCTCATGTGGTATATAAACGTATTTCAAGCTGCTGAAAGTGTTCAAACACAGAGAAGAAAATAAACAATTTAGCTCACTTGTTTATATTATATAATATTAGTATATTATTTTAAATGGGTATTTGTGCCAATAGCCTTAACATATAATAAAAATATGTTTTTAACAAATTATGGGAATACATGGGGGGTCAAAACAGCACTCGTGGTGCTCTTTAAGATTAGCTAATTGATACGTTTGTGTAAACAACTGTATAAGTCTTTTTAGTTGTGAAATGCTGAGATGAATTTGATAAGAAATTGAAATTATCTATATATAAAACAATATTTTACTTCTAGATTGCTATATAGATATAGGTTTTACAACATTTATTATATACTTTTGCACTGTCATTTCCGGTTGATCTTATAATAGTGACTGTTTTCATTCAGGATTACTCTTATTAGTATATATTTATAAGAAATATATCAGTCAGAAAGTTTCGAGGAAAATGGCTCAGACTTCGTTTCGAAATAATTCAAACTGACACGATTTTTTGAGAAATCTTGAGAATTTTCAGAATAGATAAATGCTTCTCAAAAACTAGGGCAATGAAAACGTTTATTTTAATGACAACTTTGGACTACATACATATGTAGTATTTTATCAGTAGCAGATATTTTTCTCGCTATGTCAACCTTTTTAAGTAATATTTGCTATATATAGTGTAAAAGCACACAAGCGTTCTAATTAACTTTCTGTGATTGATTGCATTAAAAACGAAAGTAAACAACAATGTTGAGCTTATTGTTTATTTTTTTTTCTTTTTTTTCGACGCGGCAAACATAGATAAAAAATAGAAATGATATTAATGGCTCAAATGTAATTAACTTTTCCATATCATTGCTCCAATTTGAGTATCTAAGCGCTTCCTACTATGACAATTTTTCAAATAGGTAATATATACATATATTCTATTATCAATTTTATGTATTAATACACTTTAGTTGATAAAGAGTTCAAATGAATGCCTTGCTGGTGTTTTTTTTTTTTTCATACATCTATTAAATATATGAATATTATTTAATTTCGAAATCAAGGTATTTGAACCTCTCAAGATCATTTGAAGCTGTAGCATATTTTAATTAGCGAAAAATTAAAAAAATTACGCAATGATAATAACACATTAAATGTATAGAAACAAAAACTTTAACAACGAGGTTCCGAGCTGGAATATCATGAACGAATATGGTTTTAAAAGAATCTAATCTTTATGGAATTTTGAATGAAATAATTCAATTCAATTCTTTGTGACAAAGGGAGGCCTGAGCTTTTGATTCGAAACTATGTTATATGGACCGCCCAAATCACAGATGAGCTGATTCTCAAATTTTATCTAAAGAAACTATGATCATAATTTGCTTATTCCGATTTCTATATACCCTGAAGTCGTTTAAATTAATTTCGTGGATCAAACCAACACGTTAAGAAAACATTTTATAGGGAATAATCAATAAGAAATCTTAACTTATCTCAACTCATATGTGAAGATAGCTTAATTCTACCAAGGACCATGAGCCTATAAATTTATATTATTTCAGCTGGAAGCTGAGAAGCAAGCTTTTGGGCTTAGAAGTAGTTAAAACATTGCTAAACTAGAAGCTTGCGGGTATGAAATCACTGCTATTCTCTTGAGGGTAGAATATTATGTATAGCAGGGTCTTAAAGTAAAATAAAAATTAGTCTGCTGAAAATGCTACTTAATTTCAATCCAAAATTTCCTTTTAACAATTCCTAAATTATTAACATCACCATTTATCTTCTTTCAGTTAATTTAAAATGCCTGCAAACAAGCCTTATGAGCGCCCAAAGGACTTCATCGATCCTGGCTTGCCTTCAAAATGCACATGGCATTTGGGCACAAAAGAGAAGACACCACACACTAAACGCCCCATGTAAGCCAACTTTCAGCCTAAGCAACTACATAATTTACTTAACCAAAAATATTTTTAGAGCTCATCGTCAAAAACTGACACCCGATATCTTGGAGGTTATTGGCTGCACACCATTGGTAAAGTTGAATCATATACCCCAAGCGGAGGGCATCAAATGCGAGATGTGTAAGTTGCGCGGTCTATTTATGAGTATAACTGTATATTAACATAAGATTTATCTCAGATGCCAAATGTGAGTTCCTCAATCCCGGCGGCTCAGTAAAGGATCGCATTGGTTACCGCATGGTGCAAGATGCCGAGGAAAAGGGCCTACTGAAACCTGGTTGCACGATAATTGAACCCACATCAGGCAACACTGGTATCGGTATTGCTATGGCCTCCGCCGTGAAGGGCTATAAATGCATTATCATAATGCCGGAGAAGATGTCCAATGAGAAAGTGTCGGCTCTGCGTGCTTTGGGTGCCACAATTATACGCACACCCACCGAAGCGCCCTACGATAGCCCCGAAGGTTTGATTTGTGTAGCGCAGCGTTTGCAAAAGGAATTGCCAAACGCCATAGTGCTGGATCAGTATCGCAATTCAGGCAATCCACTCGCTCACTACGACGGCACTGCTGCCGAAATTCTATGGCAGACAGATAACAAAGTCGATGTGGTGGTCGTGTGTGCTGGCACTTGCGGCACAGTCTCCGGCATTGGTCGCAAAATAAAGGAGGAACTACCGAGCTGCAAAGTAATTGCTGTGGATCCATACGGTTCGGCATTGGCACGTCCCGAAGCCCTGAATAAGACAAATGTCAGTTTCTATGAAGTGGAGGGTATTGGTTATGATTTTACACCAACAGTAAATGACTACAATGTGATAGACTCCTGGGTGAAAGTGGATGACAAACAAAGTTTCCCCATTGCAAAGCGTTTGAATGCCGAAGAGGCTTTACTATGCGGTGGCTCAAGTGGCGCTGCAATGTATGCCGCACTGCAAGTGGCCAAGGAGCTGAAGGAGGGTCAACGTTGTGTGGTCATCTTGCCTGATGGCATAAGAAATTATATGACGAAATTCGTTTCGGACAATTGGATGGAGGCGCGTGATTTTAAACCAGTCGTAAATGAACACAATCACTGGTGGTGGGATACACCGGTGAGTGCGTTGAACTTAAAAGCGCCAGTGGTGCTCAAATCGGATGTAAGCTTTGCGAAAGCCATTGAGGCACTCAAGGAGCACAATGTGGAACAAGTGGCGCTCGTGGACGCCGAAGATGGGTGAGTTTGTGCCATCAAATGTTTTATAAACTGTAACTAATCTATCTTTCCTTTGCTTCGTTTAGCACACTTTTGGGCGCTTTACTGCAGGAAACCCTAATCAATCAAATCGTGAGCATGAATCGCAAAACTGACGAACCTGCCGTCAAGGCAGTCAACAAACGCATGATACGTTTACCCTCAAATGCTATTTTGGGTAAATTAGCGCGCATTTTAGAATTGGATCCCTGTGTCTTAATTGTGGATGTTGAAGGTGAGTTTGAACAAACATTTTGACAAAATTAAAGTTTCCTTAAATTATTCAAAATATTTTTTGTGCAGACGAAAAGGAGGTCATTAAAGGAATTGCTAGTAAACTGGATGTGCTCGCCTTCATCGCAAATGGAGCTCCACAAACAAATGGCAGCAATGGTCAATAGTGACATAAGGCACTATTCTTTTAATGAAAATTTTATATATTCCGTGTGCACATTGTTGATCATCCGTTGAGGTTTACGTAATGCAATTGTAACGTACTTACGATATATTTAAGTTTACAATTTTAAAACCATGGCTAAGCAACTACGCTTACATCACTACAAGGAATCAGTAATCTCAAAAAATTTAACATATTTTAAGATATGTAGTTTTAAGTTGACACAATGATAAATTCAATCACTATATACAATTATTCATATGCAATTTGAAAGGTTTTTAATAAAATAATAATTAATAAACAAACATTTTTAACCTTAATTTTTGTTGCAAATTACTTTAATCAATGCTACGGTGGTGATGGACCAGACTGTTTTGGTAATGTAAGATTGTTATTTATATACATATGCACATACATAGTGACAGTTCAGAGCTCGAAGTTCTTCATAAATCGAACTCTTGAATTGGCTAAGTCAAAGTACATACAAATTACCTTCCATAACTCGCAGTTTTTCTGTGGATTATGATGATTCGAGTTAGGGGAAGTTCAATTGTATATTACTTTTATATTTTAGTAACATTATTTCAACCAACCGACGAACATTATTTAATAACAGTAGTCAATATTATATACGTTCCCTAAATTTCTACTTGCACAATCGTACAAAATTCTCTTCAAGCCCTAAAATTAACATTTTGTTTGACAACGACACAACTTATAGTAGTAGTTTTTTTTTTAAATATAAAGTTTGATTAAAAAATATAATATTCAAAACTAAAATAAAAGGAATTAAATAAATTTAAAATTGGTAAAAATAGTTCATGAACTTAGGACAGAGAATTGTACCAAAACCCTCAAATTAAGAAATAAATACAAAAATAAGGCTGGTACTATATTTCTTGAAATTAGCTTCATTGCTCAAACTCTTTGCAACTCATATGTTACTAATAATATAATATAATGTTAAAATCACATACTTGAAATCCTTGACTCTTCGTTTAGTTGGTGTTGTAGAAGCATCATTATCCTCATTAAGATTGAAGAAGCTAATGGAATTGATTTGCGTGCTCATATTCTTCCTTTGCATATGTAGCACTTAAAAAAGTTTCCACTTAATTTCAACTGAATGCAACTTCTGCTATGCATTTATTCACAAAACACTTTACCTTTGGTAAATTTGAATAATTTACTCTATTCACTGCACTTTTCAATATAGCACATTGGCCCTTGGGCTCTTTTCGCATACACTTTGCATTTATATATAGCCATAACATACTATGCTATTTTAAACAAAACACTTCACTTTGGGTAGATTTTAATAATTAAAATGCTTCACTGCGCCTTTCAATAACTCACTTGATTTTTTTATAATTTTACTTGGCGCTTAAACACTTGCATTCACTTTATTTTAACACAAAAACCTTTCCCTTTTCATAATATTTTATAACTTATTATTTGAAACACTGCGCATTCTAACGCAGCTACATTTTACTACCCATTTTTTCACTTACACATTTAATAATTATATAGACTGATATATATACATATATTTTTATCTTATTTACATATATAGAATACAATTTCCACTATGAATTTTTAAACACAACGTTTCACTTTTGGTAATTTCTTATTGGATTCGCCTTTTAATAACCTTTAACTGTCATTATATATCATATTTTTCATTTGCATAATTAGCACTTCAAAAGCAAAGACCGCCTTGAACTTTCTCTTAATTTCTATTAAAATCCACTTGTTCTATTTATTTATAAATAAAATGTTTCACTTTTGGCATTATTTAATAGCTTTTTATTTGATGCACTGCACCTTCATTTTCAGTCTCACTGCACTTTCCAGCAGCTACTTTGCGTATTTTCAAAAGCATATTTAACATTTAAATAGCATAGCCCGTAGTACTTTTTCACTGCATTTCAATAGAATAAATCATAAACTTTGCATTTATAAACAAAACATTTGACTTGTATTAATTCATTGTTTAATTCACTGCATTTGCATTATTGGATTCATAACACCTTCCAACGGCGCTGACCTGTCTTTCACATATTCTTTCATATGCATATTTCGCAAAATAACATAGTCCGCACAACTAGTTCACTATATTTCAATCGAATTAAACTTCTACTTTTCACTTATAAAGAACACATTTAACTTGTTTTAATATTTAATAATTGTATATCGAATTCATTGCGTCTTTATTATTTGCTTCGCGTCACCTTCCAACAGCGCTCGCGTGCCCTTCACATGTTCTTTCATTTGCATATTACGCATATATGTAAATAACGCGGCCCGCACTACTTTTCCATAGAACAAATCTTTAACATTTCATTAACATAGAAAACATTTAAATTGTCTTAATATTTAATAATTGTATATTGAATTCATTGCGTCTTTATTACTTGCTTCACGTCACCTTCCAACGGCGCTCGCGTGCCCCTTACATGTTCTTTCATTTGCATATTACGCATATAAATAACGCGGCCCGCACAACTTTTTCACTTAATTTCAACAGCTTGCAATGTCTACTCTTTACTTATGAACAAACAACTTCAATTTCAGCCGTATTTCACAATAAATTAAACAATTAAAATTTCACTGCAGTCCAATAGCTGAAATTTCGCACTTCTGCACGCCAACAAGGAAATTCGCGTTTGACATTTGAATAGCGGCGGATGCTTGGAAATTCACAGATATGTACATAAAAGTAGCAGTAGTAGTGTTGCAATTTCGACACACGCAAAAAGTAGCAAATAATTAATGACACACATGCGAACAGGCCAATATTTTGCAGGTGAATGTGACATTGCGGGAATAAACACCGCTACATATGCATGTTCATACATGCACGTCAACTCAGCCAACAGACTGGAATGTTGGAAAGTGTTTACCTACCAAATAACTGTCAGTGAAAAAGAAGGAAAAAACAAGCGAATTGTTAAGTTTATCTTAGAAAATTTTTATTTCACACATTATTTTAAACATATTGCCATTTCTGAGTTATTTTTCGTGCATTTTGTCTTAAGGAGTCTTTTTTTGTTTTTGTTTTTAATTTATATAGCTTGTTGGTAAATGCAAGTGATTATAAAATTAATTAAACTTAAAAATACATAGAGAGCCGGCACTTATTGCCATAAGCAAGCAATTTTTACGCAATTAATTACATTCTTCATGAAAACTAAGTTTTATTTCAACTAAAGACAAATTTTGTTTAGTAATTTCTAGTTGACATAATGTTTAAATTATATTCGAATATACAAATGTTTGCTACGCTGCGTTTTGAGTGTAAACAATTTCAATTGCCTTAACGAAAGCAATACATTTTAGGAAACCAAAATAAACAGTAATAATCTATTTTTTTATAACTTAAAAAGCACCGCTTTTAGTAACTTTAATTTCAAAACAGTTATACATTCGCAAAACGCAAGATTCTTTATTTTTAGTCTCTCAATACTTTTAAGTGTACTGCACTAGTAATTTACTGCTGCTTGCCGGCGTCTAACGCGGGCAAAAGCAGATACTGCCTTTATACACCGCGATTTCGTAAATCCTTCACTTTGTAGATGCGCACCAACCAGTGCTCGGTGGTGTAGGCCTCTTCCAAAACATCCAACTCGAAATCCTTATTACCAATTTCAGCAGAACGTACGCGATCATAACCTGGTGGTTTACCGCCCTCAGTGTAAACTTGACCAAAACGATAGTAGCACATCTTGTACATGAGACAATTGAGCAGCGTCGGTGAGCCCTCTTTGTCCACACGGAATTCACCATTGGGTGCATAATAATCACGTTCCTTTATGTGTGCGCCACGATCTGTGCTACCACCAATACGCACCATCCACAAGAACTTATTTATATCGTCGGAAGAGTAACCGGTCAAACCGCCAAAGATTACAAGCACATAATCAACATCGAGTTCACGCATAATTTCATAAGCTTTCTCCTCCGAAGAAGCCATCGCTTGACCAACACGTGATATGTGTGTGTTATTCCAGGTGTTATTGTCCACCAAAATAGTACGATTAGCCATAGCAGTTATCTGATAGCCATAATCCCACCAAGACATGATACGGGCATCCTAAATAAAAGAGAAGAGAAAATAAAAAAAATTAGTTGAATAATTTTACAAAAATTTGTATGTTATAAATTAAAATAGCTGTCAGCTAGTTTTATAGTACTCATGTGTGTTTCATACTCTTCCTATCAAGAAATAAAAACTCTTCATCATGCGAAATTAACTGCTTAACTATAATTACTATATACTTCACACTCACCTCTGGTGTATTCATTTGCAGCCAATAGTAAGCCTCTCGAAAATCATCGAATATGATGCGACCACCATCATGAGAGCGTGCGCTAAGCACAATGCTTGGCGACGAGTATGCCTCCGATGTGACCCAAGTGCAATGGAAAGTGTAGACAATAAGCATAAACGTAATAATGCCCACAAAACCGATAGCCACCTCACTTTTCACACCACTACTTTGCTGTTCAAGTTTCTTAAACTGACGTTTACTTTCAGCGGGCTTCGCTGGACCAGCATCAACACATTTGATGTACTTTGAGAGCAAATGCGATGTGGCTATGCCGGATAAGACACACATAACCGGCGCTAGCACAAGCATTAGACGCACCATGACACCCTGTGTAGGTAGTAACAAATGTAATGCCAATTATATGTAGGAAATTAATTTATATTTACCGCAAAATAAATACTGGTTACACCGTAGAGTATTATGAATATATTCGAATCGGTTAATTTGGCGAAGCAGAAGTACAGGCCAGCTGGGAAGAGGAATACCAATATCTGTAATACGAAATTCAAACTATTAACTTTATAACAGTAGTTCCACATTCCAGTTGTCACTGGACGTCAGCGATCAAAGCGTATAGTAATCAATTTGTGATAAATAGCTGCAAGTGCATGAACATACACTGCCGCATATTTACGGACATTAAAGCGCACTCATAGAACTAGTTGTCATCAGTGCAAAGCAAAAGTTTTAATAAAAAAGAAACAACTACACACCTGCAAGTCAAAGTAGAAAGACGACCAAGATGTAGGCTGATGCTCCGACACCGATGCGATGATGGGAATGTGATTCTTAGCGTATGAAGGATCAAGCAATGAATAGAAGCGACCAGTCCATGGCGATACTTTACCGGTAATCGTCAGCACCGTACCAATTACGAGCACAGCAGTTAGTATGCCAGACACAAGCGCCTTGAAGAGAATTTCAAAATTTTCTTTGGACAGATGTGCGCGTAAATAATCCACAAATGCATGTATTTGACATAGTCCAAAAGTGCCGAGAGCCTGTAAAGTGGTAGAAAATTACACTTTGAGATCTAATTTTAAAGAGTTAATTTAAAATTTATTTCAAAAATATATTTCTTTCAGCTGAGTGTTTAGTACTCATGTTTGTTTCATACTCTTCCTATCTCATGGTATCATCATTGAAAATTTCAATTTGAAATACATACAAAGAAATATAAAGTAAATTTCTAACAACTTACCAACATGTGTTCCGAACTTTGTATTGGTTGAAAACCGACAAATGAAATCTGCATCGACAGTATTGTGCCAATACAATACAAAGTGCTATAAGCCACATAAATGCGATGCGAGAAACGGCCTGTGATCATCAATGCCAAAACGTGCAGCGGTATTAAATTGATGAGGAATACATAACCGCCCCATGAGGAAACCATGTAAAAGTATGCCAATGCAGACATGGTCGACCAGAAAATGGCGCCACTTTTCACCGCTTTAATCCACAAATAGTATGTGAGCAACATGCAGAATATAGCAATACCCTCATTGTCGTAAGAGCCTGCGACGGAACGCGATATGTAGCCTGGCACGATTGAAATGAGAGCAGCTGCAACCAAACCAGCACCGGTGCTCTGCAAGTAGGAAAATAAAATATTTAAAATATAATAACAAACTCCACTATTCTTAAATGCATACATATTTATGTATCCACACACCACGTGTTCACATAACCTATAATTAAATCTTCACTAATCACCAGGTACTTACGTGTATTTCCTTGGTCAGCGCATATGTAACCAATGTGGTGAGTGAGGAAAAGAATGGTGCCAAGAAGACACATACATTCCTAATCTCAATGGTAATATTCAACAACCACATAAGCCTGTAAAGTGCCGCCGCAGTTACCATCAACCCCGGGTAGATGGTACCGCCAATAATACGTCCAAGCGGATACCATGCTCGATCATCAAACCAATTATGGAATTGATAGAATCCTTGCTCAGCCAGAAACCGCGTGGTGCGGTAATTGAAGTATGGATCAAATTCATGGATGACACTTTCAAAACGTAGCACCGAGAATAAGCGCGTGGCAAACGCTGGAAAGAACAAATTGAAATGAACGACAAGCTGTGGAAAACATTAACTAGTGTGCAAATGAGTGAAAAAACTAGTTTGAGTGACAGCAGCATTTGACAGCTAAGGCAATTGAGTGTGATTTTTGAGTACTTAAATTATATGTTTTGTTAATAATTGTCTATATTATACATATGTATTTTGTTTAACTTGTATGCTATATAGGGAAATAAAGTGTGGGGGAATATATCATTTTAGTTTAGAGCTTGTAAAATGTACTTACATAGCACAGCCGCTAAAATTAATATAGCTAATTTGATGAGATGTTCTTGCTTCTCCCAGGTCAATGATATTCTCGACCGGCTAGCAGTTGCGGAAACTGCGTCCAAGGTCATGTTAATGGCTCACTTCGACAGCAGAAGTTCCAAGTATTTTCTATGCTACCAATCCAGCAAGAAACTCCTACACAAAAACCGAGAAAACAACTCGCCGCACAAAAGCCGGTTGTGAGCAGCGTCGGTAACTCACAAGAAATTGCTGCACAATTATGCGCTATAAAAACACAACATGATTTATTATTGTTTTAATAACACTTTAGGTATGCACTTACAATTGTTTTAACACAATATTTATGTTTAAAACAGCAAATTTCTTTATTTAAACAATTTTATATACGTGGTCGTGGCAAAACGCCCAAGAAATTTCCAATATGACAAGCCGACAAAATGTCAGATGCTGTTGAGGCATTGCCAGTTAAAAGTTTTGGAGACAAATTTTTATAATAAATTTAATTATTTTAAATAAAAGTTTATAATGCATATTTGTTGTTGGAATAAAGGTATATTTTAATAAAATTATATTTATAAAAAACTGTATAAAAATATAACATTTTCATAAATTAATTAAGTTGGCCAAATGTGTTTGGTCATTCATCAATCTTTGATCTAAGTATTGAGTTTTTTAATATCTATATAAAATTAATTAAAATATTAAACAAAGCTTTAAACATATTTATATAAAATCGCGTATCAAAATAAGTACTTTATTTAAATTTTTATACATTTAAATTAAACAAAAGAATAGAAGATGTTTTAACGTTTATTAAAGATTTAGAGCGCCATCTAGCGCGAAAACTTCTCGGATGTTTATTTCAGCATTCTTACATTCTAATTAACTATCTTAACTAAATTTGCAAAGTTATCCGTAGTTGTTTTTTATTAATTAATTGTTAAACAATTTGTTAATTAATTTTACTTTAAAAACTTTAATTATTTCATAAAATTCCCTTTCCAAAAAATGTAACCCTGTGCAAGCGAATATTCCGGCGCCATTTGTCAGTTTTGCACCGGTTTCCTTCCCGTCGCGATTGAAAGTTTTGCGTTCGTTCGTCGTGTGAATTAAAATTGCTAATAAAATGAGAAATATAAGCGAAAATGAAGACTTTTGTTGAAAAATCGAAAGTTGAACTTGTTTTCTATTGAATAAAAGTAAAATATAAGTGCGAACTATGTTTTTCATGTGTTTATTTCGTAAAAGAAAAAGTATGTGGACTCTATGCGTGTACGTGTGTGTGTTGCGTGGGTGCGCAGCTTCAATTCCATTGCCCTGGCGAAGGCAGCGAAGTGAGTGGAGATGATTTAAGGTAAGATTATTACGCATTATTTTACAATTCTTACATGTTTCTGGAGGGGAAAAGGTGTTTAATACATCAAATTAGAACTATTTAAGTATTAATTAGACCAATATATAACATCCGATGGTGAATGTGTGTGGAGCAATGCATACGCATACATGCATATATTTGTATGTACATATATGCAAATTTGTTTTTGCTTTTATGCGAAATGGTCGCTCGTTACTGAAATTTAAGTGAATTGCGTTGAAAGCAGCGTGTAAAACGAAAAGTTATTAATGCGCAGTTGTATTCGTGATTGGACTGGAAAACGGACAGGGTGTTTCAAGTATAATGTAATTAAAATTATTATTATTTATAAATATTATAGAAAGATTTGAATAAGTGTTTTGTGTTATTCGATGCACTGAGCAATTAAAGCAAAATAAAATATTAAATTTGGTCTATAATTTATAATGAAATATATAAAATGAAAGAAGTATTACAATATGGGTATTAAATTGAAGGGATTTAAAATAGCTTTTAACTGAAAATATTTTCGAGCAGGGTTGCCTATTGTTTTTTTTTAACAAAACCAATTTTTTAAATATAAATTAACATCAAATCAAGGAAATATATTTAAAATAATAATTAATTAATACATTTTTTTATATAGCAGCTATTTACAGGTAGGGTTAGCACTGCTTTCAAAATTGCATTTCCTTTAAATTGATAATTTCATTAACGAATTATTACGATATGGGTGTTAAACTAATGGGATTTATACAAGCTTTCAATTTAATATATTTCCTAACAGGGTTGCCGCCTGTTTTTTTTATTTTGACTAAATTAAATTGATAAAATAAATGAAATATAGTACAATGTGGATCAAACTATATTGGTTGGCTGAAAATTATGTAACAATATATACGACTAGATACCTATTACCTGATTAAAAAATGTATTTTTATTTTTTTTTTAAATGGTTAAAAATAAATGTTTTGATTATTGAAATTAGTGTTACCAAAAAAGGCTTAGTTGTTAAACTTTAGGACAGCTTGATTAAAAAAAAAAATATTAAAATTTCGTTTTTATTTCTTTTTTATGCAATTAAGTATAAAAAATTAAATAAATAGAGATAGAACAGTGTAGACAGTAAACTAAAATTATTGGATACCAATTTCTGCCGGATATGATTTTGAGCTGGGTTGCCATCTGTTGGAAAAATTTAACATTTGTATTGAATTAAATAGTTTATGTTTCAACATTTTTTTAACATAAATTAATGATACCATTTCTTTTTAAAATAATCGATGAAAAAATATTAAGATTATTTTTAATGGTTACAAAAAAAATTGAAAAAAGGAAAAATAAATTGTGTTATCTTTAGTAAATTTGAAGGAGTACTGGCATGAGTGCCAACTAAAGTAATCAGTAATTAGGACTGCTTGAATTTGATTTTTTTTCTGAAAAAAATAGTAATGCGCAACCCATCTCAATTCAACCCAGGTGCAAATCAAATTTGAGTCTAACAGCTTTGTATAAATTTGTACAACGTTAGGACAGCTTTAAAACATTTTTTTTTCATTTCATATTCGTCTTACTTTTATTGTTGTTCTATTGCTTGAGTAATCAAATGTCATTAGATTGTGAATGTGCAATTATAATTAATAAGAAATCGGTAAATTACTCTTCAAATTATATCGAAGCGCGAAAATATCAGTTATAATGAAATAAAGCTCGTCATCGCATGACAAGTAACGAAACAGATCTATCAATAAAAGAACAAAACAATAATTGACAGGTAAAGTGTAAAGTAAATAAAAATGAAGAAATCACCTGCTGAAAGGTGAAGTTATTAAATTGAAAACAAAAGATGAAATCAAATGAAACTTCACAATTTAATGTGAGCAAAGCTGAAATTAAAAAGAACGATAAGAAGTATAAAAAATAATAATTAATGAAAAATACAACTGAGAGGTAATGAAGTGTGGGTGCTTTACGTTCATAATGTCTGTATATTTGTATATCAGCGAATTTCAATAGAAATATGCATTTGTATATTAAGAATAAAAATATTATGTTTCGCTTCATTGTTCATTTTTATTGATATACATATTTGGGATTTATAAATGAGATTCTACATTATGTCTGGATTTTTATGATTATTTTTTTTAAGCGGATTAAAAAAAAATACATAATTTTCTGAGCTTTTATATTTTACAATTGCAAGGGAGAATATATGGGGAACCTTCGAACTTAATGTAATTATTAGTGTATTGTCATGCATTTTGCTGAAAATATAGCAATTTTCAAATTAGCCAAGCCTTGGCCCTTTTGTAAAAAAAATAGAGATCTCTACATAAAAAAAGTAGTAGTTTTATACTACTTTCTCGAATTTTAGTCGAACGTTTTATGGTCTTATTGATATCTATAAACGATGAGAGCTTCTTGTGGACCAGATAAATAACTACTTGATATTGATGATTTTTGAAATTTTTTATTTAACCTATTGATATCTAGAAATTTCTAAACTACCACCTTGATATGTGTTTTACTACCCTCATCCATTACTAACGTTGAAATTGACATAATAAATATTATACGCATATAATATTCACGTTCTTTAATTATAATGCAACAAAATATGGCTAGTATTAAACTTGTTAGCATCTTATAGTTTTATTTGCGATTTTTTCTGAATACTTTGAAAACTTTTTCCGCTTTAGAAAAAAAAAAACTGTTTATCTTGTCACGTAAACTGTTAATTTAACGGAAACTTAACCAAGCACGACCAGGCGCTTACGCGAATGTGGTAATAAATCAACTATGAAGTGAGAATCAACTGAACGTGAATTTTCATAAAAAATCGCAAATCTCTGATCGATATTGTGAGAAGCGAAAAAAACAATAATAAAAACAAGAAAATAATACAATTGTATATACAATACGTATTTACATAACGCTATACTTAATAATATTTCCACACGAGAACATGTGATGGGTTTTTACGTGTTTAAAGCTTTCTGTCGAGTAGAAATATACGTATGTACATATATTTAAATACAAATAGCTTAATAACATCACAGATTGTTTATTAAGAATTTTGTATACATATATTTTTTAATTAAGCATTATCTTTGCCCTTAATTGGGGGACGATTTTTGAAAATTTAATTTTTCAAAACTTCTAATTACCACTTTGACCCCTACGTTATCGAAATATAGTATACACCCACATGTATACGCCCTTAACTACCCGCTCCTAGCTCTCCTAAGGCCGTTCATCATTCACTCAGCAATCAGTAAGGTTGTTTGTTATCCCTGACATAGCCCATCCGGCTGCACTGTATCCTATTATCAAGTGAATTTGTTGCCTTTAAGCGAGCTGTTTACCGTTGTGCGGCGGGAGCGCCGCACATGCTCGCACGTCCATAAATTGAGTGCATTCTTTTAATATGGTCGGCGTTAAAAATTGCACTTCCGCATAACCCTCTTGTGTATTTACTTATCCTCTCAACACCACTCACACACTGTTCGCTTATACTCTTTGCATTCCATCATTGCACCGCTTCGCGTAGAGAACTTCATCGTCACCACAACACCATTGCAAAGCCCTTACCAACCATCTTCTCCACATACAACAAAAAACGAATATAAATGCAAAACAACAACATTAACAACCATCTCTTGGGCACACCGGCAAGTGTAGTCTGCCATTTTATATGGCCTCAATAAAGCAGGCATAAGACGCAGGGCACAGGCGATTGGGAAAGACGAAGGCGTAGAAGAGTAAATCAGCAACAAGTGTTTGCGTGCCGCCAAAAATGAACCACAACAACCGACATGCCAACAAAAATAATGACAACAATACGAGCGGTGGTAATGCCGCAACGATGAGGCAAAATAACGAAAGGCAAAAGCAGAAGTAGAATCAGCAGCAGCAACAATTGTTGTGTTGCACCGACAAGTGTGTGAAGGAAAACGGGCTCGTTTCGAACTTGTTTGATGGTGATGCGTGTTTATTATTTTTGTGAAAGTTCTGTAAATTTGGGGGAAATTCAAGGCTTATTTTCGATACTTTTTTTTGGAGGAGTTAAAATTTGTCTCTTTCAAAAACAAATTTAAAAGGTTGTTTTTATAAAATTTTTATGAGTTTTTACTTTAGTTTTGATATACCTTTTACTTATTACGCTGGCATTTTCGTAATATCTTTTATTATAATTCAATTTATTCATTACCATTGCTATTATTTATGCGGTTTAAAAAAATATATATTTCTTTTCCAATTGACTGGTAAAACAACACCGATTAATGACGAGTTCTCCACTCGACCCCACTATAAAACCATCTCTGATATTACCGCGTACCGTATCGAATAGCTTCAGCAGAACTTCTTCCTAAACACAAATGCACCTTCGCACTCACTGATTAACATTTTTATTATAATTTAATAATTTTTACTCAAAGAGTTTTTTTGATAATTTTCAAGTTTGTAGAATTTGAATTTGTAGTTTATTTTTAACAATATCCGGTTTCAGGCTTTGGTTGAAATATGCCAATATTCTTTCTATAACTAATGATTGAATATGAAGTGCAACAAAGGGTCGACTTGCTTGAGATTTGATTACAAATCACACGTGACAGATATATTTCTTCCAATTTTAACTGATTTTAATTTCATGTGAGTGCGCAATAGTTTTATTCACGCAACACGCAATCCATAGTTGGGATCCGCAAGAAAAGGAACTTGACTTAACGTCTGGCAACTATTGATGTGATCTCTCATATTTGAAGTTATTTTCCCAATGGACCTCCGAACTAAATTCCATAGTAATCTCTCAATAAATTTTAAATTATTATTTGAGATAGAAAGTTTAAAGTGTTCAACACCTGAGTCGATACCGTATTCCTATATAAAAGTCTGATATTTCCTAATTGGAATAAGTGTCTCCAATCTTTGCTCAAGTTTGTTGTTTTCGAAATAATTCGAAGGTGTATTTTCTTTTTTTGTGAAAATAGGTTGAAGAAATTGTTTCAATTATTAGAGAAGTGATACAATTTTAATAATCCAGCATGAATAATAAAACATTTATTTCCGTAAACCCGTCTAAAGGGTTTTTAAGCGTGTGATTTTCAATGAGGCAAAATTTTTCGGTCCTTTTGACAACGGAGTTATATTCAGTTTGGTCCATTACGGCCCAATTGCTATAACAAGTAGTTGGAAGATGAACCTCTCGGCTGGAATTAATTTTAGCCGGGGTGGTTCCTTGCCCGAAATCATTTCTTAAATATGATAACAAACCTTTATCTTTATAACGAGGCAAAATTTTTGGCTATATCTTTAGTTTTGCGCTTTATTCCTTCTTGAAAACCATTTTCAAGTGATAACTGTGTTGTTTATTAATCATAAAAAATCAGTAAAAAATAATAATAATATTTTATGTAACATAAGTAATTGCAAAAAAAATATTACGGATCATTACCGAAACACACAACACTGTCATTGCGAACAGCGCAACAAGTTCGAATGGCGACCACCACACAACATGTTCGGCCATGCGGCGAATTCGAAAGGTGGAAATGTGGGAAAATTGTGTTGGAGCTCAACGACACCGGTGCGACAATATAGTTAACAGCCAACGAAAGTCAGTAATGCAATCACAGTCGCCGGAAAACCGCCGAAGGTGATGGAGTGCGAAGCGGACAAAAGTTAAAAGTGACGTTGAAACGCAAGCAAAACAAAACTGTGAGTAAGTGACGGTGTGCAGAAAAAGCGGTTTTACAGTGGAATTCAGTGCGTACACTAAGTACGCAAGTGGGGATCTATATGCGTGCAGTGTGATAGTGCGAAATACAGAAAAGTTGTAATAAAAAAAAAAGAAAAAAGTGCGAAAAAATAGTAACAAAAAACAAAACACAAGCTGTAAGCGCGCGTGTGTTTGTTTGTGTGTAAATGCCGCTGACGAAAAAGGAAGCGGAAAAGAAAGCGGACGCCACAAAGCAGCGCTTTCGCCAACTGTAAGCAAGCAAACAAAAAGAAAAATATTTACAAAAATTCAAGCAAACGAATGTGTGATTTTTTCTCGCGTCTGTTTGTTTGTGCCACAAACCAGGGAAACAGGATGATTTCGTGGCGAAAATAGTGCGAAAGAAAGTAAGTGTGTGTGTGTGTGCGTAAGTGATAAAAGTGGAAAATATTTTGAAAATGTAAATATTACATTGTGTTATAAAATTTGTTTGTTTGTTTGTTGTTGTTGTGTGGAAAATGTACTGCGAAAGGATTGGTTGGAGCTGGAATTGTTTACAATTTGGTCGGCAAGTGTTTGGCGGTGAGGAAATGTGCAATGATTTTGATTTAGCGAGCTTTTTATGATTTTGTTGTGAAGGTGAAGTCCCTTAAATGAGAAAAATATTTAGTAAAAAAAATCAAAATAAAATATAATTTCAATAAATAATAATTTTAATCTGTTTCTTTAAATATAACCGTTATCTATATTGCTTGAAAATGTAATTTAAAATATAATCTGCATAGCGGAAAAAGTCAATTACCGTCATTTCTATTTAAAAGCTCAAATTAAAAATTGTGAGAGCTCAACATACACATGTCAAAATTAATTACTAGCTAGTTTACATATATACATATATTATAAATATATATATTTCTATGTATCTGACCCAGCATTTAGTCCATATACTGCCGCATTGTCTTTCGCCATTGTCAGCATCAATCTCTAATATATATTTTTTTTGCTCTACTCATTGTTCTTTTTTTTTGCTTATTGCTAACGCTGTTGCTCTGGCACGCAAGGTGAAAGTTAAAATGCAATAAAATTAACGACGCTACAAAACCCAACAAATTCTCATATGTGCTGTACCAACAATGCTCACCAGATTCTTAATGATTTTTTTACAAGTCTAGTTGGGGAAAAAAATTACATGTGATGGCTTCCAGCTGCCATAAGAAGTAGCATGCCTGTGGCGTCAAAGCTTTTAAGACATCAAATCACTGCTTACAAATACACTGAAGCGCATAATTTTCTTAACAAAGCTTGACTCAAAGGTATAAATTAGAAAAATTCTAATTCCCCAACATTCTCCTGAGCTGTCACAGCTTCGAGTTTCAACGCTACAGGCCAACCCTTTCAGTTCGATATTTTAGAAATTTATTTTCATGTTCTGACGCTAAAGCGTTAGAAATAAGAGAGTCTACATACCGGTTTACATGCTTATACTTACATACATACTATATACACCGATATGTAAATTGTCGTCGCACAATGAGGCCAAGCTGTGCAATACAGCAGCAAACTTTAAATCTCAAGCAGCTAACTTGTTTAAGCCAACTCAGCCTCTACACACAGCCCTGTCTTTGAAAACCAGTTTCGCGTTGTTGTTATTTGACGCTGCTCAAAGCAATTGACTTCTTTCATTTACCTTCTATCTGCTTGATCTTTTTCTATCTTATTCCCGATTTTTCTTTCAACTTTATTTCAAGTCTTCTCAACTTTCTTACCCTTTCTTAGCGTATTGTATTGTATTCTATTTGGCCCGTTGTCACTGACGTGTGCGATGGCGCTGATAAACAGCGAATCGGCGCGTTGCTTTTTTTGTTTCAAAACATATTTGTGAATGCGCCAAGATTTGGATTTGGTGAGTCGTCGTTGTAGGTGCTTTTGCTTTTGCGTGAGTTAGTCAAGTGATTAGCAACTGGTTTTTGTGTTGAAAAAAAAAAAACAGCAAAAAATAGAATAACAACAAAACACATAAAATTTTGTGATAAATTTGTAGATTTGTCGTGTAAATTTTATCTGTGTCATCTCTTTATTCGTAGTTTTTGCTTTGCATGTGATTAGAATATGAGTAAGTGCTGCTTTCGGTATTCAAATATGTTTTTTTTGTGCTAATTTGTTTAATTTTTTAATTTTATTAAAGCGAGATATTGTGTGGTACCGGTTATAAAAAGCCGGTTGTGCTATTTTTTCTGTGAATTTATACTTTTTACTGTAGATGCGTTATTAGTGAGTAATTTTGTATGGGGAATTTTTGTTTCAATTATCATTAATAACTGTTCTTTATAAAAAGTAATATTTATTCTCATAAATTAATATTTTTGTTGAGTATAAGTAGAGATTTTACAAAAAAAAAAAATTATTATAACCTCAAAAAAAGAGGAGAGAAGAATTATTATGATTGCTAAAGATTAAAGCTCCCTTTTTATTAGCAAAATTAGTATTCCATAGTGAAAACTTCGCGAGTTTCATTTTGATTGGATTTGAAAAACCCTGGTTTATATAGTATGAATATTAAGTAAATTAGCAATCTATGATTAAGAATATATAAAAAATGCTGTGCTTTTTAAAAATTTGAGTCTAATCAGTCTTAGAACCTCCACTTCAGCCTTAGAAGTCCAATCGCTGGAAGTATAATCGCTCACAATAAACTCCATTGGTGAGATTTGTAGCGCGTTCTTATTTTTCTTTCCCATAATTGAGCAGAAAGCCTTCACATTGTGTTTATACCTTCAACTTGAGAGCTGAGATTTTATGAGCCAAGATCTCACAATTTTCAAAATATTTCTTAAAAATGATATAGATTTGCAAAAGTGTGAGTTCTTAATAGTTCGATCGCAGAATATTAAGACCATTTCATAAATTTACAAGTTCTTAAAAAGTGGAGGAACGTCTGAGGTATTTAAATTCCAAATCTATAATTTAATATCGCTCCACGGTAGGGCATATCTTTGATTTGACTGTATTTTGAAACATAATTATATCAGATTTTCTCTTCGACCCTCAATTTGTGAGATAATGTGTACTTTTAATTACTTGCAATGCTTATGATCGCTAATCTAATCAATTTAGTCAATTATGGCAGAAATTGGTATACTAGCAATACAGTTATTGTGGAGTCTTTTTTTTTTGCTCAAAGAGTACTCACAATATATTGCTCAATAAGAGAGATCTGATACTTATTTTCTGTTATCTATCCCTGTTTTGAAGTCAGAAATGTGAGGAAGTTAGTAAGTATATGGCTACAGAGAGACGACTTTGTCGGAAAAGTTTAACTTCCTAACCTATTGATATGATACCATTCCGACTACTCAAACAATTTCTGTGCCATGAAAAGTCAAATGAAGATATGTTTTCTCTATTTTGTCTTAATTTTCCTGTAATTCTCAACTAGCTTATGAAAAAGTTAAACTTTTATTTTTGGCTGTGAAGCTTTAGAATCGAGCTTTGCCAAGCTTTGGAGCATTAAAATATATCTCAAATACAAAAGATCATAAACTCGCAGCTCCTTACCTTCCGAATGAGGCTGCATCTGATTTAAGTTCAGGTTGAGACATTTCTTTGACCTTAATCTTTCAATAAACCAGACTTCACATTGCCTTAAGCGGCGGTTAATAAGGACATTATTCTTGCCGTTGGCCAAAAGCTTGAATTTATAGTAAATAATGAGTTAATGGGATTAGATATTATTACGAAAACAGGAAAATGTATCAAACTGTTCCATGGAACCATAAAAGCTTTGATTATAACATCAACCTCATTCAAAGAGATGAAGTACTAGAAACAAGTCATGCAATCCTATTCGATAAATCTTGCTTAAATGTGTATATAAACAACTGAAAATGTTTTATTACATAAAACAAATAGATATTTAATTTCGCTTGTGCCACACGTATCAGCAATTCTTGTTTTCGTCCGAAACTCTAAACATTTATTAACTGCACTTACGAGCGCACTTCCCTCAAAACCTGCTTATCACATTTTCTATGCAATGTGATAGCAAAAACAAAAAAAACAAACCGGTGAAGAGGAAGTCATAAAATCGGATGACAGACTAAAGAACTAACTGATTGACGGACTTACGAAGCGAGCGCGTTGGCTAACAACAGATTTAAAACTTTTGATAAGCGGAAGAAAATGACTTTCGAAGAAAGAAAAGCACAAAAACAAAAACAAACACAAAAACTCAAAAACGGAAGCGAGTGAGTGGCAGACGCTTGCACGCACACACAACTACATATAAACAGTTTTCCGATTTCCACAGCGCTATAATTATTTGTTGCGTACTTAAAATTTTCACTAGCCGTTGTTGCTATTGTTGTTGCTTTGGTTTTTGCTTGCACTGAACGTGCTAAAAGCACATAATTTTGCAAGACACAGCGTCAGGAAGTATGTAGCGAGTAGATTTTGACCAGATTTTTGCACGCAATTTTAGATGCTGTGAAGATACCCGAAACGAACACAAGCAGACACACGCAGCAAAAACAAGCAGCGGTGGAGCGGCAGTGGGGGGCGCCGTGTAAATTGCGCGAATACTTAAAAGCGCTATAAAACATGTTTAGTAAAATGTCTGAGACGTGCGTACTTCAAGTTCTGAATGGCATGCAACAAGGCTGTGAACAACAGCAACATCAACACCAGCAGCAATAGCAATAACAACAACTGCAAATAGTTATTTATAAGTAAACAAGATGGCAGCGGCGTAAACAGTGAAATGTTGCAATGCAAAAAAGGTGGCAACAGCAGCAGTTAGAATATGCTCATTTGAATGCCAGCCAGTGCTGACATAATTTATGTGCATCTCTCTGAGTGTCTGAGTGTCGTAGTTATGCTGCCAGCATCATTTGCACAATAATGCATAAAAAATATTTGCTTGCAATCCAGAAATGCTTGGAAAAGTTTATGCGAATGAAACTGTTCACTAATAATGCAATTGTTGTTGTTGGGCGCGAAATCGTAGAAGTTTTTAATGCCTGCTGTAGTTGGTAGGTTCTCCTTTTAGAAACAACTCGAAAACTCGAAGCAGTAGTGTTACGAGTTGTAGACATTTTCTCACTCTGTGTGTGCATTGTTTGATGTTCAACTTTCGGCTAAGTAGTAATACAGTTAAGTAATTGCTATTTTAAAGTGCACATAACTTGAATGAAACATAATTGAAATACTGGTTTGAAATAAATTTTAGTTAATAATTAATATTTTCTTGCATTCTATGATGAAAATTATAAAAATATATATATTGAACTAAACACTGCCATTTTTTCATAGATATAAACTGTTTTAAGAATCATTTTACAGTTAATCTCGTAAAAATCATGTTCCAAAAACTTTTTAGTAGTAAAACAATTGTGTACTAACATGTCTGACTCTTCCATGTAACTCGATTTGAAGCAAAAATTGGAAGAGCCTTCTGGTCAATAGTTTTTAGACAACTATTTTGAACCATGTAACCTTTACCTCGAAATTGGTTGTCTATACTCTAGTAGTAACCTTCAATGATTTTCCTTATGATATCAGCTTCTAATCTCCAATCCAATTAATCTACATTACTATAGAATCACTACGACTATGACATCACATGACGTGGCTTCAGTGCATATGGCAGGACTCGTTCTTGGAGATATGCGTTAAGATAACTTCAGATATCTAATACTTAATTGAGTTGAATTGCCAGTTGAACCGTAGGCTCCCAAAGCAAAAAAAAAAGATATTTCAAGGTTTGAGTTGAATTTCACTATTAATTTAAAATTCAATGCATTCGCTTAAAAGTCGCTATTCGGCGGATATCGGGGTCGCTGATTATGGATTAAAAATGGCGAACCAATATGGGGACAAATTTAAAAATTCGTCGTATTGCATCCGCCATTTTGAATTTTGAAAACCCGACACCGGATTCATATTTAGCGACCTCGAAAACCCCCCGAGTTACGATATTCAAGCGATACCGATGAATTTTTCAAAAAAGCGCCCGCCATATTGGATTCGCCATTTTGAAAACCCGACACCGGTTTCATATTTTCGCGATTTTGCGATTCAGATGAATTTAAAAAAAAAAGCGCGCCGCCATATTGATCTTCAGTGGTTATCTCAAAACCCTGATCTGATGGAGTTAAGGCAGTAGTCTGCTTTAGAAGCCGAAAAAAAGCGTTTTTTAGTCATTTTTTTTTTGAAAGGGAAGGAAATGTTTGCGGTAAACGGAATTTTAAGACGATAGTGTACTAAAAATATTGGTTTTTTTAAATATTTCTAAGTTTCTTTTCTTTATGAACCAAAAAAAATACAGAAGAAGTTATAAAATTCCAAATTTTTTCGAAGTTTGAAAGTACAGCTATCACTTTTTTAAGACAAAAAATTGACTTAAAGTTGTAAAACAAGTAGTTTAAATAATACTTTTGTCCTTTTTTACTTTTTTAGTTCAAATAGAAGATAATTTAATACTGAAGCTAGATCACTTTGGTTTTTTTCGATCGGACATATTTTTGCTATCGCCGGCACCGTTTTCTAACACTTGTGAAAATGAAAACTCGAGAAAACGCGTTTTAAAGGTCTGCCTGAGCATTCGCGCCTGCTCGACGCTCGGCCACTAAAACTGCTCTAGCTTCGAAAAAATGTCGAATTGGCCTCTGGAATTTTAAAGATATATTCTTGGATAGTTTTGGAAGAGAGATTTAAAACAAAACAACTTTTTTATTCGAAGAAACCTTTAGAGCCAACCGTTTCAATACCTTGAGATTTATGTTATACCGAACGTCAATTTGATTGCTTAAAAAATAGTCAAAGCAAAGTCTGCTTGTACTACACAGTTACTAACTGATACAGATTTAATGAATTTGGAGCACTTAGCATCTAAATATAGCAAAAAATTGTAGCGAGGCTAAAGAACGAATGAGTTGGCGGTCGGCTACAAATGTTGGCTGTAAAATCAATTTGTGAAAAAGTAGTAAATGACAAGCAAAAAGAATCACAGCGCCGGCTATGAAGAATGAGGGCCACGGCAAGCACAGCAAAAAGTCGCCAACGCTGCAAAACCGTCAATACCACAAAGCACAAATAATTATTTATATATATTATTAACTAAATATGAATAGAAATGTCGACATTTGTATGTATGTATGTAAAAAAGTAGAATATTCAAACGAGAGACAAAAACAACTAGATGCATGTAGTTGTGGAATAGCGTAGAATGCGCATAAAAAGCAAAATGTTGCTGACTAGAATTTAAATGCCAAGTCAGGCACAACGAATTTGGTTGGCGACGGCGGTGGCGGCAGCGCTGGCGCGAGACTGTTGTTGCTTTTAGTCGTGCGAAGGTGGGGTGAGGCGCGCAACCAATTGACGTTGCCAACCTTAAGTAAACAGGTAAATCGTTTACGGTATACGCTGCTGAGCGCATGCGCAAACGTTCGCTAGGAGTGAGTCAGTTACTTGTTGCTAGCAGCGCAGCGACGGCGTTCAAAGTCAGTTATCGCCTGTTGCCGGTTTGCCGGGCGTTGAGAAGTAAGATATTTGTTGATTGAGTATAAAGTGAGAGTGCTTGTTTAGAGTTGAGATAAAAAGTTGGTAGAGAGAAAAGAGAGTGAGAGAAGTGTATATATTTCAATTGATCGCTGAGAGCGGAAGCGTTTGTTGATGAGAGCAATATATTTATTCTTTTAATAATTTAATTTGAGTTACAATTGGGGTCTAAAACCCCAAGAGTTTATTGAAATTTGAAGGCGAGTACAGTTATTTATTTTAATTGTTTAATTTATATATTCGATATATAAAGCTAGCGAGAGTTACAAGAAAGAATTGGATGAGTGTAGAAACTGGCTGTAATATGGCTTTCAAGATCTGCATGACTTTCGTTTAACTCCTTTCTATATTAAAATATAATTAAATATTATATTTTTTTATTTTTTTTGTATATTGTATTTAATTATAACCCTAAAAAGGTCTTCATTGTAAGAAAGGAAAGCATTGTTGGCAACTAAAAGTTAAATAAAAAGATTTTATGGATCGTTTTTTGTAGAGACAAGATTCTCAACTTGACCTAGAAATATAAGCCCATGACGTGTTTGACTTTCAGGTTTTATTAGTGAACTCTCACATTTTTCATTGGCCTTATTTTGACCTCTAACACGACTTTAAGTCTGAGATAATGTTGAGATAAGTTATTAATTTCTTTCACAATACTTGATCCTATAATTTTCGACTATGATCATGTAGAAGATTTATAAAACAACTTAAAACATGCTGGATTTTTTCTCTTTCAACTTAACCTCATTCTTAGAACAACGAATCAAAAATATCGCCCGGATTTTTCGGGTATCTTCAAGATGTATGAACATGATCTATGAAGAAGCTTTGTAGTTGAAGGTTACAATTTTTTTGACTGGACCTTTGCTTTCCTAAAAATTAACCCCATTCTTCGGACAGCAACACAATAAATGGTCTATGGTACTTCTTTGACATTTTTTTTTATTATGAAAGTCACCTTTGAGTGTTACGTTTGTATTTATTTGGACTTTAAGGCTAGTCAAAATGCTTTTAGAGCCTTGAAAGGTGTTATTAGAACGTCTTAATTGATTAAATACCACCTCATTGGAATTTGTTGGCAAAATATTACTCTTGATGAGACCGGTTCTCATAATATTATACAAGTCTTTGAATATTATAAAAGTTTCTGTAGAAAGTATTCATCTGATAATTTTGCGATCACTCGGAGCTAATTTTGACAAAGAAAATGTGATTAGTTTTGTCAATTAGGACAGAAATTGGTATACCAGTGTAGTATTTTTTCGCTCAAAGGGTATTCACAACATATTGCTCAATAAGATAGAACTGATAATTCTTTTCTTTTATCTATTCCTATTTTAAAGACAGAAATTAAAATAAGTTTCTAAGTATATGTCTACAGAGCGACGACTTTGTCGGAAAAGATTAACTTCCTAACCTGTTGACATGATTCCAACTACTCAAACCATTTCTGTGCCAAAAGTCAAATGAAGCGATTATTTCTCTATTTTCTCTTAATTTTACTGTAATTCTCAACCGACTTATGAAAGAGTTAAACATTTTATTTTTGGCAGTGAAGCTTTAAATATATTTCAAACAGCAAAAGATCATAAATTCGCAGCTCTTAATCTTAGAATAAGGCTGTATCTGATTCAAGTTCGGGTTCAGGCATTTCTTTGACGTTAATCTTTCTATCACCCAGTTTTCACATTGCCTTAAGTGACGCTTAATTAACAGTATCCTTACTGTTGGCCAAAAGATCGAATTTAAAGGAAATAATTAGTTAATTTTCTTAGATTTATTAAGATTAGAGGAAAGTGCTTCAAGCCGTTCTATGGAAACATAAAAGTTAAGATTACAACATCAACCTCATTCAAAGAGATGAAGTACTAGAAGCTGAGTTTGCAATCCTATTTGATAAAATTTATTTTTTTTTTGTATATAAAAGTTTTTATTTTTTATAATTTTTGAAGAATGAAAAAAATATTATAAGTTTCATTTTTCTTACACATTTACAACCATTCTCTCTATAATTTTCGCTCAATAATTTTCACTCACTATTTACTCTTGGTAATCTACAATATTAATTAACTCAGTGAAAGACAGTTAAATTTTCACTACTTCGAGCTCTCTTTTCTAATTTTTTAAGCAGCAAATATTCTTACTTACTTTCAACAACATAAAACTTGCAACATTTGGTGCCTGCAACCATTCTTTTTTTCACAAAATATACTATAAAAAAACTTTCAAAAACAACATAAACCGCCTTAAAACTGACAAAAATATCCATGCAGCGGCCACGACTTTGAGTGAAAAGTTGTTGCATGAGCATAAATTAACGCAAGCCGCTAACTACATATAGCACATATATTTACTCACCAGATCAACGCTGCCATAAACGAAAGACTTCAATGTAACGGCGACGTTAACGTCCAACGTCAGCGTTGCCAGCGCTGTCAGCGGCATGAATCTCAGCTGCTGTGCGTGTGTATGTGTGTGTGCTGTGTGAAAGGCATTTGCGGGCAGTTTTAGCCAACTAAGCAACCAAGAAAGCACACACACACGCATACAATTTATATACACGCACATACATACTCAAACGCACACACACACTCTCATGCGAGCGCGCTTACTTTTTGTATAGCCGCTTGAAATCAAGCAAATGGTGGGTTGCCAGCTCAACACTGAGCCGAGCCGACTTTAGTTGGTGAGCAGACTTGTCGGTGTAGACATTGGTCGGTCCACGGCAACAACAAAAAATCACAAAAAAACAAACAACAACAGCGAGACAGTGTTACAAAAGACGTGTGTGTGCGTTTGTGCGCTGTATTTAATTTTGAATTAAATTCCTTTTTGTGCCGAAAACATAGAAAATTTCATATATAAAACCAGTGGAAATTTTCGAAAAATATTTTTAAAGTGAAAAAAAAAAATTACAACCAAGTGTTGCGAGTGCATTAGTGCTTTACTAAAAAGGTGAAAATTTTATTTTTTTTGTATTTATTTAGTATTTAAAGTGTAACAAGTTGTGTTTTAAGCATTTATTTTCGTATATATTTTTCACACATCCTTTACAACTTACAAACGTGCAACAAGTGTGTGTTTAACGAGCCTTGCCGCCTGTTAAGTGCAGCGCATACAGGTGTTTAGCTGCAGCATTGCATTTAGCTACCTGCCAAAACACCTCACATACATACATACATGCAAACGCAGGCGACAAATTTACTTGTCTTTCATCGAAATAAAAATATTCACTTGTGTGCCTTTTCCTGAAACCTGTTGACCTGCTTCAGTGTGTTTTTTCTGTTTTTGCTTTTGGTTTTGTCTAAGCTAAGGTGCATTGATTTAATCGGTTTGTGCATGTGGTTGTGCAATTAAGTGTTTTTGTTGTTGGTTTTACTCCTTTACTTTACGTTTTTCGTTCCCCCTTGGTCATTGCACATTTCTAATCCGCAAACACTTTCCGACAATCCATCACTTCGCATCATCAAAGTTGTTTGTGCAAACTATTCAAGTATTTGGGAAAGCATTCCGAGTGTTGGCAATCAGGCGTTTTGTGCGCGTGTGTGCGGCGAGACGATTTGACTAACAGACTGGCTGATTAGTCAGTAAGTCGGATGGTTAAGCGGCTTAGCGGCGATACATAGATGAAATTGTGGCAGATTTATGGATATATGAGGATTTTTGGCGAACGCAAATGGAAAGCTTACATATTTGATTCTAATGTGAAGAGGTGAGTTAAATAAAATAACTGTTTAATTGTTATTTTTTATAGAAATTAATAAAGTCGGAACGTGTTTATTTTTAATGAAAAAAGTGACTCTGTGTTCTCTACGTAAAAAAATTGGACTGAAGTTGAAATAATTTAAAAAATAAAAAAAAAAATAATAATTAATAAATATTAATAAAATAAAATAAAATAAAAAAATAAATTAAATAAAATTATATTAAATTAAATAAAGTAAAATAAACTAAAATAAAATAAAATAAAATAAAATAAAAAAATTAAATTAAATAAAATTATATTAAATTAAATAAAGTAAAATAAACTAAAATAAAATAAAATAAAATAAAATAAAATAAAATAAAATAAAATAAAATAAAATAAAATGAAATAAAATAAATAAAATAAAATAAAATAAATTAAAATTCAATAAAATAAAATAAAATAAAATAAAATAAAATAAAATAAAATAAAATAAAATAAAATAACATTAAATAAATAAAATAAAATAAAATAAATTAAAATTCAATAAAATAAAATAAAATAAAATAAAATAAAATAAAATAAAATAAAATAAAATAAAGTAAAATAAAATAAAATAAAATAAAATAAAATAAAATAAAATGAAATGAAATGAAATGAAATGAAATGAAATGAAATAAAATAAAATAAAATAAAATAAAATAAATAAAATAAAATAAAATAAAATAAAATAAAATAAAATAAAATTAAATTAAATTAAATAAAATAGAATAAAATAAAATAAAATAAAATTAAATAAAATAAAATAAAATAAAATAAAATAAAATAAAATAGAATAAAATAAATTAAAATAAAATAAAATAAAATAAAATAAAATAAAATAAAATTCAATAAAATAAAATAAATAAAATAAAATAAAATAAAATAAATAAAATAAAATAAAATAAAATTAAATTAAATTAAATTAAATTAAATAAATTTTGAACTAGTAACAATAAAAGAAATAAAATACAATTAGTGATAAAAAGGACAAATATCAGACGATTTCGATTTTAAAGAATGAAACGTTTTAAATAAAATAAATAAATAAATATTTCGTGAGTTCGCCTAATTTTGTTTATATTAAAGTGTTCACTATGTGTTTAAAGCCTCGTATGCTCGCATTTTATATTAATTACAATTTTATTTTTTTTTAATTTTTAATTTAACATCTTAAATAAGAACTCAAGTAAAAAAGCCTTAAAAGGGGAAACGTTTTCTATGGATCAGGTTGTTAGAGGAATTATATCCTTTTAGTAGGATTCGGGTTGCTATTGAGTAGTACCTCAATTTTCCGCCAGACATTTGGAATATTTCTTTCTCGAAATGTCTTCGTTGTATTTTCTTGTTCTTCAATAGTCGAGCACTACAGAACTTGAAATTTAAAATCCAAAACAATACAAATTCTGCAATATTATGTATATAATTTCTGGAAACCAAAGTGTTTTACACCTCTAAATCAGAAATTGGTGAAAACAAACTGTGCCCGTTAAATAAGATAATACGAGACTACGCTATAGTACTCGTAAACACTAAACCAAGCTCGAATAAGGAAGTTATTAAAAGGATTTACGATACATATGTTTTTAGGCAGTCTAATGCTGCGGCTAGATCCAAATTATGGTAACTCTTAATGCGCTCAATTATGAACTCTAATCCTATTTATTGTTAGTAAAATCAAATGACATGCCACTGACCAATTTTTTCCTATAAATATATATATATTTTTCTAAAACTCATGAAATTTCATATGGAAAGGTGAAAATATACTTTGGGTCGCAATGACAGATAAAATTGAAGGCTTGCAGAAAAAACTTATTTTGATTTTTTTCGTCTAAGACGAACATTGATGTTTCTAGTTATTATGAATATCATAGCTAAAGAATGGTTGGAAGCACTGTCCACCAAAAGTGCTACTTGTTTGGTTTCTGAAAACGCATTGAACAAGGAGAGAAAGGTTTAGAAGGACCCATAACCATTTGCGATATAAGCTACACCCAACCCTTCCTTCAGAATCCTTACAGATATAAAAAAATCCAGAGGTGTCCTTAAGCTGATATCTTCTGTTGACATAGTCATATTAGCTAACGTATTATAACAACACAACTTCTTGCAGTGTCAAAGGGTGAATATATTCACGCTAACATGTGTATCATCACAAAAAATAAGGACATGCCTTGTTTTCAAACAAAAATGTCCACAGCAGAGCGCTCTTTCTCACTGTGCTACCATAGAAAACAGCATTTCGCCATCAAACTATTTTCTTGTAGTATTGTTGCTGTTGTTAGACCATAAAATTGCTGCTGCAACTGATAGAGTTGTTATGGGCCAGATCGAGGCGACGACTTCTAATTCTGTAACTTGGGAGAAGCAGGTAACATTCCGTTACTATAAACAAAAATACAACAACAACAGTAAGGGCAACAACAACATATTGCACAGACTCACTATAAATAGCTGAACACTAGATGCCCAAGGTATTGATGGCATTCTTCACTCGAGCATGACAGCACAACTGACAAACAGAACGGTTGGTTTCTGTTTGAGGATATGTGTTTATGTGTGTGTAGGGCTTCTCAGATATTGATAGCCCAGTCAGTCGGTGCACAAACCATCCAGTCAGTCAGTCAGTCCGTCAGCTAGCGAACCTGTTTCTCTATCACAATGATGGCAACGTATCCGCGCATCAGGTTGTTGTTGCTCTTCCGTCCTTTTGTTCAGCATTTTGTCTTGGCTATTGCACCGCCGCTCGTACATACATATTTATCGCTCCACATGCCACACAAACACAACATTGTGACACTTTGACAATACAGCAATGTAATGGAGTTGTTTCTTGTGGAGCATTGTTGTTTTGCTTTAGCTCCCACTTATTTTATCTGCTAGTTAGCACAATACTAGAGCTTTTACTTGTTGCTATTGCTGCTGTTGTTGTTTTTGTTGTTTACATCCTGTGCCATTACGTTCTCTTTTGTTGTTGTCTAGTATTATAGAAGTTTAGTTTTTCCACTCGCTCGCTTTGCGCTTCATTCTCTCATTTTACGCTGCTGTCACTCCTTGTAAGATTTCAAAATCGTTGGTGTTGCTGCCACATTTTTGTTGTTGTTTTTTATTATCAGTATTTTTTTTCTCCATTTTTCCCGTCAACTCCAAAGACATACCATTTCATTTCCCTTCTCTGCTCTCCATTGAAGCGACTAATCTACCTCCCATTTTCCATTTTTCCGTATGAGAGCCTTTTCTTCTTCTTCTTTTATTCTCCAAATAGCCACCTTTTTCCATTTCCAATAATGTTTCTCGTTTTTTGTTGTTGTTGTAGCCTTACTTAAGATCATTAGATTTGTTCGAAGCGCAGACATACAGAAAAGTTGGATAAAGAAAACAGACAAAAACCAACAAGAAAAATTACAAAAACAACAATGAAAAAATTCCAAAACAACAACAAACAATTACAAAAACAACAATTGGAAAAAATCACGTTGCATGAAAAAGCAGTTTTCACTTGGTTAACTATTCGCTTTCATTGTTATTGTTGTAGTTGTCATTAATGTTATTGCTGCTGCAGTCATCGTGCCACTATTGAAGGCAGACGAATCCAATTAAAATTGTTGAAGCTTAGGAAGTCAAATAAAGTTTGGCGAGCGAGCGTCGCGTAGTTGATGTGGGTAATAACTGAGTTGAATTCGAGTTGAGTTGGAAATTAAATATGGATAACGGCATTAAGAGAGTAATGAGAGTGGGTTATTTAAGTATTCATTGTTGGAAGTTTTTTTTTCAACTCAAGCGTATATGTGGAACTTATAACTTTTTGAAAAGCAAAGTATTAAACAAATAATTATAATTGTAAAAAATAAAATTATTTTCCAAAAAAGAATTATCTTCATATATAATAACGGTAAGAAATGAAAAAGATATTAGTGAAGAATTCTAACCAGCTTCAATACACGATGTTCATGATCCATATGTTTGAGTTCTCAGCTCTCTTGTCAATTGAGAACTTATGAGAGTAACAAAAATATATCTAGTTATATTCAGTTGAAGAGAGAGATAGTGCTGGGCCCCTTAAAAAACTAGTATAACCTCATTCGAATCTATATCTGTTTAATTATTCCAGTCCGGTTAATATCCTTTCGTTGCTTGTTCGATTCGCCACTTTCCAAAGTTCATCAAAAATGACAGGATTGTCAATCTGCTAATTTTTTTTGAGAATAGTTCGAAATAAAGCTCAATCTTATGTTTACTTCCCGGATAAATAGTACGCTGAGTAAATGAAATTAACATCCATTGTTGTTGGAGACCACTATCTACTATTTTCGAATACTTTCTATATAAGAAAATCAGATTTCTGTGACCCATGTCGTAAATATTTTGAGCTTGTATGTTAGTATGAAAAGGCTCAGTCAGCGCATTTCTTTTGAACAGATATGAAGTCGGTAGCTTAAGCTTCAGCTGGTTCAATTAGAAGTTTTTAGACTAAACCAACACCAGTCTTGACTCCTTGTCAGTAGAAAAAATTCGATACTATTTCTATCACTGTTAGCTTAAACTTTCTTCATTATGAGTTTAACATACACAAGGAACGAAGTCCAAGGTATAATTTAAATTAACAGTGATACAACTCTCAAATAAAGTATTAAACTTGTTGTTTGACACTAAAAAGTAAAAATAATTTCCGTGTCGGAAAAATCCAATATTTAAATATTTTATAAAAATTAGAAACACAGAGTCACCCACACATATAAAAAATATGTAGATACCTTCATAACCACAGCTTAAAGTTTGTTCTAAAACTTTGCCTAAGCAATGAAAGGCGTTGTGTTGCCACATTCTCTCTTTCTATACATATATATATATGCATATATGAGTTTCCTGCACCAAAGTGCCAGCTTTTATCAATTATTACATACTCGTTTTGTGTCTTTTTGTGTTGCTTGTTAGTACCAACTTTATTCTTACCGTTATTATGTTATGAATTAATTATGAAATTTTCACATTTAATTGGATTTACATATAAACTGTTAGATACAGAAACATATGCGCCGCAATATTTGCGCAACTTAATGGTATTCCTTAGCGTTGTACAAAGGATGACGTTTGCCGCTATTTTACGCAGAGGGAACTGTGTGAGGATTTGTAGTGTATTTTGAGGCGAAGAATATTGACGAGCATTAGGGAGAAACTTTTTAGCATTGCGAAGACATTTCTTATATATTTAGATTCTGTGTTTTGAGTCTCACAAAATTCCATTAAATATTTAAAGTCTTCCAAATCATAAAACCAAGTACATATTGCATCACCCTAATACTTATGACAATTTAATGTGTTACGCCATCATACGCTCATATTCCGTTCATCACTTAATAAAACATACTCTCAGCTACTTACAAACACATAATAACTGTGTCTCTCGATATGCAATATGCTTTCCCCATTTAATACCACAAACAGACGTCTTCCTGCGCGACTGTGTCTTCCTTTCACATCAACTTGTTTGGCATCCTGTCTGTCTGTCTCATTGTCGTCGTCGTGTGCCTCTAATCAATTTTCAACCTGTTCTTTCACTCATTTGTTTGTTTTCTCAGTATTCAGTGCTTGTTGTTGTTTTTTTTCACTTACAGAAACAGCCTGTCTGGCTTGAAATAACGTGAAATTCACCAACTCCATTCAAGCACATGTAATTTTACTGCGAATAGCTATTTGTCGTCCTTACATCTTTGGTTGCGCGTGTCGCTTTTTTCTAATGCGACGATAATATGAATTTTAACAACTTGTAAGCCAAAAAACAAGCAATAACACCTACATATATTCAGATTCGCTGTGAATGGGTATGAGAAATTTAACGACATTCCTGTTGCGAAAAATTTTGTGAATTGGCATGAATTGAGTACACTGAGCGAAAAAGTTGATTATAAGGCTATTGGTAAGAAAGCTTTCTGAGCTATAAAAATGATTTAAGTCTATTAATATGGTCTAAACTTGTTCCCATAGAATTTTTTAGTGTTGGTAAGAGTGAAAGCTTTCACTTTGAGCTTTCGTTTAGATATAACCTCTGAATATATGATAATAAAAAATATATATTTCAGTGTTGCTATGAGTGAAAGCTTTCATATTTACTTGAAAAAGTGAAAGCTTGTACTTAAAAATATTCAGAAGCTTTTTAAAAAGCTTTCATTCAACAGAAGCTTTCTTACACATTATGTTATAAGCCCAAAATCTTATATAATTCCCATTTTTTAGGGTTGTTAAGAGTGAAAGCTTTCACTTGTAGCTTTCATTTCAAATTCACATAAAATATGCAAGCAACAATTACTAATAGATATAATCTCTGAATTTATGAGAAGAAAAAATATATATTTCAGTCTGTCTATGAGTGAAAGCTTTCATATTTACTTAAAAAGTGAAAGCTTGTACGTAAAAACATTTAAAAGCATTTTAAAAAGCTTTCATCCAACAGAAGCATTCTTAAACATTATGTTAAAAGCACAAAATCTTATATAATTCCCTTTTTTAATGTTGTTAAGAGTAAAAGCTTTCACTTGAAGCTTTCATTTCCAATTCACATAAAATATTCAAGCAAAAATTACTAATAGATATAATCTCTGAATATATGAGAAGAAAAAATATTTATTTCAGTATTGCGATGAGTGAAAGCTTTCATGTTTATTTAAAAAAGTGAAAGCTAGTACTTAAAAATATTCAATAGCTTTTTAAAAAGCTTTCATCCAACAGAAGCTTTCTTGAAAATTATGTTATAAGCCCAAAATCTTATATAATTCCCATTTTTTAGGGTTGTTAAGAGTGAAAGCTTTCACTTGTAGCTTTCATTTCAAATCCACATAAAATATTCAAGCAACAATTACTAATAGATATAATCTCTGAATATATGAGAAGAAAAAATATATATTTCAGTGTTTCTATGAATGAAAGCTTTCATATTTATTTAAAAAATTGAGCTTGTACTTAAAAATATACAAAAAAAATTTAAAAAGCTTTCTCAAACATTATGCTATAAGCCCAAAATCTTATATAATTTTTTTAAAAGCTTTAGAGTTGCAAAAATGCTTTTGAGCTTTAATAATCAAAAGCTTCTGAAACCTTATGCTGAATTATTGCTAAATTACTAACTGTTATTTGACCTATTTTCCTAGAAAACACCACACTTTTCACTGCCACTGTGCGCCAAGTGTTTTTGTGTCAATTTAATTTAACGGTAATGGGCTCAAGCGAGCACATTTTCTTTTATCAGCGGCAAACACATATGCTGGAAAATTTGCCTACCTGTTGCAAGCGGAGTGCCGCCAACTCATAAGCAAACAAATGATTATATTACTCATTCACATAAGAGCACATGCATACATACATACATATAATATATGCATATGTACATATGTATGTATTACAATGCGTACTGTTCTTATTACAAATGGTATGGCAATTGCATGGGAGCGCTTTAAATTGTATGACATTGTTTTGGTTTCACGCGAGAGAACAAACACAATCACATATGCCACGCTCGTATGCAAATTATTAATTGTATGAAGGTGCGGTGGCTTATACCGGTGCACAACGCTACAACACACATCAGTATGCATGCATACATAAATATTTAAACATACTAAGAGGCGTTGGTATATCGAGGCAAAGGGGGGTAAGGGGATTTTTGGGAACTATTTTTGGGAAAAAATAAATATTTGTTGAATTTTAAGTCATTTGGACTTATATCAATAGTCGATAGTTATTTCGATAGTCGATAAATTCAATCGATTATTATCGATAAAATCAAAATGATATTTTTTCGAATAATATTTGTTTTTCAACGAATAAAAATGTTAAAACGATTCACCAAAATTCATTAAATACCTATTTCATCCGATAAAATATCGATTAATCGCTTTCAGAAGTTTCAATCTCTTAAGAAATAGCTAAATAATCGATTATGAGTATACTATGGGCATACTAGTAAATTTTACAAGCTCAAATATTTCAAGATATATTCAAATCAAATATAATAATTCGATAAATTTTCGATTAATCGATTTCATAAACTTCATTCTTTTAAGTAGTAATTTTTCTCTTCTAAACTGTAATCTTATAAGAAGTTGATATAAAAAAATTTAATCAAAGGTCGGTTCTATTCGATTACATGTCGATTAATCGGTTTCGTAAGGTTTTTCTTATTGGAAGATGGTATAATTTTAGTCGATTTACTATCGATTGGATACTAGTACATGTCGATTAATCGGTTTCTTAGGCTCTAATCTTTTAAGCAGTGGCTAAAAATCGATTTATCGGTATATTTGTCGAGTTTACAAGGATTAATATTTTAAAATTTATTTAATTTCAATATAATAAATTCGATAAAATGTTAATTAATCGATTTAAAAACTTTAATCTCAAACGATATATAGATTTATATAAAATAATCGACTAAATATCGATTAATTATTTTATTAAGCTTAAAAGCTTTATCATTTAATTAAAATTCGATTAATTTCTTTTCGTATAAATGATCGATTAAATTGCGTTAATCTATTAATTTATTTTCGTATAAATTATCGATTATAGTTCGATTAATCGATGCAAAGTTTTACGTTATGTGAGTTTAATTGTTATTCGCTTCGATAAATCTATAAATTATCCAAAAATAAAGAGTAGAAAATTCTGAAATCCCCCTTTTCCACTTTAGAAATTAACAGCGCCTCCTCTAGCACAATTTTCTTGCATCATCCACTGCATGCACACACACATACATACATACACCCATAATTCGCTATTGTAAATATTTATACACGCCAATGCATTGAAGTAGTCACACTCAGTACCGTAACATGCCGTACCATGCACCATACAAATTCCAACACCACACCTCACCTAACGTCCCGCCCACCTGCTGGCGATGCGCTCAATCGCTTACTTACATATGCACCTCGGCTGTCAATCGACAGCATCATTAGTGGTTGTAACAAATGTTTCCGTATCTCATATGAATGAATGAATGAGAGAGCGCGCGCAACTGACTGACTGACTGAACTGAGTTGCAGCAGCAAAGGCAACAAACTTACCAACACAGACGCACACGATGAGCGCTTGCATTTCTTCCAAATTGCTTGTCGTAAGCATATTTACATGCATATTTCATTAGCGAGCGTGGGTGCGAAGGGGATGGGGCGCGATGGCAAAAGTAACGTTTTTGCAATGCAACGATTATCTTGCTTGCTTGGCTTCTTCTTCTTCTGTGATGGATGTGGGTGTATGTGTGTGTCTGTGTTTTTCACTTTGGTAGTCACTCACTCTCTGTGGTGCTGAGGGGGTTAAGCGCGCACAGAAGACAATGCGCACAGCGGCTAACCAATTTCAATCACATCCAAAATTCACAAACACAACCACACAGCCACGAAAACACACACCACGCTGAGTGCGCTTGCACTTGTGTGTGTGTGTGTGTGTGTGTGTGTGTGTGTGTGTGTGTGAAATTCAAATTCAAATTCACATGCCAGTTGCAATAATGGCTTTTTACCACATTGACATATCTCAATTTGTGGTCGTCGCTGGTTCTTTTCTTGCTGCTGCTTGTTTTTGCCTCCACTCCAGCTTTCGCTGCCTTTACTGCCGTTCGTCGCGTTTGACACCTCAATCACATGATTCGCCGCGCCTTGCACTTGCGGTTACATTTGTCGGGGTTTGCCCGGCAATTACCTGGTCGATTTGGCGATTCTTGTTGTTTTCTTCGCGGTGTTCCAGCTTCGCAATTAAAATGTGTATTCTAAGCCGCGCTGATGTGCGCAGAGTTGCCAGCCATCATGTAAGTTGCTAATAGCTTCGGAGCTTCGAAGCTTTGGTCTTTCGTCGTCACCGTTGTTCGCTGTTGCTCTTGCTAATTGCAAGCAGCTGATTGTTGAGTAAAAATTTAATTGGATTTCGTAGTTAGCGCTGATTTTTGCAGTTGTTAATGAAATGTTAAACGTTTGAAAGCGTTTTAAGCTTTGACTTAATTTTTTTGCTAGAGCTCTTTTATAAAACTTTTGTACAATTCTCTGTAATATTTATAATACAATTTTTTAGAAAAAATGTATAAAATTGTTAAGCACTTTAATCATTCACTTTCTGCTTTCGCAATTAAAAAAAAATATATATTTTTTTCACTTGTTGTAATCCAATTTTCTTTCTATTCTTTCCCTTTCAATTATGCCATTGCATAACAAAGCGAATTAAAATTAATTAATCGTCGTAAATTCCAGCGCTGTATTTACATTAATTGGATTCTTTTCATTTGAGTCGACAGTAATTGGCCGCTTTTATAATTTTTTTGGTGCTAAAGTGAAAAATGAAATACGCTTTGACATAAAATTATATTTACTTAGGAAAATTTATCGCCGACAGATAAATTTAATTATAGAAGATTTTAAAATATCAAAGGATTTATAAATTACGCAGAAAATTATGAGATGCTTGGGAGATTCAAAGAAAACAAAAAAAGGAAAAATTTTCCTATTTAAACGACTCAAGCTTTTTTAATACAATTAAAACTTTTGAAACGGTGGCAACCTTCTTGAGATAATCGTTTAAAATTAATAAGAATTCTTCATTTTATTTATGTACTGCATTTCATATAATTTAGATGCTCAAATACCAGAAAACGACTACAAATTTTAAGCTTAAAGCCTTTTAGAAAATATGAAAGCTTTTTGCACTGCTAGTTTTGTTATAATTCATACTTCAAAACTTCACGTACGTAAAAGAAAGCCATTGTTTGTTCTATATCTGTTTATTTTACAATCAAATAGCTCCGATCGTCCGAGAAGCTTTTGTTTAGAAATTCTAACAACTTTTTTTAATAACAAAGCTCAAAGAATATCGGTCACAGCACCCTCCATAAGTGCAAGACCATTTCGTGACCAACAGTTTGAGAAAGCTTTGTTTGAATGCTATAGTAAATATGTCAAAAAAAAGCGATAAGCGATAAGCTAATTTTTAGGGCAAAAGATCTACCAAATAAAGCTTTTATTTTTGAGCAATATTAATTTAAAGAATTGGTAAAAGGTACACTGTTACTGTGCGAAAGCCAATAAAGCGCAATCTGAAGACAACTATACAAAAATATAATTTTTTTAAGAATAATAGCTACCGGAGCTTAAAGCTTTTATGTTTTATTGCTCTTGTGAAAATGATGTTTTTAAAATCGCTAATTTTACAATAGAAATATTTAGCTATGAAATTCGTCTAAAGCTTTTTTGAAAATTGTGAAAGTTTGTTTTATAACGGTTTGAAGATTATTATCTATTAAAGTTTCTTAAAGCTTATCAACTCCACCTATGCTCTTATATTGGCTCAAGTTTGATCACACACGAAAGCTTTTATGGTATAAAGCTTTTGTGAAAATGATGAAAGCTTCTTGCACAGCTAATTTTATTATAATTATAGCTTCATTGAACGTACCTGGTTCCATTTTTGGTAATACATTTTAAGGCATCTTGAAACCCAAGTCAAAATTTTATATTAAAGCTTTAAAGCTGGAAAAAGATTCTGCTCAAACATGAATGTAATTGCTTAAGTATAAAAGCTTATGTAGAAGGAAGATTTTTTGGTTCTATATGTATTTATTTTAATTAAGCAAATGTTTAGGGTATAAGCTCTATTTAAAAAAGCTTTCATTTTTGAGTACTATTAATTTAAAAGCTTTTAGAGACTTGGTTAAAGCTACACTAATACTGTTCCACGGTCAATAAAGCCAAATCTTAAGACAACTATTTTTAAAATAATATATATTTTTTAGAGAACAATAGCTACTGGAACTTAAAGCTTTCATGTTTTATTGCTTTTACGAAAATCATGTTTTTATAAACGCAAATTTATTTATTTTAGGAGAGTACAAAAAAAATCAAATATTTAGTTAAGAAATTCCGCTAAAGCTGTTTTGAAAATTGTGAAAGCTTTTGAATATTAGTATCTATTAAATTATCTTAAAGCTTATCAACTTCACCTATGCTCTTATATTGGCTCAAATTTGATCACACACGAAAGCTTTTATGGTATAAAGCTTTTGTGAAAATGATGAAAGCTTCTTTTACAATCGGTTTGTATATTTGATAAGTTTGGGGCCTCTTAAAACTAATCGGTAACTAGTTTGTTAGCTAACTAGGCTGTAAACCAGTGAAAATGTATACAAAAGTAAATATTTCTGCGTGCAACATTCATATCGTTATCGGCATTTCATCGAAAAATCACTATTGTTGGTAAAATTCACTACACTATAATTTTTAATTATTCGCAAATTGCTCTCGTATATATGTATGTACATATGTACACATGTGTACTATACAATGTATTTTCAGACAACCTTGAAACATACAGTTAGTCATTCATATAATTGCTGATGTTGCATAAATAGTTTTTTGTATTGGCCAAATGAAAATATTTATTTCATATTTGAATTTTATTGCCGCGTTATTAACTACATGTTATAGCCAATTTACTGCTTGTTTAAATTTCACTGTTATTACATGCATATAATCTTATTACGACATATAACAATTGGCTGGCTGCGTGTTGACATTCACCGGATGTGCAACATTTCACAAAAATGAATGATAACCAACCACCAGCACATATGCAGGTGAATTAAATGCATACAATGCGCTATAAAAACGATAATAAATAAACAAATGGAAATTGTGAAAATTGTATTAAGAAAAAATTAAACAATTGCAATTTTCTGTCACTCCGCATTGTTTTTGTTGTGTAAAACAATTTACTGTTACTTAAATTGCTGTGCAGTTTTGGTATAAAAAGTGAAATTTTTTTATAAAATGAAAATGTGGCAACCTTTGTGGCAGTTTGTATATTTATTTGTATCTGTGTGTTTGTGCAAAAAATTTATTTTTAATGTTTATCAAAAGATCGCTACAAACTGCTTTGCTGTTCGTGCTTTAAATTGTTTATATTTGCAGAACATTAAAATATTTATAATTTTACTTGAAAATATGCAAAATAGTCAGGTGCCAAACGTGAACTATGCGCCATGTAATCGTTCATTATTTTAATTTAATTTAATTTATTTATTTTTGAATTTTTTCACTTTTTTATCGCATGCGATAAAATGATTATAATCCACTGTGTTTTGTGAAACATGTACAGCAAACAAAGCATACAGCGCAGAGAACGTGACCAAACTGAGAAATATGCATATCACCTGCACGTTGCCTTAACACCAACACATGTCTATATATCTATGTATATATCTATGTACATATATATATATTGAAATACATGCATATCTGCTTAACATTTTTATTTAGTTAAGCATTCAATGTCAGAAAAAAAAGTATTATTTATTTATTCACATTCAGTATGCTGCAAAAAGTATAAGTACAAAGTCAAGTTTAAATGCAAACACACACACACACACCTGCATATATACAAATATAATACAGCATAAGAGTCAAGTTAAACAAAGAATATATATTTTTAATAGTTTTATCAACGCACAGGTGAGCTGTATGCCAGCTTTTGAGTCAGCAATAAAGCCAGTGCGTTTGTGCTGATAGCAGCAGAATTTGCTTGTATTATGACTTATGTTTATGTGTTTCAAGCGCAAATATTTGGACTTGCCTTTTACATGCATAATTATACGAGTAGTGTGTGTATAATGCTTACAGTTTTGTGTTATATGAAATAGAAAGTTTACTCTGCTTCAATATTATCATTTTATCTAAAAAAATGTTTAAATCTGTACCTTAGATTAGAGATGAACTCATATTTACTGAGATTCATGCCTAGAAAATACATTACTCAGTACATAAATAAAGTACTGTGCAGCGAGTAAAAGTTATCATTATGAATTATGAGCTTTTAAGGTACTAGAAATCCATTAAATAACGCAAACTTTTGTTCGTTGTTAATTATAAATTTAAAAATATTAATTTTTCAATGTTTTTATTATAATTTATTCAGCAGATTTGTTTCTAAAATAATTTCAACAAACTCTGTAGTCATTAAAAGTACTTGTAATTATTAGTGAAGTACCTAATAGTCATTGAAAATACCTAGAAATAATTGTTTAGCTTATTAAAAAACAAAAATAATCGAATTTACTTATTTCTTCATATAAATACTATAAATTCTCAATACTCATTTCATTCAAATTACAATTTAAACATTTTTCTTCTGAGAAAAATGGATTCAATATTGCTTTAATTCATAACTTCATCATATGAGTACATATATTGATAGTAATCAGTTGTAATTTAAAGTACTTTTAAGTATTTAATATTCATTGAAATTATTTAAGAACTATTCAAAACGTTTGTTATTGCAACAACGGTTAACAGTAATACTCAATTATCATTTATTTAGTATCTCAATATTCAATTAATTTGGTATATCAATAAGAATATCGTTTCAAAGTACTCTGTTGTAATTTAGCTTACTCAGTAATCATTATTGAAGTATTCAAAATACATAAGAATTACCTTACAATTTTTTAAATTGTTTAATAATGAATAAATATATTCAATACTTATTTACTCAGTACTTTAAGGCAATGGTCTGGTTTACAGGCTTAAAAAAATCGATTTTTTGCTTTGTTTTAAATCTCTTCCAAAACTATCCAAGAATATGTCTTTAAAATCCCAGAGGCCAATTCGACATATTTTCGAAGCTAGAGCAGTTTTAGTGGTCGAGCGTCGAGCAGGTGCGAATTCTCAGGCAGTCCTTTAAAGCGCGTTTTCTCGAGTTTTCATTTTCACAAGTGTTAGAAAACGGTGCCGGCGATAGCAAAAAGAAAATATGTCCGAAAAAAAAACCAAAGCGATCTAGCTTCAGTATTAAATTATCTGCTATTTGAACTAAAAAAGTTGGTCAAAAGTATTATTTAAACTACTTGTTTTGCAATTTAAAGTAAATTTTTTGCTTAAAAAAGTGAATTTTTTTTCAAACTTTGAAAAAAATTGGAATTTTATAACTTCTTCGGTATTTTTTTAGTTCATAAAGAAAAGAAACTTATAAAAATTAAAAAAAAAAATGGTTCGACTGTTTCAGCTGCACCGATTTACAAGTGCAGACTTCAGGTGCTCCAGAAAAATTTAAAAAAATTTCAATATTTTTTAATAATAAATATTGTTTTTTAAGCCTTAAATATAGTACACTATCGTCTTAAAATTCCGTTTACCGCAATCATTTCCTTCCCTTTCAAAAAAAATTGCTAAAAAACGCTTTTTTTCGGCTTCTAAAGCAGACTACTGCCTTAAGGTAATCAATAGTAATCTAAAGTACTAAGTTTCATTACTGAAAGACTCAATCTTGCTTAGAATGGTTTAACCATTTAATACTGAACTAAAATGCTCAATATATAAAAAAAATGTCACATTGTCTTTTGCAAATCAGTTGTAATTTGAAGTAATTAAATAATAATTGAAGTAATTAATTGTGGTAGTATAACTCGGTAATCATTTCTATGCTTAATATTGGACCAAAACTTTACTTAAAAGTACTCGGTACCGATTAAAGATTTTTACTCTAATATAAATATGTACTTCTTCAGATACTTATTTTAACTTTAAGTACTTGGTATCATTGCTGGATTACAGCCTTGACACAAACTATTGGTATTTTTGTATTTAAGTAATCATAATAAAGTTCTTTAAGTAAACAGGATATATTTCCATTTAAAATGGGTAAAATGTATCTTAAATTCTCAGTATCTGTTTTAGTAATCAGTGTCCATTTAAATTATTCAGTATATATTTAGAGTACTTAGTGCTGTTACCAAGTGCTTGGTATTCATTTGCAATCTCAATATTCAACTCAATTAATTTTGAGATTTCTATTGGATTATGTATACACTTTAGAAGCCTTTTCAAACTCCAGTAATCAACTATAGTTCTTATAAAAAGAAATTACATCATACTGACTATACATTTTAAACACTTTTCCATTAAAAATATTCAAATTAATTTTTCAATTTTAATTCATTTCCATTTTTTAATTATAATCCCCTTTCCAAATTACATAAATACTCAAAATCACAAATAATTATAATAAATAATTTATAATTACCAAAAAAAGCGCTTTACCAATACAAATCGTATAAAGTTTACTTTTTCATGCGACCAACCATAAACCTCATAATTCACTAAATACTATATGAGCGCCAAAAAATATTATTTTTGCTTTCTGTGGCCAAATGTAAATACAGAAATAATTGTGAAACTTTTGTATCCGATTAACTGATTAGTTTAAACTTTGCGAAGCAGAAAATTTGGTATATGAAAACAAAAATAGTAAAATGGCAAAATAAAAAACTAACTGTAATTTAGTTGACATTCGCTTAGTTTATTTAAGCGAACACCAAAAAGTTTTCGTTTTTTTTTCACTTTTTCTATTTTTCCAACTTTTTTTTTCGTTCGAAAACCACGACAAACTAACGCCAATTACAGCACGTTTTGTTTTAATGCTTTGCGACAATCGACAGATCGGCAACATAATATCGTATTTGTATGCTTTTTGTAAGCGGCAAAATGTTACAATTGTTGCAAGAAGCAACAGAGCAACAACTAAATAACAACAAAAAAAAAATGTAACAAATAAATGGCAAACGAAATGCGAAATAAATACATAGAAAGTGTTGTGTAATAAATTTTACTCTTCAACTTTTGCACAACTTTTTTACGCTACAACAAAAAAGGCAAACATACACATACATATATATTTACGTACATACTTTCCAACAATTCGTACAAATGCTATGAAATGTTCATAATACAATTCTCCTCGGAAAATCTATGTTGCTTACTGTTGCTTGTTGCTGTTGTGCTGTTGTGCTCTTGTTGTTGTTTGTGTTACATCTCCAGTGCTGTTTGTAGGGGCGTGTGTGTGAAAACAGGAGCGGATTTGACAGGTATTTGGTATGGGCTACGGTTTTTGGAGAAGTGTGATGAAGTATGAGATTAAACTTTAAGGTTAGAAAGGGATCTTGTGGAGTCCTTTTACCCTAATTCATACAGAATTGAAGAGCCAATTTTGCTATTGTTAAGGTTACTTAAGAAGTTGATTTGTCTCTCCGAATAAAGAAATAAGTATAACTAACACTAATCAGTCCATTGGTGGTAGTTCAAAGACAGCTTTATTTTCCATGGAGAGACTTCCTTTATAGAATATAGATAATCTTATCATATCATTGGTGTTCTAAATCAGGTAAAATGTTTAGATTTATTTTAAACAAATGCTTCTCGGGTGAAATTATTTACCTTAAACTCGAGTTAGAGTTCCAACTGAATGCGATTTGTTACTAGATGAAGGGTTCTTTTCGGAATCCCGACTCTTGTAGATTAAAATAGTTGGTTCAAATCTTCAATTGCATATTTGAGACTATTGTGTTCATATTCACATATGAATGTAACTTTTAAGGGTCTATTAAATACCGGATTTTATATCTTATTGAGGTTAATAGTAAGAACCTATATACATATATATTATAGAGGATTATCTTTACACCGAAATTTATTGTTTTAATTATATTTTCAATACTTTTTGATATCTAAATGACTCTCTGAGAAGTATACATATCTACATAGATGAAATATATCTCATTTGCAACTCAGTTTATTACATATAAATTCACATTACTCCCTGTGACAACTAAAACCATATAAAAGGAAGAACAATCTTTCCTAGAAATTTTGATTTTTAGAATTTTTTTATACAGGGTCTAAATATTTTGTAAAATTTTGCAGGTATAATTATTTAAAAAATATCCCTTATTATATTCCTGAGAGTAGTACAATACCCAATCCATGGTATAACTATCTTTATGTCTAATTGATCTGTGGGAACTCACTTTACAAACTGGGTGCATACTCTCCAGAAATATCAATATGTTTTATCAGAGGATTGTTTTTATACAAGAACATTGGTATTTGCTTTAAACTGAAGGAAAATATTTTCATAACATTCCAAGTTATCTGGTGAAGGTTTTAAAGGCATGAAATAGAGGTTCCATCAAATAAGATTTGCAACAATATGCGTACCTAAAGAAATATATTTTTTTCTTTAATCCCGCTGTAAACTATCGCAAAATGATACTTTAGACTTATTTTCTTTGAATATCATGGACAGTTTAGTATCGCTTATTTCCAAGATTGCAGTGTTCATTTGACTATGATATGAGAAGAGGCTAAGAAATGGAACTTCTGAAAGGCTTCTACTCAAAAATGGAAAAAAAAAAATTTTGGAATTAAAAACTTTAATTTTTTTTTTTGTTTTCCATGAAAAATCCATGGTTTCATTAGTCTTCATTACAAAAGTCTTCTTTCACAAAAGTTAGTCGCATAATTGATATCTCCACAATTTATAGAGCACTCAATACCCAACATTTGGGCCACTCGTAGCCGTTTTGCAACGACACTGCGGCCCGCCAAACATACTGCAAGCCAAAAGAGGCGTCCGCCAAGCAGCAATTGCAAAAATTTGTGCAAAATATTCAAATAACTTCACAACCACACCAACACACGCACAAATATACCGCCGTAAAAGCTTGAATACACAATTGGCTGCACACTCGATGCTTTCGTATGATTGCCAACAAAATTTGTTGTTAGATTTTTTCGAGGGAGTGAAAGTAGCTGCAATACTGCTTATTATTGCGAGTGGTAAAATTTGAAAAAAAAAAAATCCATAAATATGTGAAATAAAATTGCAACGCCAGCAGTTACTTTTTATATACACATATTTACTTTTTTTATTACGTTTATGCCTCTTTTTTGCCGTATTTATTTTATATAATATTTGTTTTTTTTGCTGTTGTTGTACATTATTGCGATAGCCATATTTTGCGTTATTTTGAGGTCAACACACGCCCCCTTGGCTGCATGCGCTTGCCCATGCACTGTGCACCGCAATCGCTTAGGCTTTGCTTGGCTTCTTGTTGCTTCTTGTGGCAGTGTGATCCATGTGGCGGCCGCCGACGAATTTACTGACCATCGCTGGCTGTCACTGCCAAACTCTGCAGCTGCAACCAGTCTGCGGCAGAAAGTGCTTGTGTGGCGCTTTGTCGTTGTTTTTGTTATCGTTGTTCATTGTTAGTGTTGTTGTTGCTGCTGCTGCCGTTGCTATTACGTGATTATCTCGACAATGAATAGGTTTGGTAGCCGAAAATGCTTCTGCTGTGCATAACAAATTATTATACTTAGGTATTAACGGTGGCTTTTGTTGGCGCTCTTAAATGTATTTATTGCGAAAAAGCTCAATTTTCCAAATTATAGCTTTCGACGTAAATAACTGAAATGCGCAGCTAAATGATTGGCCTGTCATTGTGGAAATGAAATAAATATAACTTAACTTTTAAATAACTAATGCAAACTTTTAATTCAAACTCATGGCGGTGGGCATTGTGTTATGCAAGTGTGTAGAAGCGGTAGATTTTAATTTCAATTTATGCATTTGAATGTTGCAAAAATTATTTATTTTGCTAAAGTTTGCGAAAATATTTTACCGTTGTGTTGAAATGTTGAAATGTCTATTGATTTTTGGTATTAATCCTTGCATTTTGCTCACTTTTTACAACTGTATTCAAGTAACAGTTAAATAAGAGTTAAGAGGTAGCTGAAATTTTGTAGCAAATGTTATATTGTCAGCTAAAAATAAAATAGAAATATTTGTGATACCAAAACTGAAGTTTTTGAATATATTTTTTGAAATATTAGTATACATTTAGGCGCTCAAACGGATTTTTTGCGATAAGTTATAAGCTGATATTATTTGACGATATAAATATCTTTGCTATCTGTTTGCTGAAAGTTTTCTTTATCGCAGAATAATCTTAATAAGAAATCGAGGAGTTAAACCGAATTTTTACTCAAACATTATATATTTTTAGTAAATAATTTTTTGTTAAAATCGAAAAAATTTTATATTAATAAATTATTATTCTCAAAAAAAAAAAAATGTATGTGCGATTTTAACATCATATAAGAGTATTTCGAAAAATTGATCGTAAAGACCTGCATAGGTGTGCATTAGTGGGTTAAAAGCTTGTTAAAAAATATTTCTTTGAAAAATATTTTATTGTGCCCTTAGTTTGGGTGTCATATTTCATTAAATCAATGTGTACAAATTGAGGCAAATGAATAACCACCCTCCCGACCTTTATAAGCTGACCTTCAAGCCTTTCTTGTTTTCTATTTTCTCAATTTTCTACGACTATTTTCTTTTCAAATAATCATTTAAAATTTAAAACTTTATTTTAGAAATATTGTTGATTTAATATTTTATTTTCTTTTCAGGTAAATATTGAATTTTCTAACAAATATACAGTGTATGGAATTGTACTGGTAAGCCATAAATCTAATAAATAAACAAATTAAGTTCTGTGTTCTTGTTTAAAATTATTTTCATTTTCGATAATTCGAAAAATAGGTTAAGTTCTTAAAATGTAACTCAATTTGAATAGTCCTTTGTACTCCTATTAAGAATCCCTATACGTGGTCAATACGTTCTGACTCCATTCTAAATTTGCTAAGTGGAAAAAATTCATCTTCCAGAAAATTGTGTCAGAAAAAAGATCTCAAGCTACGCTGAGCCTACGAAAGGGGCCCACGGATGAATTGTAAGAACTCAAGAGAACTTCCACTCATTCTCAGTCCGATATCGATAAAACTATCTACTATTTAAAACGATCTCAATGAAAGTTTTTCAATTCTGCAAATTCCAGTGATTTCACTAAAATCCGAAAACTATATTCTAATATATTTAGTTTCTGTAAAAACGTCTGTAACATGATTTTATGAAATGATAAACTTCCACATTTCACTTCACTTTAGTTTCAACTAAAAATAAAAATAAAATTAAATGAAAATAATTCAATAGAAAATTGAAAACATTATTTCTTGTTGGGCATTCATATATTATTCCTCCAATTTTATCTATATTACTTACAAAAACCCACATCCATGGCACACAAGCAGCATTACTTGCTCTCTCTCACTCATTTGTATTAAAAATGAGCAGTTCGTTTAAAACTAACTCTCGGAATGTGGTATCATATAAAGTTATGTGTTATTATGTCTGCATATTAATTAGTCAATAATGTGTGCTTGTGTTTCATTCTTAATTTAAAGAACACTTTCAAGTCACGTAGTTTAGTGGTAAGTTTTAAGCTGTGTACTTATGTATGTATGTGTGTTATCTGCAGCCACGTAAACCTGTTTCTTATGAGTGTAACATGAGAATTATGATTCAACTTGTTTACAATAGTGTAAGGAAGCCACGAAAAACTGTGAATTTATTGAGGTTAGAGTTAAAAATTTATTACAACATACTTGTTTATTCAGTGTTCAATTTGGATAAGTTGGTTGGGGAAGTAGTACTATTCTTAACTATTTTCTTCTCAGCGATTGTATTCCAAAATGTGATTTCTGTAATGAAGACAAATGAGGCGAATTCGTGAATTAAAGCTCATCCAGGTTTACTACGAGAGGCAAAAGGATTATACTTCCTCTCTCTCTCTCTCTCTTTCGCTCTCTATTTCTTTCATTCTCTATCTATCCATGTAACATTGAGAAACAACAATATCTTATTCTGAAAAGTTGTAAAATTTTCAAACTTAAAACTTATGTAGAGATTTTCGAAATCTAGATGATGCTCACTAAGCAAAAGTATTAAAAAAAAAGGTTGCCACATATTTTTTTTCTAAAAAAATTAAGAATATAATATTTTTTCTACAATATGTTTTTCAAAGTGTTTTAAAAGTCATAATTACAAAAATATTACTTTATAGAGTTGCCACCTTGTTTCAAATAAAACATATTTAATTAAATAAAATTAATGGTACATTAAAGGTTACTTCCGATAAACAATTTAAATAATTTTCGAAGGGTTGAATTTGAAAATTAGTTGGAACGAGGTTGCCAACTTCATTCAATAACTAAAAGAATTAAAAATATTCTAAAAATATCCGATATGGTTGTGAAATGCAAGAATAATAGCAAGAATTAAAAACCATTTTACATGCAATTCTATTAATTAATTTCATAAAACCAAATAAGTAAACTGACAATTAATGACTTCCGCTTGCTTGCACCGTCGAACTGTAAATCAACCTTCAAAAACTTAATGCCTACACAAATATTAAAATGTTAACTCATTGTTCACAAGTTGAAGACCTTCTTCACCTGAATTTGAAATTATTTATCAATTAAATAACTGTATAATTTATCACGTTGACTGACACTTTATAGGAAAGAACTCGACAACAATTGCAACAATAAGGAATCATTAATTATACACAAAATATGAAATGAAATGAAATAAACAGGTAGAAATATTATATTCTTTACTGCTGACCTGTCGTTGAGACACTGAATGGCACTTATGGCTGTTATGGCTGTCGTTGTTGTTGTTGCTGTTATTCGCACAAAGGCATCGTGACTGCAATTAAATTTGTTTGCAATTTATACTGTCTGTCTGCATAATTATTTCAAAGCATACTAATGATGCACAAGCATACTCATTATAGTTGGTTAAGCAGAAGATTAGAATGCGGAAAACTTGGGTTGGCCATAATGGTGCATGAGCACATATACTATATATACATATATACTTACTTAGAAATATACATATACACATGTAGATAAAGGCATTTAATGTGGGTGTTTGGAGAGTTAACTGTATATATATATATATATATGTATGTAATTACGTTTGTATGTATTTATCTGTTCTTCCTTTCTAATTCCAATGACGCAGCCTCTCGTCGCTGACCAGCAGATATGCTCTGCTGCTGCGCATGCAACCAACATTTGCCGATGCATATGCAGTTGGGCTATAAAATTCCTAGCATATGCAGTTATTTGGCAACATATTCCGATAAACTCACACATTTACACACATAGAAGCCTGTTTATTTGCAATTTTGGCGCTTTCGAAACATCGAGCAGCATCTTATACTAGACTATGACTGTAACCACTGGGGGAAATGTCAAAATTTGATTTATGCCACAGTGTGTTGTTGTTGGCGTAATGCCATTGCAGTTGTTGATATGCCCATGCTAACTTTACCGTTATGCATTGCCCATGACAATTGAGCGTAATTGTTGTTGCAGTAGTTTTATTAGTGTTTTAATGAGAATACTTTTATGTCTGTTGCACGGAACTTGATTTAAAAGCATATAGTTATATACTGATTTACTAGCAATAAATTATTGTTAAAGTTCACGTTCACTTTTATATATATACTCAACTTTAGCTTCTAAAGCGACTATATGAGCTTTCGATTTCTATTCCAGATTACTATTCCGTTCCAATAATTTTGCTTTACATTCAGCTCGTTACCTTACTAATGAAAATAATTATTATAAAGTACAGTGAAACCTCGGGTAACTGAGCAATCTAGAAAATCGAAAATGGTATTACATCAGCTACTTTCGAACAATTATGTCACAATTTATTTTTATATTTTATGGAGAGTTGATTATTTCATTAATAATTGCCAAAAAATAATAATTTACATACACTTGGCAATTCTACTAAAATATATAAAATTTTATATATAGATTACATTTAGGAAAAGTAAAAAACAAAAATATGGCAACTATATACAACGTTATACAATTATTTGTGTTTTTTAATTTCAGAAATAAAAAAATATTTTATTTCTGAAAAATAATTTAAAGAGAAATGGAAAAAATTTAAACATGTTGGCAACTCTATAAAAAACATAATTCAAAATGATATATTACAATAAAAATATTTAAACAAAAAAAAAATAAAAACAAGTAAGGAAGGGCTAAGTTCGGGTGTAACCGAACATTTTATACTCTCGCAATTTATATATTTAACTTTATTTATATTAATAATACACAATTTGACCAAATATTCGTCATATATAGTGCATAAAGTCCATTGAAAGTTGGAAACCATAATATTAGGTTAGAAGCACCGAGGCCCTCGTGTTCGATATATGGGGCCTTAAAAACCTATGGTCCGATTTCGGCGATTTTTAGAATGGGGCTGCCACACTATAAACATAGTATTTGTGCAAAGTTCTGCACGGATATCTTCACTAGTGCTTACTTTATACATATATTCTATGTAAACGATTCAGATCGTCTTCAAAGTTCTGGTATATAGGAAGTTGGTTGTGAAGCGATTAGGCCTATTTTCACAACATATCATTGGGATGTAAGGAAACTATTACAAGCCAAGTTTCATTGAAATCGGTCGAGTAGTTCCTGAGATATGGTTTTTGACCCATAGGTGGGCGACGCCACGCCCATTTTGCATTTTGTAAAAAAAGCTGAGTGTAGTCTCCATCTATCATTTCTTATGTGAAATTTAGTGTTTCTGACGTTTTTCTTTAGTGAGTTAACCCACTTTTAGTAATTTTCAACCTAACCTTTGTATGGGAGGTGGGTGTGGTTATTATCCGATTTCTGTCATTTTTGGACTGTATAAGGAAATGGCTAAAAAAAACGACTGCAGAAAGTTTTGTTTATATAGCTCTATTGGTTTGCTAGATATATACAAAAAACCGATTTGGGGGCGGGGCCACGCCCACTTCCCCAAAAAAATTACATCCAAATATGCCCCTTCATAGTGCGATCCTTCATACCAAATTTCATTTTGTGGGCTTGGCAGTGGTCCGATTTTGCTCATTTTCGAAAGCAACCTTCCTATGGTGCCAAGAAATAAGTGTGCCAAGTTTCAGCAAGATATCTTAATTTTTACTCAAGTTACAGCTTGCACAGACGGACGGACGGACAGACAGACATTCGCATTTGAACACCACTCTTCACCCTGATCACTTTGGTATATATAACCCTATATCTAACTCGTTTAGTTTTGGGTGTTACAAACAACCGTTATGTGAACAAAACTATGAATACTCTCTTTAGCAACTTTTGTTGCGAGAATGTAATAAAAATTGGCAACCCTGTTCTAAAAATCGAGAATTTGATAGTATTCATGAAAATTATTGTTACACTTGGCAACCCATGGCCTAATTAGCTCAGTGCAGGGCATAATCAGCAACTGAAATTTAAGGCTAATTTCGCATTTTTTTATTGTTTTTGTTGGTGTTGCTATTTTGCTTGTGACCCTACAAATTGTTGTCGTTTTGCATGCCAATTCGCAACGGAGCGGCAATTTCGGCAGCAATTGCATGCGAGATAACAAACTTAAACAATAACAATTGTAGGCGATTTATCCATATGTGTATATATATATATATACATATATATATATATTTGCAAACATATTTATACAAAAACAACAAAATTTACTTCTGCTGACATGGCTTAAAAGTTTCGGATGATGAGGCTGCCATTTATACGCTTCCAATGAGCGTGAGAGAGCTTGCTTGCAATGAGGAAGAAGAAGAAACTGCACTGGCCTCAGCAGATAGCTTGGGCATTTATTTGTTATTTAATGCAAATGTAACTGTACATATATGTAAATGGATGCAACTAATGCAGTTATAATGCATTTTGAGGCAAAGTATGCCTGTGCGTAGATTATTGAAGTTTAGTCTGAGGTTCAGTACACAAAACACTGGAAGTGATTCTCGTATGAAATGAAGAGAGACAATCATAGAATAATTTTTGAGCCACCTGTTAGTAGCAAAGCTCGGCCCAAACCCGCTACGGGTGTCTTGTCCGTATTATTCTATACTTAAACTCATATATACCAATGTATACCGCTCATGTCATCGTACATCCATGAAATTGTCATTGAACGATGCATAATTGCTTGCCTACAACCACTTTAGACGCCGCTGCTAATGTCCAGCCACCAGCGCCGCCTCTTGACCGCCACTGTTGGACAAGCTTGTTGTATACTGCTCTCCGGTTTTTCGTTGCTCATTTGCATTGCTGGCTGTAAAGTGGTGCCAAAGTGCATTGTTGCTTTTGTTATTGCCTAACACTAAGACACATTTAATTATTGCTATTGTTGTCGCCATGCAGTACCATGCACCACAGCGGCAGCGGTAGCCATAAATGCTCTTATGCATTTACACTGACAGACATATGTACTTGTGGTATGTATAGATGTATGTAAATATGTATGTATAAATGAGTGTGTGTGCGCCCGCAAACGGACGCGTACGAAATTGTTAATTATACTCGGTATGCATTTAATTAAAATGCTCTGGCATTTTACGGCACGGCACAGCAGAAAATGTGGTTTTCCCTCAACAAAGCAATAAGTACAACAACAGCAACAAAACAAAAACAACAAGCATGCTAATAACATCATCAGCCGCCGCAGCAACAGCAGCAGCAGCTTCAATCAGCTCTTTGCTGCTGAACTGCTTTGAAAGTGAAGTGCTGTTGTTGCTGTTGCTGTTGCTATTTGCTACTGCAATCACTGCAGTTCTTGTTGTAATTTGGCATTGAAATGCAAGCTTTTGTTTGCACAACACAAATGGAATTTACCTTTTTCGTGGAAATTTGTTTTAATTATCTTCTACCGGATTTTTATTACTGGTGCTTGGCAGTAATCAGTACTGAAAAGTACACTTAGAAGTATATACTCAAACGTATATGTAATTTAGAAAGTCTGGATTTTCTGAAATCTAATTACATAAGAAACTTAAAAGAACTCAAAAGTACTCGCTTTTAGAATTACTCATTTAAATTTGTTGTAAAAATTTTTGATGTTTGGTACTTGGTACTCAAAAGTACTCGATACTCATTAGTATTAAGTACTAAAATTCAATTCTGGAATATATTATTTAAAGCTCTTTTAAAAACATTTTATGTACCCGGTACTCATAAGTGCTCGATTCTCAATAGTACTCGGTACTAAAAATTACTCAATTTCAAAATTTACAAGAACTGTTGTAATTATATTGTAAAAATATTTAATTGTTGGTACTCGTTACTTAAAAATACTCAGAACTCAAAAGTAATCGGTACTCAAAAGTACTCGACACTCAATTACTATTTGGTACTCAATTCTAGAATATCTAGAATTTTAAGCTATTTTAAATTTTTTTTAATTTTTGGTACTCGATACTCACAAATACCCGGTACTCACTAGTACTCGGTACTAAAAGGTATTAAATAATATCTCATTAAAAGCGCCTTTAAAACTATTTAATTTTTGTTCTTAATAATTTTTTCATAAAAGAGAGAGGTTATGAGGCCAGAATGTGCTTTCTTAATCATATACTATGAACTTGTGGGGTCATTTAATTCTTAAAGGGTTTAATGGTTTAATTACCGATATTATCTCCTTTCTGTTGATGTAAATGGATGCTCGCTTGTAACGGTAGGGACAAAAGATTAGTCCTCGATTTAATCGACCAGTGCTTGACCTTAGAGACATTCCCGCAAATGTCGAGAATTCAGCTCAAAAAGTGACATTTTCAGTTGAGAATAAATTTGGGATGCAAACTGATCTCTACAAATATTTTGTTGGGTTAATGTTGACACAAATGTCCAAGATCGATATAAAACGATTTAATCGATTTAATCGACCAGTGCTTGACCCTAGAGACATCTATTGGAAAATGGCGAAAGTAGAGCCTAAATCTCTATATTTCGAAAATTGGGGAATAAGCACTTTGAGTACTCAAGGTTTCTCGTTCCAGTCGATTGTTCATTCAGAAAATGTATCCATAGTCCATATTTTATATAGAAATCTATATTTTACCCATAACAAACTTTTCAGTCTAACCTAAATTAGTAATTTTGGTATAAATTAGACAAAAATTTTTCAAATTTCGAAAAAAAAATGGTGGAAATGGTTGAAAGATCCAAATCAAATAATTTTAAATTCAACGGATGTTTATAATTATAGTTTGGTTATTAAATCAATTCCAAATATGGAGATACTATTAGACTGTAATTAAAAGTAGCTAATATTAGCGCCTAAATATAGTTTCAAGGTCTTTAAAAAATTGGGAAAACTAAAACTATTTAATGATAGTAACATTTATTTACAGTACAATTGTATAAATATATCTAAATTTCTATCTCGCATCCATATTAAAAGTAATTGTCAGTCACGCTTTATTGAGTTTTTTAAACATTTAAATAGACATCAACTAAAAATAATTAATAAAAAATCAGTAAACAAATATCAGCGAATTGAACTCAGTACTACAAGCATACCAATAAATATACCATATGAAACCATATAGCCACTTGTCACCCTGCACCGTCAAACAGGTTTCCAATAATCACCCTTTCTTTAAATTACAAATCATTAGTACGACCACAACTTAAACTAATGCGCCGAAACGAAGTGGAAAACAAAAGAATTTACTGGAACAATGCATATAATATAGTAGAGCTAATAAAAATCTGGAATGCAAACTATTAAATATTAACACTCCTGCATATTTTCTTATATCTCTTCATATATATCTGTATGTGTGTACATATAAATATGCACGTTGCTGTACCTGAAAGTTTTGCATGTCGCGCCAACAATTTTTTTTTTTCATAAACAAATTTTTCGCCAGTTGCTCAAATGCTCACTGCAGTTGACTAAGTCAAAGCCGAAGTTAAGCTGTTGTGCTGAGCTGCTTGCTGGCTGTGTGGCTCATTTCTATTTGCCGACTTTCAGATAAAGTAAGTGAGAAGTGCTTGAAGTTTAGTGTGTGAGCTGCTGATAAAGGGAAAGCAAAAGTTGTGGTGCTTGATATTTTCAAGTGTTTTTTGTTGTGGCTGTGATATGTGTGCAAAAAAATGCAAGACAAAATAGTAAAAAAATATATATTTGTGGTTTGTGGTTCGGATTTTTTAGAGTGGTACTGGGTGAGTTTTTGAAATTTTTTTTCGCATTTTTATGGCTTCTTTTTTAAGTGTAATTGCATAAATAATGTTCGTGGAATTAATTTTTGATAACTAGTTGGATATTAACTTGACTTTTGCTATATACTGGAGCGAGGAAACAAAGTCCAACTTAAGAAATAAATATAAAAAATATATAAACCCATATGTTCAATATATGGAAGCTGATAATAATCTTCTAAAAAATCATTAAATATATATAATATATATATACATTACAATTTTATTAACCAAAAAAAAATATTTTCGGCAGTTTCTAACCTCACTTTTTTCAACGCACAGCCTTTCTCGCTGGGTATCTCGAACCAATCTAACATTTACCATATTTCTGTTTATTTACATGCTTGCTTTTCTAATTACCAGTTGTTATTATGTTTTTTTTAATATTTAAATTTTTTATTTCGAAATTGTTGTTGTTTCCTCTTCACACACATTAATTCATTGCAAGTTTTTTGACATAAATTATTATTTACTTATTTATTTAATTTGTTTTTCTAATTTATTTATTTATACAATAATTCGCAATTTGTTTACCTGTGTGATGTTTATATGCATATAAACTTGTTTCGTTTCTTATTTGTTTCAACAGTTATTTTTTATATTTTTTTTTTTTGCGGCCCATTCCTCTTAATTCTGCGAATTTCGATATTTACGCTGTCTCGCGGTTTGTTTATTAGTTTTGTGGTGATTTTTGTATGTTAGCAATATTGAAAATGACATCATCTCACATTTTAAAAGCTAAATTCATACATACACGGTTGATATATACAGCTAAGATTTAACTAATATTTCAATTCAGTGATATATTGAAATTGATGTGAATAATAGTGGGTGTTTCTGCAGTGTTGTAGAACTTTTGTTTCAAATGAAGCTAAGAAAAAATATTGAAATGGCCAATATTGTGGTTTTTTGAAAATTTGCGATTCGAAAAGTTTTTTGAATTTCGAAAGTGTTCTAGAACACATTTTCGAAGCTCGTCAAAAATGTATTCCATATGTAAAATACAAGAGACAATATTTGTTTGGTATGAAAATGCTTCTGGGCGGTGTTTTCAGAATCCATCTTCAAATACAGAATATTTTAGAAATGTTAATTTCGGATAAAACCATAAAAAATACTGACTTTGAGTAAGTCTAACTTTAAGTCTTTATACTGTCTAATTATTATTCTTAAAATATATCAAAAACTCAAATTTTCGAACGACTTAAAGTATCTTACCGTTATATGATAAACAGAAATTTCTAGAATTTAAATTCAAATTTCATCCAAATCACTAGTCTACATTACAATTAAAACTATTTCCTACATTTTACTTATTCAATTTCGTATTTTCATATTGTCACAAAAATAATCGTAAAATTAATTTGCATTCCACTTGACAGTCGGTAAGATCAAACGTTTACATGGTTTTCCCCAAATTGCTTGCGAAATAATCACAGTTTAATTAAGTGATTTGACAGCAAAGTAAAATACCGTAATTTAGTAATGATAAATAAAAATAATTACAATTGATTGCCATTTAAAATTACTTAATTCATAAATTTATGTATAAACTCTGACAATCTCTGCAACAATTAATATGAAGCTTTGAGGCTTAAGTAATAAACAACTTAATTAATAGCTACAATACGGAATTCCGCACGCAGCAAAACAGGTTGTATTCCGTCTGTCAGTAATGTTTACTTAGGCAAATTAGGTATGTGAATATGTTAGAAGTAGAATAAATATATAAGTCACAGATTTGTTTATAACTTACATGCTTAAAAAAAATTTAAATAATCTTATTTACTCTTAAGCTGTCTTTACGCACTCTCTTTTAGGCTATTTTTCTTTGCGTCGCATATTTCCATTTAATCGTTTAATCTGCTAACTCGCAGTATTCTCACCCATATTTTTTGCTTTTAATACTCATTCTTTAAACATTTTTATGCTGATTTAACTAGAACTTTATAATTTTGCATAAATCCAAATCTTTTGTTTATTATTTTCACACTTGACCAGTTAATAAGAATTTTTTATTGAATTATTTTGTCATCTGAGCGGTAATACTGGAGTGTTGACTTTTTAGTTTGTGGTGAAGAAATAAGAAGTGAATATTTGATAATAATGAATATAGTATAGTGATAATTAATATGTTATAAATGAAGACTCGTTCTAATCTGAGAGTTTATAAACCTTAATATTAAGTATATGGGAGATAGATGAAGTTATGACCCGATTTCACTCATTGTTGGCACGGAGACATGTTATTAGAAGAAACATATTCTCTCAAAAATATCTGATATTTCGGTAAAAAATTTGTTAGAAGCACTGAGGTCCTCATACTCGATATATAGGGTCTTGGAAACTTATGGACCGATTTCGATTATTTTTAGAAGGGCGATGCCACTCTTTAAATACAGTATTTTTCAAAGTTCTGTTCCGATATCTTCACTAGTACTAACTTGATTTTCCAAACATATCATTGAGAAGCTAGGAAGATAATATGAACCGAATTTCATTGAAATTGGTCGAGTAGTTTCGGAGATATGGTTTTTGACCCATAAGTGGACGACGCCCATTTTACATTTTGTAAAAAAATCTGTATGCAGCTTCCATCTGTCATTGTTTATGTGAAATTTAGTGTTTCTGACGTTTTTCATTAGTGAGTTAACCCACTTTTAGTAATTTTCAACATAACCCTTGTATGGGAGGTGGGCGTGGTTAAAATCCGACTTCCTCCATTTTTTGACTGTATAAGGTAGTACCTAAAAGAAACGAATACAGAAATTTTCCTTGATATAGCTTTAGTAGTTTGCGAGATATGTAAAAAAAACTTATATGTAACCCTATATCTAACTAGTTACGTTTTAGGACTTACAACTAACGGTTATGTGAACAAAACTATAATAATCTCGTAGCAACTTTGTTGCGAGAGTATAAATATATACCTATTTATACTTAGCATTCAATTTATTTTACGTTGAGCTCATCTTATCATCTTAGATGTGTCCTACTTATTCTATATAGTCAATATTAAAATAGTTTTAGAAAAGATAGAAAGAAGTTAAAAAAATTTAGATGGATATGACAGACATACAGGCTAAGCCGAGTTCTCATTTTGTCAGATTTACTGACGCAAAATTGACAACATTGTAATGATGTTGAAAATGGCAACAGATTATTAATTTCATTTGTAGCGTAATTTGTCTTCGATAAGTCCAAACATTATTGGTCATTTAGTTCAGAAAGTATAGTCATTGATTTGACGTCGACGATCATTAAATTTGACATAGTAAAAATAACAATAAAAGACCTGCAATGCATAAAAATTCTCTTGGTCTCTATGTAGTATAGTCTCTTAGTTTTCATGGGCTATCCGGCCAGCCGTAAATTGTATAGAATACTACAGTTTATAAAATAATAATATTGGTGGAAATTATGAAAAAATTATGACACGGCTTTGACAAATTTACAATATTCTTCTACTTTTATAAAATACTGCATATATATATATAAATCTGTAGGAATGATGCTGAGTGAGATTAAAGCTACATCTTGTGAGACTGATATAGACAATTGTCAAAAAAATTACAAATACTTGGATTACTACTTTATGTATAATGGTTTACCGTTTTTCATATTCTTTTGGAAAATTTAAGAATGTATAAACTAATTTCTTGTTTTCTTAAAGAACTTCTTGTATTTCGTTAATGACCACATGCGGTTTCGAACAATGAAACGCTCAGTAAATCTATTGTACACATAGCTTTAATAAAGAAATATAATAAATGAGGGGTTTCTATGAACAAAGCAGGGTATCATTAATATAGGTAATACGAGAATAACAATAGTTTAACAGTTGTTAATACAAAATGAGAGCGGAAGCAAGCGAGAGGGGCACAAGCTTGAGGGCAGTCTAAAGAAAATCTATAAAATGAGACAACTTACGGCACTTTGACACGAATGTCATAAAAATTAAGCATCTATATGGTCATCATATAGTAATTTCATAAAAAATATACTGAAATAAAATTGCAAGCTTGATAAAAAATACGTTTAAATTACGCACATGAGAGCAACATTATTACATTCAAATGTTCAATAGCTCGTTAGTGAGTACAATGAGTGAACAAAAGCGCAGTGCTGTAGTGAGTACACCGAGGTATTTGTGAAACATAATGAAAATACACTGAAAAAAAACAACAAAAAAAAACAAAGAAACAAAATGAAAAGTAAAATGAACATAAGTGAATAAGAAAAAGAATATGAAAATGAAAATGAAAAACTAGTTAGTTGCTTAAGTACTTCCGCTTGTTTAGGAAACTTTTGTCTGTTCATTGCGCAAAATACGAGAATTGTTGCAATAACAACAAAATACGGTATGTTGTTGCTGCAATTTTGTTGTAGTTCTTCATGTACTGTGCTACAAAGGCAACGACAGCGCCGGGTAATAGGAAAATTACGAACAATAATAGAAACGAAAAAACAAAAACACAGTAGAATAACAACAAAATTGAAGAGCAAAGAACTTAAAGACCAAGTTAAACTAAACTTAACTGGGCTACTGCGCTGAACCAAGCGCAAAGATGAAGTAAAGTTCAGTGTGACTACATCAAAGTAACTAAACTAGAGCGCTGTTGAGCTGAGTAAATTTCGAAAAATAAATAAATAAAATAGCAACAATAATAAAAATGAAAATGACAAATAAGTACTTGAGGCTAAAGGAGGCAAAGGCGCATTACAATAAAAGAGATTACAGCATAGGCGGTGGAGAAGAAAAATACTTTGAAAACTAACAACAAATGTAAAAGAAAAACTACCGTTACAGCCGTAGGGTTGGCAAAAGCGAAATATTAGTAACGATGGCGAAAAAAATGCAAAACTAAATAAAAGTAACAAATAGAGAAACAAACAATGAACATCAGCAAAAAGTATGCACAACAAATGGCTGTCAAGTAAAAATGACAAACACAAAATAAAAAAAAAAAACAGATTTACAACGAACTTTAACGATTTACAATAGGAAAGTTAAAAGTATTAGCAAATGGCAACAAAAATTGTTGTGTGTAAATATGTGCATAAATACATATTTATTACTGAAATAGTTTTCATATTATGGGATACCCTGCATGAATAAGAAATTCGAGGAAAACAGATACGGAAAAAAGAAAGTGTATGTTAAGTCCTTAGATTCCAGATATTTAGTAACAAAAATCTAGGACCATTCAAAAATGTCCCTTTTAAAGGATTGTCGGATCACCGTTATTCTAAGCAAGAACTCGTAGTCTCTATCGATATACATATATAAGTGTAAACAAGAGAGAGGCAACGCATCGAAGATATAGTCCATATCAAGTTCAGTAATTTAGAATATGATGTTATAGGCCCCATAGTTCTCGACATATTTTAATGGTAGGTTACATAATCGAACTTGAACCTGATATAAAGATAAATCTTCTTTAAACACAACTAAGACCGGTTTTGCTAAGGTCTGACACTATCGAAATTGCTTTTTTCTGGAAGTACTGCTTATAACATCCATTACATCTTTCGACAGTTTCTAACAAACAGTTTAACGCATGATCTGGTACAATTAGAAAATACTGAGAGATAATTGTCATAAATTACCCAAGCAAAGAAAACTCTTTCGAATCTCAAGGTTTTGAGCTTGAAATCCAAGTTTCAATGTTCGAAGATTGCTTGATACTTATGGGACCCCCTTTGTCCTTATACTTTTATAACATCAAACCCCAACTCATTAATGGGAAGAGTTAAGGTCTAAGAAACGCACATACAGAATAAACTAAGGGTTTCCAGGTGTTCCATAAGTATGAAATCGGCGGAACCCTAAAGCCCCTAACCAAAAGTTTTTATATATATTGACCAAAAATTACTTACTTACCGCTCTTTCGAGCCATGTCAACCCTCTAATGTCATAATAGTAGCCTTCCAGATTAAATTGATCTGTGAAATGTTTTCATATAATTCTATTCTTATGGAAGCTTCTAGAATTAAACAAATATTTATTGGAGAATATTACGGGAGTCTTTAAATAAGTCAAATTTCAAGAATTAAAGATAAAAATTTAATCCAACTGATCTAAAAACATATTACATACTTATATTTTCTTACTTCCTTCATCCTACTGGGTCGGCTTTGGTGCAAATTATTATGGCATAAGCGCACTCATATGAGCTCCCTAACATAAACACTATTTTACTACTTAGTTAACGATCTATGCAATGCCATACCGATAAGCTGCTGAGCCGCTGAGACCCGAAAGCGTAGTCAAGTTAAGCAACACAAAGGCAAAAGCGGTGAGGAGTTGAGCCTTTGAATTCACTAAGCAGTTACCGAATGGCGATGCCAATGTAGTTGGCTGCAGTTTGGTGTACGCCAACCAATAGTCCACCAATGGCTGCTTAGTTGCCAGCAACAAATATTCATACCTTTACTGCCGCGCAACGCTTGTGAGCCGCTGCCTAACTCCAGCTTCTCGCGTTTTTGCTCTATTTCGGCCTACCCACTGAGGCCTGGGGAATCATTGGCACACAATACCTTTAGTTACATGGCTACATGTGCGGGGGACAAAAAAACACAGCTCACATAACTGTTTTGAACCCAACAAATCTGGAGCGACAATAAATGCGCACAAAAAGTGCTTGTTGTAACTGGAAAAAAGAGGCGAAATGAAATTTCACAGCACATTCCGATAGAAAATCACGCCATAATAGCAAAATAGTGCAACAGGATGGAAAAAAATGGTAGTAAAAAGCATGCACATAATACGGAAAAAAGAAAATTCCATAGAAAATTCACAAATACTTATTATTAGGGTGGTTCTTAAAAAATTTGATCTGAATTTTTTTTTAACAGTTTAGGTATTAAAGTCGGTATTGTTGGGGTCAAAGGTGGCATGTACGAAGTTTGGTTCCGATTAGTGATTGTTGGGATTGTTAATCAAGGGTCAATATCGATTCTGTTTTGTTCTGTGTCTAATTTATTCTTGGTTTGACATGATATGAAAAAATAGCTTATTATTATCTTCGTGGTGTACTTCTTCACTTTGGCCCCTACGGTTGTATCCGTACAAGGTTTAAAGTTGAAGTAATATTCTCAAAAACTTTCCCACACTTTTTCGTACCACCCTAATGTAAACTTATTGTCATTTTTCGTTCCCTTACATTAGCGCAGCAAATAAAATTAGTGCAACAAATGAGCACAACGACTCTTATAATAGTGCAAAAATGAGGGTGTGTGCGCATGTATATGTATGTGTCTATATAGTAGTGACAAGTCGTTGCAACTTCAATTGTGCAACAACAAAGTAAACTATTTACTAATAATACCAGCAAACAAGCTGAAAAAATAAATAAATACATTTCAAATACTTTACTCATATATATATGCACTCGCTAGGTAGTGGGGGGAGGGGGTACATATCCTTTGTCAGCGTGACCTACATGCTCTCTTCCTCTACTTTTGCAATTTTCTCGAGCGTATTTTTCGTAATATGTTGCAAATGATTGTCAAATCGTCTAAGGTATCCATATTTATAGCAACTGGTTGGCTTCTGTAGTGGCATGTGATTGGGAAATAGTAAATAATATGCTCGTTATTCGAACTATGAAATATTTTGAGGTTATTATTGTGTATTTGTTGTAATCATAAATGCTTATAATAATGGAAACGTTTTTTTTTTTGTCTGAAAAAAATTTAAGAAATTAATTCTACTGGGTTTAAAATAATTTTTATTGAAAAGTGGAATGTTAAATGTTTTATTCCACAACTTCTTTGGATTTGAATTGAATGGTAGTCATCTCAATATGATAAAATTGTATGTTTCAGGATCCCAAATTATCAATACCGAACCCTCGGGACTTACTCTCTTTGAATATTTTAGAACTTTAGCATGTTTTATTAGATCAATTTCAATAATTATATGCTTTAGATATGTGAAATGAGCCCATGAATACAATTTTTATGCATCAAAACTAAAAATTGTTGTTCGGGATCCCGAAGTCATAATCCTGAAATTTCGGGACTCACTTTTTTATTAATATTCTGTAGTTTTTTATTGTTTTCAAACAAATTTTCTTGATTAGATTGGATGTGCAATAGTTTTTTGTGATAAATATCATAAATGAAGTCAATAAAAGCAATTATTATGGACCAATGTCAAAACAGTACACTTCGGGATCTCGAAATAGTAATCCCGAAATTTCGGGATTCTGTCTTAGATTGATCCCGCGAGATTAAAAAATAATATTAATCAACATGTCAGAGATATCAAAACAAAACGAGCAACATTAAATTTTTTAAATTTCGTTTTTGCCTAAAAATTCAAATTAAAATGAATAAAGCAACAATAAATATTAATATTTACAATGCCAAATATGAAACAATTCCAAACAATTAACATACTTCCAAGTTTGCTTCGAAGTGCTGTCACGTAGCACACTTTGCACCCACTTTGCCGATAATTTTGCAAATAAAACTTCTTGAATTATGAAGAAGGAAGCTAAGTGACACGCACGCGAAAGCGTAATAAATCAGTGTAAATAAGTACACAGGTAGCATGTGTGTATAAATAATATTGTAAATATGTGAGTATAGGCAATTTGAGAGTTTTTGTTCGCTCAAAGTGGAAGTGTTTTTTTAGCCAGCATACAGCCGCAAACATGTGAATACATATGCACAGATTTATAGATATTTTTATATTGCAGTCTCCAAATATACATGTAGACAAGACAAATAACTGATTCTTAACCATTTCTTTTCAATGCAATTCTTTTACCAGTAATCAAAATTTAATATTCTGATGGGTTTATTGATAAACATATAAGAAAGTGTGAGTAAAATCGCTTTTATGCATTGGACATATGTATGTGTCCTTTTTTAAAGTCCGTTAAATTAATCAATCGAAATTTTTATTGAGAAACCCTTTTTTGCCTTTTACACTGCCGGCTACTCGACAACCGATCAGCTGTTATATATTTTTTTTTTACTTTTCATAAGAAGTTGGTAAGTTTCATCAGCTGATTGATATTTTTAGCAGCGGCATCTACCGTAGCTTTTTTATCAAAAAATTCAGTCAATCGCAGACAAAGGACGTATATCGTACGTCTTTGTCGCAGAGTTGCATTTCATTTTCAAGATTTATTTTAGATTTTGTATGGTAAATCGATCTTAATAAGCGTTTTAATCGAACAGTGGTCGGTTAGTTGATCAATTAGCTCCCGTGTAAAAAAGCTATTAAATTGTTTTCGTTATTAAATACTAATTAGAATGCAATAATGTGTATAAATTGATATTAACATTTATTATTTTTTATTCTTCCAGCATCTTTCGACGAAATTTTAAATTTATTTTCATTGAGTTCAAAATGAAATATAATCAAGTGAGTAACTATTTTCCTCAATTAATATAATAAATAATATTTTTTAAAATATTAATATTGCTCTTATTATTTAATTAATTATTATAAATATTATATAGTAATCTTATTCGGAAATTTTCTTGAATATTTATACTGAAAAAGTATAAAGGCTTCATCAAAGAATTTTATCTTTTTTTAATTAATTTTATTAAAAACTATTTTTAAAAGTTTTACCATGAGCACACACTTTTTTTAATATTTTTCTCAGATTTATTTTTTGATAGGTGGCAACTCTGTTCAAAATATTTCAAAAACCAGTACTACCTGAATACTGTTCGGCAGGCCTTATTATTTTGACTATTTTTTCCACATATAAAACTTTTAATTTTTTGATGGGTGGCAACCCTGTTCTTAAATTTACCCAGTATTACTGTTTTTGATATTGTAATTTTTTTATCTCGCTCTGCTTGCAATTGCCTAAATTAGTATAATTTATTTTATATTTTTAATAATTTTTCACTTTCAAATTATTATATGGGAACTCTAGACAAAAAAAAATTATAACATTTAATCTTCTAATAATTTTTTACATAAAACTATTGCCAAATTTATAAATCACTCACTCGCATATCTAAAACCATGCTTTGCTTTCTCTGCGATTAAAAGAACTCGTTAAAGATCTTAAAAGAAAAATAATTAATAGCCAAATGCTAATGAAAATAAATTTATTGCTGTCTAGAAAATCCAAAAACTAAAACTAAAACCAAACCAATACAACACCGCTAGCAAAGAGGTAATAAATGAAGAGGCACAAATACACACACACACACTTGTAGGTATGTATATGCTTTTAACTTTCTTCAACGTCGTCTTCTACGCCATTGGCAGCAACAATTTACACGCTTGAGTCCACATATAGCCAGCCGCCAGTGCAAACATGGTAGTAGCGAGCAATAGAAATATAACAACAACAACACAACAACCGGCAGCGCTAGTTCTTAGCGACTTGTGGCGAGTTAGCAGCCAAAAGCCAGCGAAAGGAAAAGAAAGAAATGAAAAAGGAAGCACAAAACACAAAAAAAAACGAAGAAAATGCAAAGCAGTCGCTGCGTATGCTTGTTGTTGTTGTTGTTTGGCTATTGCATGAAATAGATGTAAAATGTGTATGTGGAAATTACGGTGTCGTCGGTTGCCGTCGTCGTCGTCATCATCATCATCGGGTTGGTTTGAGGTCATTCACATTGACGACGACGCGTCCGCTCGGCGTTTGGCTTGGACCGGTGAGCTGTCTGTACACATGCGCTGCGCATATGTGTGTGTGTGTTTGTGTGTCGGCAATTGTACGTGTTTGGCTAGCGAGTTTGCCGGTTATTATTGTTGTTTGCTTGCTTGCTTTTGTTATTGTTGTTGCTGTTGAAGCGCTAATGCCAAGCTAGCCAGCCAGCTAGCTTACTAATCTCTGCGCTGTTACTACATTGTTGCGACGCTACTGTTGTTGTTATTGTTTTTGTTGTTGTTGTTGTTGTTACTATCACCGGTTGCGGCCGCCACCAACACCAATTACAGTTTGTTGCTATTGCCGCTAGTTTATATGCATATTTGATTGTGGCTGACTTAATGTTGGCTTGCGGCCTCTCTCTCCCCCTACCCGCTGTAATTCACTTCGCCACTTTCATCGTCGCTGTTTCTTCTTTTTTCATTTCTTTTTCAATCACGCATACTCCGGTTTCGGCTTCCGTTTCAAGCGAGCAGCGAGTAGCTGCTGTGGCACTCAAGCTGTAGTGGCTTTAATATGTAAGCGTTGTTGTTGTTGCTTTGCATATATTATTGCGGCAACGACGGCTGCTGAGAAGACGTTGGCGCAACAGCAGCCACAGCCACAGGTAATGACCAACTTTAGACTCTGCACGAAGCGTCAATTGTGGAAAAAAATAGTCAACAGCCAATAGTTAGTTAGTTGTTGGTGGCAGCAACAACAACAACAATCATTTTCTTGTTGACCGGTTTCTGGTGTGTTGTGCCTGGTTGCTGCTGTTTTGCCACTGTGGCATACTACATAAGTTCAACACAGTTCAGTTGCCGATATAAAAATGCAAATATCCACTTTTATATATATTCATACATAGAATTATATATATACCGTGATATAGTCGTTGTAGCGCAAAAATTTGTTCGAGCAGACAAATTTAGTTGTTGCTTTATCAAATAAATTATTTATAGTGAATTGAACGGCAGGCAAAAAGTAGCAGCAAACACACAGATAGACCACTCAAATCTTGAAAAAAGTAAAATCGAAATCTCACTGCCCTTATCGACATACAAATCTCTAAAATTGCACGCAAACTTCGATCAAAAAAGTTGTTCTGCAAAATGGCTGCCTCAAACTCAAAACTCTATCACAAAAAACAGGTCAGTGTCTGTTCCACTGTCACAACGACAATGAAGGCGGCGAGCTAGTTCGAGAACTTACCAAAAATGAAGTTCATAAAAAGGCGGAGTGCAATCTTTTTTCCTTCTAAATTTTTTTTGTTCTTGTTTTTGTATTGCTTCCGCCATTTGTACTTAGCCTTCGTCTAACTTTCGCACTTCACAAGTCAAAAGTTTGCTGGCCCCGAAATTTACTTTTTCCGCTTTTGCCTGGCATTGGTGTGCGGCAACTTAGAAACCGGAAGCGGAAATTGTTCGTGGGCGAAATGGAATTAACTTTGAACTCTTGTGCTATTTTCGAGCGCACAAGAATAAAAAAGTAAAAAATGAACAAAAAATGTACATAAAACCAAGGAACGGTGTGCTAAAAGCGCAGGGAGTGGAAAAAATTTTAGCGCGGAAAACAAAAGCAACAGCAAAGCGGAGTTTATGTCGTTGAAAGATATAAGCAATCGATAAGTTGTGGACTAAGCAAAATATGAAGGACTCAAGTGGGTGTTGTGATGCAGGAAAAAAAATATATTTTTTTGCTTTTGCTGAAAATTTCATTAAGTTAATTTCTGTAATTAAATTTTTTAATCAAATTAGATGAGCCGTTATTGTAGGGCAGTAATTGGGTGTCAAAGGTTAACTGGTGTACCATCAGTAAGGAAACTTAAATAGTATTTCACCTACAAAACTATCAAGAACCGATTTTTAATTATTAAAAATTTTGAAAAAATTTCAAATTTCAAAAAAATTCATGTTCGAAAAAAATTCGAAAATCGAAAAAATTCGAAATTTTAGATATAGTTTTGAGATATACTCCATGCTGATACAGCCGTGCGCTACTTGGCTTTGGGTCACTTCAAAGAGTTTCATCAGCAAGGCAAATTTAATAGCTCTTCCAAAGCTATCAAGAACTGGCTTTTAATCGGTAATATTTTTGGAAAAAGCACAGCTTTAAAAACAATCACGAAAAAGAACACGAAGTCAAAAAAATTTTATATTGCAAAGACAGTTTTGAGTTATACTCCAAGCTGATACTCGTATGTATGTACATCCGTACTTGAGTGTGGAAGATTAACTGTTGTACCACCAGTAAGGAACTTCCAAAACTATTAAGAACAAGCTTCCAATTAGTAAAGTTTTTGAAAAATTATTGAATTAAAAAAAATCGATGTTCGAAAAAAAGTTTAAAGTTCGAAAAAAATCGAAGTTCGAAAAAATTGTGTTCTTCTAAAAATTTAAAATTTAAAAATTGAATTTGAATTGAATTTCACAAAATTGCAAATTTTGTTTAATAAAAATTGCACGTACAGTTAAATAATAAGCATAATTTAGAAAGCAAGATTATAGTGTCCAAAATTTGACATTAAAAAATAATTCTGTAAAACACTTGAAATTTCTTTCAAAAATATTCCTATTAATTTCTTTTATTTTTACTTTTACCCACATTCTTTCAACATTTTCATTTTACAACTTTGTTAGCGAGCAATTTGCGCTTCATTCTTTCCTTTCATAAACGTTTGCATTGCATTTGTTTAATATTATTATGGTCATTATGTTTTGACCGCCTTTCGCTAACGGAATTACACGGTTATCGTGTATGGGTATATACCTGAAAAACATGCCGTGACATTGACAAGCGTTGTTGTTGGTTGGTGGTGGGAGGCAAATCGCATAGCGAAATTGCAACGGCGTCACACAAAATCTTCTCATACCATATAAGCTAGCTGGCAGCACAGCGCCATGACCTACGACCTCCACGCTCGCGTGCATTGTCTATCGCTGATTCATATATTGTCGCTTCGTGAGCGCGCCTCTTTCAATTCGCCATTCGTCTGCCACATTCGAAAGACTTACTTAAATGCTTTTGTTTTTACTGCCTGCCTGCTTGTCAGAATCCGAACACCTTTCTTTCACCTCCTCCCACTGACGGCTGATTGTTTTCTGCTTCTTTTCCTTCTTGCTTTTCTCTTACTTTTTGCATTGTTTTGTTTAAACGCGACGACGGACTTAGTGGGGTTTGCGGTTGATTGTCGGCAGCCTGGCTGGTTGTTTGGTTGATGTAGAGGGTATATGTGTGTGTGTGTGTGTGTGGCGAACGAAGACAAATTGCTGGAACAATAAGTACGCGAACGTGACTGGAAATTGTTGAGTAGTTGCACGTACAAATGCCACAAACGTAAAAGAACGCGACACACACAGACATGCACACAAACACATGCAAATCGACCATGTCGTGAAAATATATTTAGTGTTGCCACACACACATACACACACCCACATACATGCAAGGAAGCAGCTTACAAGCGTTATGCGGCTGTTCAGCTGTCACCTGCACGACACTTTTGTGTTGTTGCTGGCGCAAATGACGGCGACAAACAATTTAAAAGCACACACTCACTCACACATATACATATTTAAAAGCCTCTGAGCTTGCTTGTGGCATGTCGCTGCAATATGGCGGCTGTTAGCCCGTTGTTGTTATATATATTACTTGAAGCGCATATATTTATAAATATCCATATACCCATGCACCTTACCTCTTTGCCAGCGTCAAATGTGTGCTATTCAATAAATTAAATTATTTCAATTGGCTTCGCTTCATTTGTTTTGCGTAGCGACTGTGCGACGGCGCGACATGCCTTTGACGTTTTTTGCCACAACGCGGCCAATAACTTCTTGTGTGCACAACAACAAAAGCAAAAAACAACAAAAGCAAAATCAGTTAAAATGCTTGTAATGATGATTACCTTTGTGTTTTTTGTAAACTTTTGCTGCCAATAAGGATGTTGTTGCCTTGCCAGCCTTTTGCGAGGGTTTTTGTATTTGTGTGCTTAAATTTAGTTTTGCGCGCCATTTTCCGCTTTCTTGCCGTTTCTACGTGCACTGCATAAATTTTTAATAAAATTCCAATTTTTATATAATATTTTTTTTCTTTTCGCTGTTGTTGTGTTATGCAAATCTGGAAATTTCCTGTATTACAATTTTAATTTTGTAAGCTGATATATAACATTAAAAAATAATAATAATTTTGTATTATTTCTGGTGACTGAGCTAGTGACTAAATGGTGTGTGGAGTGTACTTACGTATATGTATGGCCAACTACTTTTTATGCAACATTTCGCTGACACTTTTCTTGTATTCACGAGAATATTCGAGGTATTCAGTGCTAATTGCTAATTCAATATTATTCGAGCGACTTTGTAGCGTATTTTTGGCTATGAGTCATCGAGCGTAATTCATTTTCAGCTTTTTTTCGGAGTATTGAGTTTAAAATGTACTTCTTTCACTTTCTTATTCTTCTTATTATTTTTTTTTTTAAACTGGATTGAACTTGACGTCAGCACTGAATATGAAATGTGCTGAAAATTATATTTTTAGAATTTAAGCTGGGCTTGGTCATACACTGCCGGTCAGTTTAGTGAGTAAAAAAATTAATAATTAATTGTATAAAAACAAAAAACTTTATTATTAAATAATTTAATAAAAAAAAAATAACTAAATAATTTTATAAAAATTCAATTTAAGTTTTTGTTGTTATAGTTAACGTATTTTTTAAAAAATATAATGAGTTTGCCACTTGTATGAAAATTTTAAGTAGAAAATTGCCAAGGAAATCTAAAAATTTATTTCAGAACTACTGCATTGAAAAATATTTTTTGAGGGGTTGCCACCTGTTGGCAAATTTTAATTTAAAATAATTGATATGATAGAACAACTGTTATTATAGGATTATCAAACTAAAGATATTTTAGAATACATATTTTTGAATATGTTTTTGAGTAGGGTTGCCACCTGTTTAAAAGTTTTAAGTACACATTTCTTATTGTAAGGATATATTACACGCTAAGCTGGTTTTAAAATATTTATATATGAACAATATTGTTAAAATGTATGTCTGAAGGGTTGCCACCTGTTATTATTATGTTTTTTTTTTTTAATATAGAGACCAAATAAGTGAAATATTAAAATATACTCCGAAAAATATATAGGCTTAAGAAATATTTCGGGTTTATGTATTTTCTAAAGTGGTTGCCAAGTATTTAAAAAATTAATTCGAAGAAATTGATAAATTGTATTAAATCTTTAAATATTGATCTCAAATAAAAGGAATTTGATAAATATTGCCATTCTTTAAGAAACTATTTTAAATACATAAAATATAAATGTATTTAACTATTGGCCATAAGCCGTAAACTTGGAGTCTAAACTATACATTGACTTCATCCATCATTCCATTACTCCAGAAATTATGGGAGTAACTTGGTCTTTGAAAAATAATATAATTTACTCAACACTATACATATATTGTTTTAGACCCTGAAATTAAGTCTGGATATTTTTTTCAAATGGACTTTGGTTATCTTGAAGCAGATATCATGTGAATTTCGAGATAATTTGAAGTATGCTAGCGAGTTGGCAATTCATGTTTTAATATAATATCGGGTCTTTGCCGATTACGTAAACTAGGTTGTAATATAAATAGTCACTTCTGAAGACCAAAGTGGCGTCTTCAGTTGTCTTTTCCTCTAAAATCACAATATTCTTCTCATCAACGACTTTGCCTTGATGTCTCTTCCATTCCTAGTTTCCAATAATATGCTTCAAAGCCTAGAACTAACTCAAAATAGTACCCAAATAGTAAAAAATCCAAAGCTTGAAACTTTCTCTCACTATCAGCTTCTCAGCTCCTCTTATCCCATCTATCACTTTCCATCTAAAACGGTATACAATTTAAAACACGTACATTCTAAAAAACTAATACACTTCAATTGAATTTGAATTTTTGTACGCATTTTCGTAATCGATCAAGCGTTTCACTAGCCCCTAATTTACCCTAATAAATTTGGCAAAAATATTTCGGAACATATTGTCAGGCATGACTAATTTATTTTACGCTGCAAGAATTTTCCTAACAATCTGATTAAGTAGAAAATAAATTAACTCCAAAATCGAGTTTGTACAAAACGCCCACAACTCGGCCCGTATTGCCATTGAGTGCCGTCTGTCGGGGCGGACGGGCCAGGCGTGTGCGTGCCAGAAATGCGTAATGGACAGCTAACAAGTTCAATGTTGCCATAAATCGCACAAATCCTCGTAATCGCCATCTTCATCGCCGTCATCGATCTCGCAATTGCTCACGTTGTAGTTGCCAGTTGTTGTTGTTGTTGCCATTGTTTCTGCTGTTGCTGTCGTTGTTGTTTCGTTGAACAATTTCACACACCCATTCGAATGGGAATACTCGCAGCAAATGTTGAAATGTGAAATGCGTTTGTATGTTGTAGGTGCGGCAGTTCGGTCGTGTCAGGCATTTCTGCTGCTCATCGGAGTAATTGTTACAAGACAAAGTAAAATCAGCAGAGACCACACGTTCGTCTGTATGTATGTGTGTTTGTATATATGTAGATTCATGTTGTGATTACCTTTTTCACTGAAGCTTTATTCTTCTACATTTCTTTTCATTTAATTTGCGCACAATTTGTTTCAATCGAAAAACGAAAATAACACATCAAAACAAATAAATACAATTTATACACATGTAAAATGTCAGTGTTATTTTTGGCTGGGAATTTTTATGTTATAAATTTGTAAACATTTATGTAATTCCAAGAAATTACTTGAAAAATACTTTCAATCAGAATTTAATTAATTCAAATATGGATATATTATGCAACGAAACACAAAAAGCTCCAATTTTATGAACACGAGCTTTACAAGATTATTTAAGAGGTTGGAGGGACGCAGATTGTTTTGAGTAATTTGTAAGTTTTATCTTCAATCTATTTCCGAATCGACATTAGCCGACTAAAGAAATTCGTAACAGATTCCAAGCATTTCGCTGAATCTTAAGGGTCTTTGATCCATCAGGAGTTTATTGGTATCACAAGGTATAGCGCTCAAAACTGTCTAAGTGAGATCTTCTGTATTTGAAGAGATCTACCTACAAACCTAACCTAATCTCTTCAATCTACAACGATGAAAGCATTAACTAAAAAAATATCTATATTTTGTCTGGCACTCATGTGTTGTTATTCTAAAAGTAACGGTCTTTCAAGAACACTCGAACTTAAGTCATGAGAAGATTTATTGTAGTCACTAACCTAAACTTAGTAATCATTGAAAAGCATATTTCGAGAATTTTGGGAACTTTGACTTTCCTTTTTCAAGGGAAAAGAGTCTTTATTTATTTTACCGCATGAAGAATTTTTAGTTAGATTGGAACATTGGGGTACGTTGGAGGATATACATACATACCTATGTTATCCACTTCATTAAAGTAGAGTATTTCCAGTGATAATGTTCTAATATTTTATCATCCCGAGGTTGTGATCTGCAACCTGACGATACTATGTTGCCATTGTTTAGAGACCAAATCTCAGGGAATGGTTTTTGGGATAGCTAAAGCGATAAAGTTCGGTGATATTGAATTTGATTTAAGCTGATATATTATTTTCAATCTATGTATGGTTAGAGACTCAAATTAATTTAACACCATTTTCTATAGACTGTTTCGTACTATCGCTTGAATGACTACTATGATGCGAGTGATATTTCAAAGAATTCCTACATAAAACGGAAACAACTTGAAACCATCTATAAATTTTAGATTTCTACATGGAAGAATTCACTTTCTTTTGGAGAATATATTCAAAAAAACTGGTTTGAAACCCCTTTTTGAGCCTTTGAGACATCTCGACAGTTTTTTAGCTTGTTGTTTTTCTTTTTTTTTTGTAGGGGAAAGATTGATTCTGCATTTCACTCAACTTTTATATTCTTTTGTCGGTCACTTTGACCAGTTCAGTTGTTATTAATTATCTTATATGAAATTTAGTTGGACGCATGTTAAAATTATCTCAAAGGTCTCTATGGATTGTAAGTTTTCCGGATTCGAACTGTTATGTACTCTAAGTACTATAACAATTTTCTGTCTAGACTTGATTATCATCGTTACTTCAAGTTATTTGGCATCGACTTCAGGTATAGATAATGGATGTTGGGAGTTGATAGCAGTCTTTGTGTCTCGGCTAGCAGATTCTTGGGAGAAATAAATTAAATATTCTAAAAGTACATTTAACTTACTATTATTCATAGCAAGAATTTGTTTTTTAGCTTTCATAATTTATATTTATACAGATACAATTTTTAATTTATTATCATAAATTATTTTTACCGTTATTAACATTATTTTAACTTTTAAAGTGAGGTGAAATTTGCGAGGCATCTTTATATACATTCATTATATGTTTGTTATAATATATTTCGTTCCTAACTGTGGTTAGCATTTGCAACACTGCATAAATTTTGCGAATTTTTGGGTTACCTTTAGATTTTGTTACTACTTTTATTCAAAAAGATATATACAGATTTCCATTAGTGTTCAGTAATTTAATTTTCACTACTCTTTTCACCAATTTGTCACACTGTGCGTTCCACGCTGAGCTTTCATGGCATTACACACTGACACACATATACTTAGCATCTCGGGTGAATATAGGTGCGGCTGTTGTAGCTACGCTTCATTGCTGATTGCTGGCTGCTGCTGTTGCCACTCAGTCTTGCTGTTGTTGTAGTTGTTTTTAGTGACGTTTCAGATAATTGCAGCATATCACTCTTGGTATGTGTTTTGCTATTTTATTTTATTTTTATTTTGCAAATACTTGTACAGCACTTCATGCAAAAAGGCTGCACATCAACGCTGCGCCACTCCGCGCCCTGTCATTTTGTACATAAAGACACACATACGCGCGTACAAATTCGTTTTCGATTTCGCCAAACGCTTTTAGGGCGTGTTGCGCATGCGCAAATGCCACACACTGTGAAGTCAATTACTGTCACATAGAGACACACTTATATATAATATATATGTGAGTGTTTTTAAGTGTCGTCGTCAAATATTTGTGTTGCTGCCACACGCGCATCGCATCACCGCTGCTGCTTTTCACTTTTGTGATTTAATTTAATTTTACTGCGCTGCATGCGCATCAGCCACCCGGCGCAGCTGTTGCTTAGCTGATGCTTTTATTGCGATTTGGCATTTCTCTGCACAGTTGTTGTTGCTTTTGTGTTCTTTGGTTCCTCTAATGCCTTTCAGGGAGTGTTTTTAGGGCGCGTGTGTTTATTACTGTTGTTGTTGTTGTGATTCTTTTGAGCTTCTTTCTTTGCTGTATGTTAATACATTCTACTGCTGCTTCTCTAACACAGATTACAATCATTACTGTCATTTCCTTTGCGACTTTCTCTCGCCAGCAGCACGTTGCCGATCATGCAACACTCCCCAAAAATCGCTTAGAAATCATACTCACATGTAATATACTAATAATAATCAGTACTAGGCAAAGCAGGAAGCTATCAATTTCAATTTCTCATACTCAAAAATATATTCTTTAAATAATTTTCCATTATAACTGCATTGTGTCCGTCCATTTGTGGCATGCTTCCGGGCGGAAGACATTTAATTATGCTTTGTTCGCTTGCTCTAAAATAATATAATAATGAAATGCGCTTCGAGCGCTTTTCCACTTTAATTTTTGAAGTTTATTTATATTTATTTGTGATTATTGGCCGCTGGCAACACTTGCGTGTGTGAAGCTGCTGTCAATTGCCACTCATGAACAGTTACAGTAATAGTTATTGCAGGCAGACTGCTTGTAGTTAATTTATTAAAATTATTGCTTAGAGAAATATCATTGAATTATGTTGTTGTTGGCCTTGCAGACTTGTCACGAGCAATTTGGTATATAAAGTGCATTGAGAAATAGAATGTTGAAATATATATTTTTTATTATTTTTAGTTGGAGATTACTTGCAAGCGGAAATGAGATTTTCGATGTTTCTTTTTTAATTTTTTCTTAATAGAAGACTCTCATTTTACTATTCAATTGTTATTTATGACAATTAAAGCGCATTTTTAATATTTAATTAAAAAACAGTTGAGTATGGGGTTGCCATTTGTTGGATTTAAAAATTATAAAATATTTTAACAGCAAAGAAAAATGTATTTTTGTGAAATATAACGATATTTATGCGCTAGAGAATCAGAAAAATAAAATTTTTCAAAACAGTGTTGCCACCTATTTCAAACAATATAAGTGTGTATGTACCGAAATGTGTGAGTTGAACTAAAAATTCATATGAATTACTTTTATTTTAAAATTAAAACATAAAATATGTAATAGAGTTGCCACTTAATTTAAATTTTCCACATGTAAAACTATTGATATTGATTTAAAAGTATTATTCAAAATGTATTCAGCGTAGATTTACACAAAAAAATTAATAATAATTCATTGGAGGGTTGCCATTTAAACATAATTTTAAAAATTAAAATGAAAAATTGGTTTGTGCATGTTTCAAGAAAATATATTTAGAGTACATTTATTCGAAAAATAGATTTATTAATAAAAATGAATAGTAGGGTTGCCATTTAAATACAGTTTTGAATAAAATAAAATGCTTAATTATGCATGATTTAATAAAAAGATGTTATAAAATATAATAGAAGTTTTTAGTCACAGCAATCAATATTAGGGTTGCCATATGATTATAATATATATAATTTTGTAAAGATTTATTTAGAAAAATCCGATAAAAAATTTAAATACTGTAAATGGATGTCGTTGGCAATTTTCCGCAACATTATTTTGACCTCTCTAAAATTCTGCAAATATTTCCGCATATTTCTTATCGCTCAGGTGCACACTAGACACCTTAAATTATCACCGAATGTTGTAAAATTATTCATGTGTTTCTTAACTGTGCATTTATGCAAAATTACCAATGCATTCTCTGCACAATTTATGTTGCAATAAAGTATAAATTCTCACCAACACCAACACACACCCCCGAACAAGCGAGCTGGCGATTGCCGATAATGGTGGAAAGTGAAGTGTAAATTATAACCAAAGGAAGGAATAAAATTGTCATAAAGACAAAAGCATTGACCACAACATAAAAGGCACACAAAACTGGAGCATAAGACGATAAAAGGCGAGCTTCTGTGTGTATTTGTGTGTGTGTGTAAATATATGGTATATACATAGATGTATGCTGCAAATAGACACTGTATCTTCAATGCCATAAATATTTATTATGTCTCTTGTGTACTTATTTCCCGCATTAAATTTTTAATAGTCATTTCCTTAAATCAATAAATATGCTATTATACTGGTAGGTGCTTACATAAACGTATTTGCGGTGTAAATAAAATGCAGAGCAGCAGCAATATCATACGCCTTCGCCTTCGCCATCGTCTTCATGTCTTGAATTCATTGCGCTTTCGGACAGCTTGAGTTTGTAACTGTCGCAAGGCGTAAACATTAATATCGTTTGGTGAATTTAATAAAAGCGAAATTCAATAGAATATTCTCCGAGCTGGCTGACTCGAAGAAATACAAGAATATTTAGGCGTTATTTTTGCTTTTGTAGCGTATATATCAGTGCGAGATAAGCCGGTCTATTGTATTTACAGTTTCATTACAATTTCTTCACTTCACTTTTGTTGTGTAAAGTTATACTCGTATTGCAATTTTACTTTATTTGCTTTAATTTGCATTTAAAGTGAAGCTTTAAGGAAAATCTGTCCATGATGTATGTATTTATACATAAGAGAGTTGGTCGTTTTGAAAATTGCTGTGTCATAAATATTTATACAAGATTTAGAAACAATTTATTGATATCTGTTTTCATTCGGGTTCAAAGTAATTTCATCGGGAATTTATCATTTCTTTAGCTATTTTCAAAATTGATTTTTAGACGATTCTTTTTACGTTTTCTATAAAGTTATAATTTATTAGAAAAGTTTATTTCAATTTGAATTCATATAATCTCCCTCTCTACTAATATAACCATCCGTCAGAATCTGACAATTAATTATATGAATCAGGAAAGATGATATTTATCGTGCTCAATCGTTCTAAATCTTGATTTATCGTTCACCTTAAAATTTATGGAAAATATCGTCTTTTATTGTAATTAATGGTACTCTTTCCTTCTCTTTGAGAGTAAAATGTGGCTCGTTGCTGATATGCTAGCCTCCTTAATATGAATCCAATTCAGATCTGTTATAAAATATAATGTGTTTTATAAAGTTTCAAGGAAACTTTTCAGAAGAGCTATATTTTTTTAAACAAATTAACTTTAGTCGTACTTTCAAGGGAATAATCTATATACTATATCGTTGGTAGCTGATATATGTGTTCTGAAAGAAGAGTTTGGGAGATCACGCATGTTTTAAATGTCGTGTCAGATATGAAGTAATGTAATGTTAATTGTATTGCTTTGGATTTGAATGAACTTTGCTTTTATTACAGACCAATATTACTGGCATAGCTTTCAGAATATACAACTTTTTGCAATATATTTATTTAATATTATTAATATAACACACAATTTGACCCACATATAAGTCATATACAGTGGTACCTCGACATACGAGTTTAATTCGTTCCGCAACCTTGCTCGTATCTTGAATTACTCGTATCTCGAAGCAAATTTCCCCATTCAAAACAATTGAACTACCACTAATCCGTTCCAGCCTCCAAAATGTCACCCCAGTTATTGTTGAATAATAAAAACGTATTTATAAATATCAAATATTTATTACACAAAAACAAAAAAGAGAATGTAAAGAAATAAATTAGAAATCCTCACTGGTCTTTGACTTTTTCGCTACATTTTTCTCGCTTTCACCTGTAGGCCGTTTAGAAAAAAAACATGTCCAAGAAGGTTTGTTTCTTTCTCCCTCTCAGAATGTTCTAGAAATGAGTTAGGCAAGTGTCATTAAAAAGGTTAGATGCACGACCTGTTGTAACTTTTTCTGGGTGTTTTTTTTCACGAACTGTGAAACTCTCCCACATTCCTAAGATTTCCTTTATCTCTACTGCGTGTTACTACCGAACCGAACCGGACTCGTATCTCGAATTTCGCTCGTATCTCGAAAAACTCGTATGTTGGGGCACTCGTATGTCGAGAAAATTGGAAACCGTAATATTGGGTATATGGGAGCTAGGAGAAGTTATGACTTCGATTTCGAGAAAAATTTTCCCTTTGAATTTCTTCAACATATCTGAGAGACTTACCTATATTTTCGGTAAAAAATGTATTCGAAGCTCTGAGGTCCTCATGTTCAATATATGGGGCCTTGAAAGCTATTAGTCCGATTTAGAAGGACTATAAATGCAGTATTTGTGCAAAGTTTTGTTCCGATGGCTTCAGTAGCGCTTAACTAATATATTGTAAAGTAAACGATTCAGATTGACTTCATAGTTCTGGTATTTGGGAAGTATTTGTTTTGTCCTATTTTCACAACATATCATTGAGATGCAAGGAAAATATTACGAACCGAATTTTATAGAAATTGGTCTAGTAGTTTCTGAGATATGGTTTTTGACCCATAAGTTGGCGTAACCCATTTGAAATTTTATATAACAATTTGAATGCTGCGCTTCTGTACCATCTTTATAATGAAATTTTGAGGTATCTGGTGTTTCTTCTCACTGAATTAAACCATTTTTTAGTGCTTTCCAATATAGCCTTGGTAAGTGAAGTAGGCGTGATTTCCTCCATTTTTGGGCTGTATAAGGTAGTACCTAAAAAAACGACTCTAGAGAGTTTCGTTGTTCTATCTTTAGTAGTTATATGCCCCTTAGTTGTGCGATCCTTTGCTTCAAATTTTATTCATAGCTTTATTTACGGTTTACTTATGGCACTTTGTGTGTTTTCGGTTTTCGCCAGTTTGTGGCGAACTTTATTGTTACCAACTATATTGCAAGAGTATAAAAACACTTCCTTGATCTTTAACCCTTGTAATTTGTAGAAAAAAATCCATTTATTGAATTTTCCGTAAAGGCTCAAAATTACTCACATAGATTGGTGTTGGCTGGTTCAAATATTGTAGAATATATTTCATGGAAGCTATTATTATTTAGCAAAGATTAGATACATTCCTGAAAACAGATTCAGACCATTCAATTAGCTCATTTAAATTAAATTGGTTTAGAATAAACTATAATAAAAAATTAAACAAGACATTCTTGGTTGCCGATATCAAACAGTTTTTGAACCTTTTGATGTTTAACTACAAAGGTTACACATTGAATGTTTCAAAAATGTCTACATTTTATCTGTTACAAGTTTTTATTAATACTGCAATCTTCTAAAAATAAATATCGTTCATATGAAATCAATACAAATTCTCAACTAGTTTATAAATAATCAATTTAGTATACACGTTTGAAAATTGATTTTTTTTCGCAAATACCTTCCGACATTTCATTTACCACTTTGTTTGTATTTCAACCGAAAAATTTGACTTTCCCTTTTTCGTTTGAGTGATTGCCAAGCATTTAACCTAACTAAGAGCGATGAGGGTAATGGCTAAAAGCTCAAGCCGGAGTCAACTAGTAACCCATGACATCAAATAAAGGCATGTCAGCTATGTAGAAATGTTGTTGTTTTTTCTTTTTAGAAAAAAGTGTTTGCTTTGAAATGCTTGTAAGCTTTCTTGTAATTTATTTATTTTTCTTTTTTTGCGCTACCTCTTACGCTTTTGAGCATTGATTTATGCAAACAAGCGCTTTTTATTTACAAACACACATAATAAAGGGGATGTGTGTGACCCGAAATCACAAAAAAAAAACATTTTAGAAAAAAATCTTTTGACTATCAAAAAGTTATTTACACATTAGAAAGGATATTCAAGGCATGTATACAGTTGTGTGCAAAAAAAAATTTGTAATCCCAACGCTTTAAAGGCTTATCAATATGTCAGTTAGTCAAAGCAATTTGTTTGTGAATTTTCAACAAATTACATTGAAATCTGAAAATCACCTCAAATAGAAAAAGGCAGCAAGGCAGATGTGCTTGTGCGACCGATAAGTAAACAAATACTATTCATTTGTATGTATGTGTGAGTGCCTGGGTGGGTCGTACGTGTGTAGGAATTTATATGCGCCATATTAGTCGTTAGCAAATGAAAATGAATAGATTCGAGCGTATGTGACCACAATAAGAATTCTACACTGCGCAATGCGCCTGTGAATATGAGCCTCTGAAAGTAGGCTAGCAAGCTTAGAAAGCTTATGTAAACAGATATGTAAGCAATAGTAAAAGTAAATAAGCAAAAAAACATGTCGAAAATTCCAAACGAATGCAGCAAAACAACAACAAAAATTTGCAAATAATATGGTAAGGTGGAGTGAGGAGTGGGGTTGCCGCTTGTGGGTTGAAGTTTAATGCGTTAAAGTTTATGGAAATTGATGTGGAACAAATGTGAGCGCCGGTCCCAGCGGGGAATGTAAAGAAAGCAAGGGCTATGGGTTGCGGTAGAAAGACCCGAAAAAGGAAAGAAAAAAATAAACTAAAAATTGCCAAAAAAAAATAAACAAACGAGTAAGGCAGCAAATCCGATAAGGGACCCAAAAGTGGAGATGAGCTGAGTAGTAACAGGGATGTATGGATATGTAGCTGTTAATATGTGTATATATACTATATAGACATACTTATACATATTTACAAATTCAATTCGGTCAAATTCTGGTCTTGAAGAAAGTGAATGCAACCACAAAGCGGGCAAAAGTAGAAAGAAAACTAAAAAATATATATATAAATGAAATAAAGCAAAAACAAAAACCCTGAGCACGAAACAACAAGCTCAAACAACAAAAAATGTAAAAAAATAACAACAAAAATAAAAAAAACACACACAAATGCAAAACTGCGCAAAATTTTACAAGCAGATAAACAACAAAAGCAAAGGCGAGATAAATGTTGAAGGCTGACATCGATCTCGTGTACGCCAGAGATCACATTACAATTGCAACAGAAAAACAACACACGAAACAGTGGGGTCAACAAGAGAACAAGTTGCTCGCACACACACATACAAGCATGTCTCAGTGACTATCAAGGCGGGGTCCACTAACAAATTATGCCCCGACATATCACTGAAACACGGCAACAACAACAACAACTCAGATACTTGGGAGCATAAATAAATGAATGAAGCCTCCTTTGGTTGGCTGGCTGGCATGTGTATGTGGCAGACTGACAGCCAGACTTGACTGACTGACACGCGGTCGTCGTTGACTATACACGCAGAAGGGTAGACAGCAGGTACAAAGAAGATGGCGCGCACACACAATAATCCGTTAAAAAGTAAACAAACAATCGCACAGGTGAGCAGATAGATAGTTGGACATTTGCTTTGCTTGATGAACAGTGGTGCAGGTTTGATTGAATTTGGTTGTTGGAATTTTTCAACTTCGGTTTTAAGGAAACTTCTCAAGATAGACTTGGAGATAAATGGTGCAGAGTGGAAGCTTACAAATTTTGTTTCTAGTTGAAGGGTTTCATAAAGTCCTTGACCAAATCAAGAAAGCGAAAGAATCTGTAGACTATATAGAAATTTAGTTGTTGTTGGGACGATTCAATAAATATCGGATTTCTAGAAGAGACGGGTTTTCATTGTCGAACAACTTAGCTCATAAGATTCTGTGAGATTTGTGGTTTTCCAGTTATAAGAACACAATACTCGCCTAGAACTGAAGTTTCAATCGATATTATCAGGTGACCTTCATCAGCAGATGGCATAATGTCACTATCTTGTACATACAACCTATTAGAGTTCTTTATATTGATTTGAGATCTAAAAACTTGTCTCAGTACCTGAATGAGACTAAATCTTCATATGGATGAAATCTATAAATTAGTGTTAAGGTGTTCTAAGTACACGCTTGGTGACATAATATTAATTATTCCGAAACATCACTTTGTGGAGATAATATATTATATATGCTAAACTCAAGTTCGATAGAAGCTTAAATATTGTCTGGAAGTTTGTAAAATCTCAATTTAACTGGAAATCAAAAATTGAAGAAATTCCTCTCATTTCTGGAAATAGAGAACCGACTCGCACAATTAATGGTCTAAGCTGATCTAGAGATTATCTAGGTTATATTGAATAAAGGAGAAGTTTGTTGTAACATGTTGGAAGTTCACGATTAGTTTTGATTTTTTCATCTTTCTATTATGTTTTATACTTTTTCCTTAAATCGATCGAATTTTCTATCATTTGCATGGAAATTTGCTCTTTTGTATAGTCGAATCATAGAACTTGGGTCTTTGGTGTCTGTTCTCTAGAAAAATTCGAAATATATACGGATGAAATCAATCGTATCTCTTCCTGAACCTTCTTATTGGCTGCATCAAGCCCTGAGAGTTCCATAAGTAACCCCTTGAAAGCTTGAAGATATGCCTAATCAGTTTTTACTTAATTAGTATCATAATTTTGGAAAAGATATTTGAAAACTATATTTTTATTTTCGAGTAAAAATCCGAATCTGAATATTTATGACTTAAAAGCCCCACATACAATTGGCAGCACTGTGCCGACACAGCATTTCCTGCACAGTTTTGCAAACGTCGGTTGTTTTGTTTTTTGTTGTTATTCGAAATAAAAGCATGATTTATGAGAGCAAAGATAGCAAATAATAGGCTTAAAGTCAATGTTTAAATAAAGCCGGTGAACTGAAACTGAAACTGAAAAATTACGTGCAAAAGAGCAAGGACAAACAACGATAAGCAAACAATTAAAACGAAAGTGAAACATGAGATAATAATCGCTGGGCGAAAAGACAAAAGGTGTACCGTTATTTGTATATGTATGTAGCATAGCCTTGCTGTGGAAGTATGTGTGAATTGTTGCTGGCATTCCTAGCTGGTATGAGAAAATCAAGGTTGTCTTGCTTGTGGGTGCCCAACAGCAGGGTCAGCAGGGAATGTGACCTTTTCAGCTGCAACTGTGGCATGCAAGTTTACGGTGAAGTGTGTGTGTGTGTCTCCTTTTGCCTTTTCTATCTTTTTTCCACGCCCTAACACCGTTATTTATTTATTTTGTGCACAAATAAGCTGGAATTTCATTAATTTTTGCCTATTTATACGCTTGTTAAGCGAAATGAAATTGAATACAAGGCCTGAAGGGGAGTAGCATGAGTATATAACGGCATTTGTAAGTTGGAAAATGGAGGAAATTGGAAAGCAACGCTATTTGGGAGTAACTGATTGTAGGTTGAGATGTGTTTGTGTGATTTTATCCTTGCTTTGACATCCTTTAAGGTTGTTGACATTCTTCATACACACACATATGTATATATTTTCATAAAATTGTAATTTAATAAACCATTGTAAATGCTTATGCTTACCAAAAATAAATACTCACACACACACACTCAGATATGAAATCAATGTGACAATTATGATGTGGTGTGAACTTCACTTGCCTACTCACACACCTGTCAACCAACACCTTGGCACCGCAAAATCAGCGGAAATGAGCTGCTATAATATAAATATAATATTCACACACACACACACACACACACAGTCACCTCGCAGGAATAATAAATATATAATTTTCTTACGCCTTGCGGAAATAGTTGTGGCAGCGGCGTCACTGCGTACAGTCAGGAAGAGAGGAAATCAGTAAGGCAGGCAGGCAGGAAGTGCGTAAGGAAATGACAGCGATAAGCGGTTGTGTTATAATTAGATTTTCATGAATTTAGTTATAGCGCTGCTCAAGTTTGAGTTTTGTGCTTTCTCACAAGTGCTTGCTCATGCGGTCCTTTGTGCTTGGCGCTGTCATACTATGTACAGTTGTGTTTGTGTGTATATATTATATTTATATTTATGTTTGTATTTATGTTCGCTTGTGTGCTTTGTTTGCTTTTCTCTTCGCTTTTTTTATTGCAACGGCTTGTTTTGCTTACATTTCAACGTAAATTTGTGGTATGCCTTTGTTCAATAAGGCATAAAGTTCACAAAGCGTATGATTCGCAGAAAGTGAAAGAAAATAAAGCGAGAAATTTTGTGATTGGAGGACAGTGAAAATTATAGAAAAATATATAATAAATAATACTTTAAATGAAGCAATCGTGTGTGGCTTTAAGGATTTTCGTATTAAATTTAAGAAAAAGGAATTAATTCAAATCTACTAATATTGGATTATCTTACTAGAAATATTATTGTATTATAGTCTTTCATTTAAAAAAAATATTTAGAGTCCAAACAAGTAATTTGTTTTGTCTATAATCCTTTCCGGTAAAAGATACTCTATTGAAAGAGCTTTTGGCTCGACAGGGAAAGCTTTCATATTGTTGTTATTAATTTTTTTTAAGATTTTTTGAGTTTATTTTTATTTTCGCGTTTAATCAGTATAGACTATATTATTTAAGATCTATATTTTATCTATGTTATTCTGAGCACATTTACAATAACACTTCTTCTATGCTGACGTCACTTTAGCGAGTTTTAACAAAATACTTTCAACAGTCGGGCAAATTATTACCATTTTAAGTTCATAGGTAGATTAGATTAGACAGGTAGATAGATGGGCACGTTAACTTCGGCTGTACCGAAGCATCACAGGTGCATATCTTTTAGTAACTATGTGTTTAAGCAAATCTAAAGACGTGAGAAAAAGTAAGTAAAAAAAATAAAACATTTTACTAACCGATCTGAACAATTTTTTCGGAGATTAAATTATT